>NW_012122265.1:668994-671544 GCF_000951035.1 Colobus angolensis palliatus | reverse complement strand
CTCCTGACGTCAGGTGATCCGCTCGCCTCGTCCTCCCAAAGTGCTGGGATTACAGGCTTGAGCCACCACGCCCAGCCAATTTTTCGTATCTTTAGTAGAGATGGGGTTTCACCGTGTTAGCCAAGATGGTCTCAATCTCCTTCCTGACCTTGTGATTTGCCCGCCTCGGTCTCCCAAAGTGGTGGGATTACAGGCGTGAGCCACCATGCTCGGCCTGGACAATGAGCATGCTGCTCCAGTGTCCACATCTCTGGCCACAGCCACATGCTCATGGCTTGGCCCGTTTGCTGAGCCGGCCCTGTCCTGGTCACATGTATGGAAGACAGGAACAGCTGCCCCAACAGCTCAACTTCCAAACAACTCCCATCAGCTCAGCTGACGCCAACAAAAAACCACCTGCCCAACAAAGAGGCAAGGACCCTGTGACCATCCCTGGCACCTGCAGTCCCTGCCCCCAGCTCCTTCACAGAAAGCATGCGGTAAGAACTGCTGACATGAACTCAGTTCTCCAGATACCAAGTTTCAGAGAAATTCTGGGGAACGGCCTCAGGGCTAGGGGCAGCCAGGCTTCAGAGGCAGGGCCAACTAAACGTCCACTGAGAACACAGGGTGCCCCCTGCTGCCCTGCTCCTGGAAGTGTCTAGAAGCGCCCAGGACACGAGCCCACCGGAGCCCTGCCCACTCCTCGGGTGAGGCTTCTAGGGTGCTCTGGTCCACAAGCGAAACCTGGCAGGCCACAGACGGACCGGCAGGGATTAGGATGGACCATGAGAACAAACGAAAGCCCTCCACATCAACTCACCCTGGGCAATGACGTCTTCAATGTTTTTTCCATTCAGCTCACTAATAACCTGGAGCAGACAATCACACAGCTGTTACCAGGAAAATGCAAGTGTATCCCTGGCCCTATCCCTTCCAGAATCACAGCAGGACTGGGTCCCACACATAGGAATACGCCCTGAAGTTTCTAGACCTGCACTGCCCAAAGGGAGCCACCACCCTCACTTGGTAAGTGATATAAAAATAAATGGACACTAGGTTTCTTAGACTCAGGACTGAGAAGGGAACACACGGTGTCTCACCGCTTATGTTGACTACTCACAGGTATCTTCAACACGGACAAAATAAGCTGTCAATGAAACTGACTCTGACTTCAGGCTGGAGTGCAGTGGTGGGATCTCACTGCAGCCTTGACCTCCCGGGCTCAAGCGACTCTCCCACCTCAGTCTGGGACAACAGGTGTGAGCAACCACACCCGGCTGATTTTTTTATTGTATTTCAGAGACAGGGCTTGGCTCTGTGGGACTGCAGTGGCACCATCACTACTCCATGCAGCCTTGACTTCCCAGGCTCCAATGATCCTCCCACCTCAGCCTCCCAAGTAATGAGACTACAGACGTGCACCACTGCTGCGTAATGAGACTACAGACGTGCACCGCTGCCTAGAAGTATTTTCTTTTTTTTAACTTTTTCTGGAGACCAGGTCTTACAATGTTTTCCAGGCTAGTCTTGAACTCCGAGGCTCAAACAATCCACCTGCCTTGGGCTCCCAAAGTGCTGGGTGAGCCACTCGCCAGGACTGCCTTCTTTGTTTTTTTTTTTGTTTTGTTTTTTTTTGAGACGGAGTCTTGCTCTGTCGCCCAGGCTGGAGTGCAGTGGCCGGATCTCAGCTCACTGCAAGCTCCGCCTCCCGGGTTCACGCCATTCTCCTGCCTCCGCCTCCCGAGTAGCTGGGACTACAGGCGCCCGCCACCGCGCCCGGCTAGTTTTTCGTATTTTTTTAGTAGAGACGGGGTTTCACCATGTTAGCCAGGATGGTCTTGATCTCCTGACCTCGTGATCCGCCCGCCTCGGCCTCCCAAAGTGCTGGGATTACAGGCTTGAGCCACCGCGCCCGGCCCTTTGTTTTTTTAAGGAATCTTATGCATCTCATTTATATTAAACTTCCAACGCTCATTATTCACGACTTTGCCTCGTACCCCTCCGGCTTACTTTTTATTTCCTCCTTTTGAGACAGGGTCTCGTTCTGTCGCCCAGTCTGCAGTGCAGTGGCACGATCGTGGCTCAGTGCAACCTCCATCTCCCGGGTTCAAGTGATTCTCCTGCCTCAGCCTCCCAAGCAGCAGGGACTACAGGCACCCACCACCACGCCCGGCTAATTCTTGTATTTTTAGTAGAGATGGGGCTTCGACATGTTTGCCAGGCTGGTTTCGAACTCCTGACGTCAGGTGATCCGCTCGCCTCGTCCTCCCAAAGTACTGGGACTACAGGCGTGAACCACCGCACCTGGCCCCCACCCTGCTCACTTCTCTACCCGAGAAATCGCCAACTGGACTGAAACAAGCCTCTCCCCGAACCCTCCAGCATGTGGCCGGTCAGGCAGAAAAACCGCCTGGATGGAACACTGGGGCTCGACGGCGGCTGCGGGGCGAGGGCGGCAGCTACCTTGTTGAGTCGGTCGTCGTCCGCCTCGATGCCCACGCTGTCCAAGATCTTCTTGATGTCCTTGGCGCTGGGGGAGGAGTTACCCCCGAGGGCAGCCAGCAGGTA
>NW_012122265.1:663720-665474 GCF_000951035.1 Colobus angolensis palliatus | reverse complement strand
GCACCCCAGGCCGGGTCACCACACTCACGCGGCGGCGTCTGCGGCGGCGGCGGAGAGGCCTCACGCGTGCGACCTCGGCAGTGTCAGGGAGGAAAAGGAAGGCGCCGATGCAAGGGGCGGGGGTAAACCGCTACCCAGAAGCCTCCGGGACCCGAGCGGGGCGCCGCATTAGGCGCCTCAGAATGGCGTCACGAGGCGCTCAGTCAATGACGACGGAGGAGAAGCCATTGACACTGCCCCCCCCGCCCCCTCAGGCAGTTTCCGCGGCACAGGCGAAGGGCAGTAGTTCCGGAAGTGGCTGCTCTTATAGCGTGGGGCGAAGGTCCCCCGAAACTCGTGGTGGCGACGGACGAAGCGAGCCCAAAGGGACGGCATCTGCCTTTGGTACCTAGCGCCCCCAGCATGCCACGCGGCGCCTACAGCTCCCAACATGCAGCGCGGCTGCCACGCCCGGGACGCAACCTCTGCCCGCGAACTGCAAGTCCCATGGTGCACCGCTGCCGGAAGTGGCCTGCGCCGCCGGCCTAAGCGGAACGGCACGTGGGCCCCAGCGGAGGCTGCTCGCGGTAGGCTCGCCCTGACGCTTTGGTGGTTCCCTGGCCTCGGCGACCGCTGGCCCCATGTCCAGCCGGGCTCAGTGAGGTGAGCCAGCCGCTTCGGACTTAGCGACTACAGCCCTACCTGGGAGGCCACCCCCGTCCTGCGGGGCCAGGGCGTCCTGCCAGAGGACGAGCGCGAGCCTTGGAGGGCAGGACAATGACGTGAGGCAGCGTCGCCCACTCACCCCGGGGAGGAGTGAGGTCCGAGCGGTCAGCCCCTGCGCCGGCCGCTTCGGCCCAGAACTGATCTTGGTGTCCATGTGGACATAGCACATCAGGGGACCCTGCCACATTCTCGGGTCCTGGGAGGGAACAGGGTTGGCCCTGCCTCCTACGGACTTCAGTTCTTGTGCGAGGACGCAGGAGGTGAATAAGGAGGCGATGCGAGGGATAGGGACAGAGCGCGAGTTGGTCTGGGCAGCCTGAGAAAGTCTGAGATGAGAGATAAGGAGCCAACCCTGCCAATATCCGGGGCTAGCACCAGGAACAGGGGTCAGATGCAGGTATCTAAGGTGCTAGCAGGCAGCGCCTCCTCCCGTGGGGCTCAAACAGCAGTGCAAACCCTGGGATGTGTGTACATCAAGCACTGGAACTCGACTTCACGGTCGCCTTCTGTGGCCTCGGTGTCATTTTATGGATGAGGCAGTTGGGTACAGAAAGGTTTTCTTGCTCGAGGTCACACATCTGGGATAAAGGCGGGAAACCATCTTGGGAACAATGAGACTTTTTTTATTTTGTAATTTTTGAGACTGGGCTCCATTCTGTCGCCCAGCCTGGAGTGCAGTGGCTGGATCACAGCTCACTACAGCCTCAAATTCCTGGGATCAGGTGATCCTCCCACCTCAGCCTCTTAGCTGAGACTACAGGCCTGTGCCACCACACCTGGCTAAAATTTTTTGGTAGAGACAGCATTGTTGAGACATGGGCTCAAGCGATCATCCCACCTGGACCTCCCAGTGCTGGGATTACAGGTGTAATCCTAGAGTCACCATGCCTGGCCAGGATTATGGTTTCATTCAATGTTTTAAGCAAGTCCCTTCACATTGGTGTGCAACCATCACCACTACCCATCCCAACTTCTTTTTTTTTTTTGATGTAGAGTCTCGCTCTGTCACTCAGGCTGGAGTGCAGTGGCGCTATCTCAGTTCACTGTAA
>NW_012122265.1:662644-663005 GCF_000951035.1 Colobus angolensis palliatus | reverse complement strand
CATCTCTTTTTTTACACGTTTTTTTTATTATCCCAAACAAACTCTGTACGCATTAAAGTCCCTATTCCCTGCTCCCCCACCCTTGATAAACACATTCTACTTTCTGTTCCTATGATTTTGACAATGGTAGCACCCCGTAAGACTGAAATAATACAGTATTTTGCCTTTGTGTCTGCCTTTTTTCATTCAGCGTATTTTCAAATTTCAAGTACCTACCTAAAAGGAAGATGCTAAGACAAATTTAATATAAATACAGA
Source organism: Colobus angolensis palliatus (assembly GCF_000951035.1). Lineage (NCBI taxonomy): Eukaryota > Metazoa > Chordata > Mammalia > Primates > Cercopithecidae > Colobus > Colobus angolensis. Next base: position 662,748 of record NW_012122265.1, on the reverse strand, counting down.
GTAGTTTATGTGGGCCAAGCTTGAGGATTATGTCCTGGACATAGATTTAAGTTGCCCTGAATTTACACTTGGATGAGCAGTAGATATAAGTGGATTTCTTTTTT
>NW_012122265.1:652938-661329 GCF_000951035.1 Colobus angolensis palliatus | reverse complement strand
TGGCTCACTGCAACCTCTGCTTCAGCCATTCTCCTGCCTCAGCCTCCCGAGTAGCTGGGACTACAGGCGCCCGCCACCACGCCCAGCTAATTTTTTGTATTTTTAGTAGAGATGGGGTTTCACCGTGTTAGCTGGGATGGTCTCGATCTCCTGACCTTGTGATCTGCCCGACTCAGCCTCCCAAAGTGCTGGGATTACCGAAGTGAGTCACCGCGCCTGGCCTTTTGTTTTTGTTTTTGAGAGGGAGTCTCACTCTGTCATCCAAGCTGGAATGCAGTTCGGAGATCTCAACTCACTGCAACCTCCACCCCCTGGGTTCAAGCCATTATCGTGCCTCAGCCTCCAGAGTAGCTGGGATTACAGGCGCCTGCCACCAGACCTGGGTAATTTTTGTATTTTTAGTAGACACAGGGCTTCACCATACTGGCCAGGCTGAACTTGAACTCCTGATCTCAAGTGATCCACCCACCTCAGCCTCACAAAATGTTGGCATTACTGGTGTAAGCCACAGCATCACGCCTGTGGTTAGTTTTTAAAAAGATCCCTCCCGGCCCTACGTGGAAGGGGCTGGGGAGAATGGAAGCAGGGAGTCCTGGAAGAGACCTGCTCGTCCCAGAGGGAGGGATGGTGGTAGCCGGGAAGTGGAAGGAAGAAGGCGCCACTGATGTGACCTGAGTAAAGAAGCAGGCATAGCTGGTGGTGTCTGTTCCCTCCCCAAGCACCTGTTCTGCTGGGCGAGAAAGCTGGTGAATGAAGCACAGGCCCGCTGGGGGTATCAGGTTGGTGGGGAAGGCAGACAGGGCAAATTTCAGGTTCTCGGCTGGCTTTGACCCTCACCAGCTACAGGGCCTCGAGCAGTATCTGATCTTTTTTTTTTCTTTTCTTTTTTTTTGAGAGGGAGTCTTGCTCTGTTGCCCAGGCTGGAATGCAGGGGCACCATCTCTGCTCACTACAACTTCTGCCTCCTGGGTTCAGGCCATTCTTCTACCTCAGCCTCCTGAGTAGCTGGGGACTACAGGCGCGCACCACCACGCCCGGCTAATTTTTGTATTTTTAGTAGAGACGGGGTTTCACCATGTTGGCCAGGCTGGTCTCAAACTCCTGACCTCGTGATCCACCTGCCTCGGCCTCCCAAACTGCTGGGATTACAGGCGTGAGCCACCGCGCCCGCTCAATATCTTCTCTTTTAAAACCTCCTTCTCCCCTGCGTGATTCAAGGAGGCAGTGCCAGGAGGCTCACTGCTTCTGGCCCAGAGTGATGGCTCGAAAGGAAGGGTCTCTGCAGGTCCAGAGAGGAGGTCCCGGCAGGCTTCCCTGAGGAGGCCGTTGGGGCTGGTTTGGGAAGAGCACTGCAATTGTTCCGGCTTGTAGCAGGGGTGGGTGCGGGGCAGCCGCAAGAGTACGCCTGTCACCCCGGCCTGGGAACGCACCTGGGGCCGGGGCTGCAGCCTGGGAGCGGCCCGGGACCCCAAGAACCTCGGAAAGGGCGGGTTTCGCAGCCTTCCGGGCGGGGGAGGCTGGACGGCTCCGTCCCGGTGGACTAACAGGAAGCCGAGCGCAGCTGCGCGGGCGGCTTGGCAGATGGACGGGTCGCGTCCGCGTCTCCGGGGCTGCGACGGGCGGAGGAAAGGCGGGTCGAAGAGGAGCTGGGAGACCGCCCCCGTGGACCCCATCCCGGCGCAGGGGGCGGGTTCTGATGGGGCGGGCCCAAGGGGCGGGGTCTGCAGTTCCCCGCCCACCCAGAAACGCGCGGGCGGGATCCCAGGGGCCGAGCGCGCGCTGAGCAGCCCCCGTGTGCGCGCCGCCTGGAGCGCAGGTACCCGCCGGCCGGGGCGGGCGGTGGGGGGCCGCGGGGTGAACGTTTGCTTTCAGGAGGGTGGGTGCCGTTCCCATCCCCGACGCCCGGGGGATCCCGAGCCTGCCTCGGGGCTGGAGCCCGCCCCCCACGCCATCTGAGCTGTCGTGCGCGGCGTACCACCCACCCCAGTGGACCGAACTGGAAAGGGCGGGAGAGCTTTCCTCCAGGGCTCACGAATTGGGGTCCCGGCCCCAGGACCCCGAAGCTGCCCAATGGCTCACGTCCCAGGCCCTAACCCTTACACCGCCTTCCCTAACTTTCGGGGCAGTAGAGGAGGGTCACGTCCCTCCTGGTAAAGCCAATGTAAATAGAAGGGGGGCTCATCTCCAGAACTGGGGGACAGCCCTGATGACCTCGCAGCTCCACGGCTCCACTGGCCAGATTTCCAGGACCAGAACTGAAGCCTCACTCCCCCGGCTCTGCTGCTAATAGTGAGGTCTCACTGCCCGGTGTTCTTGCGAGCCATGGCAGTCCCTTTCTCCAACCCTCTTTCCAGTGGTGACCCAGGCCTTGGGGGTTCAGGGTGACCACAAGGTCTCCCCTACTCTGCAGCCCAGGCCCAGATGGCTCAAGAGCTCCCCACTCCAGCCAGAGTCCTTGTTTCCCCAAAGAGAGGAGGGCCCTCCCCGACTCCCGCTCACTTCTCCTGTCTCTGTAGCTTTCCTGGGCCCTGCCTGGACAGGCCTGCCTGCGTGCTGGGACATGTCTGGCCTCCAAGGACCGTCGGTGGGCGATGGCTGCAGCGGTGGAGGGGCCAGAGCTGGAGGCAGCTGCTGCTGCAGGAGATGCTTCGGAGGATGCGGACGCAGGGTCCAGGGCGCTGCCTTTCCTGGGCGGCAACCGGCTGAGCTTGGACCTGTATCCCGGGGGCTGCCAACGACTGCTGCACTTGTGTGTCCAGCAGCCTCTTCAGCTGCTGCAGGTGGAATTCTTGCGTCTGAGCACTCACGAGGACCCTCAGCTGCTGGAGGCCACCCTGGTCCAGCTGCCTCAGAGCCTGTCCTGCCTCCGCTCCCTGGTCCTCAAAGGTGAGCTCCACCTGTTCTGGGCCCTGTCTCCATCTCTTGCTCTGCCCTGTCTCTGCTGCACGTCCTCAAAGGCAAACCCGGGTCCCAGCCCCAGCTCCAGTCTGCCCCTCCCGGCTCCCCAGGTGTGAACTGTTCTGCTCTTGGTCATGTCCAGCCCCATCGCCATCCTCGGCGATCACCACCCCCAGTGTGAGGCTGGCTGGGCCCTGGCTCCCGGACCCTGAAGCTGCCCAGCGGGGGTTGCTCCTGACCACAGTGCAGATGATGTTCCTGGGGAAGGTTTTGGGTGATGGTTCTCAGCTGAGATGAGCCGGTGGTCTCCATCCCTGCCTCCTTCCATCTGTAGCACCTCTCCAGTGTTTCTGTCAGTCCCTGTCTGGCTGGGGTGGGGGTGGGGTGGGAGGTCGGTGCTTCTCGAGCAGCTGTTTTCTCTGGCTGGCAGGGTCGATCTGGGACCTGGCTCTGAGGGCCACATCCGCCTCCCCCCTTCCCAGGAGGGCAACGCCGGGACACACTGGGTGCCTGTCTCCGGGGTGCCCTGACCACCCTGCCCTCTGGTCTGAGTGGCTTGGCCCATCTGGCCCACCTGGACCTGAGCTTCAACAGCCTGGAGACGCTGCCGGCCTGTGTCCTGCGGATGCGAGGTCTGAGTGCACTCTTGCTGTCTCACAACTGCCTCTCTGAGCTGCCTGAGGCTCTGGGGGCCCTCCCCGCCCTCACCTTCCTTGCGGTGACACACAACTGCCTGCAGATGCTGCCCCCAGCACTGGGGGCCCTATCCACCCTGCAGCGCCTCGATCTCTCTCAGAACCTGCTGGATACGCTACCTCCTGAGATTGGAGGCCTGGGCAGCCTCCTGGAGCTCAACCTGGCCTCCAACCGGCTACAGAGCCTCCCGGCCTCCCTGGGTGAGTAGCTGCTGCGCCCCTGGCACACTGGCCCCACGGGAGGACCCCTGAAGCCTGCCCGTCTTCTGCAGGGGCCTCTGCACCCACAGGCTTGGTCCACAGCTGCCTCTTGGGAGTCCCTCCACCTCCCTGGCCTTTGAGACTCCCTCAGCGGCTTTGTCGGAGTTCTCTGAGCCCAGCTGTGGACAGTCTGAAATGGCTGCTCTGGGAGGTGGTGGCAGGAGTGTCCCAGTGCCACAGGCCGGGCTGGTGCCGAGCCTAAGCCAGCACCTGCCCGCAGCGGGTCTTCGGTCCTTGCGGCTCCTTGTCCTGCACAGCAACCTCCTGGCGTCTGTGCCAGCCGGCCTCGCCCGCCTCCCACTCCTCACCCGGCTCGACCTGAGGGACAACCAGCTCCGGGACCTGCCCCCTGAGCTGCTAGACGCCCCCTTTGTGCGCCTGCAGGGGAACCCCCTGGGTGAGGCCTCACCAGACGTCCCGAGTTCACCAGGTGGGCTTGGTGCTAAAGGGGGCAGACCTGGGAAAGGACGTGGGTCTCCCCACTGTCCTGATCACACATCTGTCCCCTCCACAGTGACAGCCCTCATTCCAGAAATGCCCAGACTGTTCTTGACCTCAGATTTGGACAGGTATGGGGTGGGTTGAGGGGGCTGGAGGAGAGTCTGTCTGCCTGTCGCCCCAGCCCCTCCGACACCTTCTCCAGAGTTCCTGGGTCCAGGCTCCGACACGTAGGCCCTTCTGGGTCTAACCCGTGGCTCGCTCCTTCCTCACTCAGCTTTCCTGTGACCCCTCGAGGCTGCTCAGTGACCCTGGCCTGTGGTGTCCGCCTGCAGTTCCCAGCGGGAGCCACCGCCACCCCCATCACCATCCGCTATCGGCTGCTGCTGCCAGAGCCAGGCCTCGTGCCCCTGGGCCCTCATGATGCCCTGCTCAGCCACGTGCTGGAGCTGCAGCCCCATGGGGTGGCCTTCCAGCAGGCATGGCCAGGGTGTGGCGGGGGGCAGTGTGTGGGCCCAGGCCTGGCCCCAGCCCTCACACCACCCTTGCCTGGCAGGATGTGGGGCTGTGGCTGCTCTTCACCCCACCACGGGCCCGGCGCTGCCGTGAAGTAGTGGTCAGGACCCGGAATGACAACAGCTGGGGTGACCTGGAGACCTACTTGGAGGAAGAGGCACCCCAGGTGAGGACCACCCAGGCCTGCCGGTAGCGACTGGGGAGCCGCTTCCCTGAGCCGCGCACCCCTGCCTAGAGCCTCGCCCTGGCACCTTCCACCCCGCCCCGTCCCTCCTGGATCCTGCTCCCCCATGTCCCTGGCACCTTCCACCCCGCCCCGTCCCTCCTGGATCCTGCTCCCTGTGTCCTGACCCAGGCTCCTCTGACTTCCCTGCTCCCCCATCTCAGCGGCTCTGGGCTCACTGCCAGGCACCCCACTTCTCCTGGTTCCTTGTGGTTTCCCGCCCTGTGTCCAATGCCTGCCTGGTGCCACCAGAGGGGACATTGCTGTGCTCCTCGGGTCATCCTGGGGTCAAGGTCATCTTCCCCCCTGGGGCCACTGAGGAACCTCGTCGAGTCTCCATGCAGGTATGGCCAGGGCAGCACCGAGGGTGGCAGGTGGCGCCTCGGCCCACAGGCAGGTGCTCAGGGGCCCGTCTGCCTCAGGTGGTGCGCATGGCTGGCCGAGAACTGCAGGCCCTCCTGGGAGAACCAGAGGCTGCAGTGAGCCCCCTGCTGTGCCTCTCACAGAGCGGTCCCCCCAGCTTCCTCCAACCAGTCACCGTGCAGCTGCCTCTGCCCTCGGGCATCACAGGTGAGAGGCCATGGGGCATACCTGGACCTGTGGCCGTAGGGTGGCGGGAGTCTCCAGCCAGGGGGTCTCAGCCCGCTGACCCTCCCATCCCCAGGCCTCAGTCTGGACCGCTCCCGCCTGCACCTGTTGTACTGGGCCCCTCCTGCAGCCACCTGGGATGACATCACAGCTCAGGTGGTCCTGGAGCTCACCCACCTGTACGCACGCTTCCAGGTCACACACTTCTCCTGGTCAGTGCCCCCCAGCTTTCTCAGCCCCCCTCCCCCAGTCTGTACAGCCCCCCTCACCCCCAGCCCTCCCAGGTACTGGCTCTGGTACACCACCAAGAACTGCGTGGGAGGTCTGGCTCGGAAGGCCTGGGAGCGGCTGCGGCTGCACCGTGTGAACCTCATCGCTCTGCAGCGGCGCCGGGACCCTGAGCAGGTCCTTCTGCAGTGCCTGCCCCGAAACAAGGTGAGGGCGCAGGCTGGAGGGCAGCAGGGTGGCGACCAGAGAGCTGGGGTGGGGTGCAGGGCTTTGGGTCCCAAGCTACACGGGCTTCCCTGCAGGTGGATGCCACCCTTCGGCGGCTGCTGGAGCGGTACCGGGGCCCCGAGCCCTCTGACACGGTGGAGATGTTCGAGGGCGAAGAGTTCTTTGCGGCCTTTGAGCGCGGCATCGACGTGGATGCCGGTAGGACCTCCCTGTCCTAGAGAGGGAGCCTTACCGTCCTCCCTGCGCCCTCCTTGCTCAGCCCACCCCTGCCCCCTAGACCGCCCTGACTGCGTGGAGGGCAGAATCTGCTTTGTCTTCTACTCACACCTGAAGAACGTGAAGGAGGTATACGTGACCACCACCCTGGACCGGGAGGCGCAGGCTGTGCGGGGCCAGGTGGGCGAGGGGGGTGGGCGAGGGGAGAGGCCCCCCAGGCCCCTTAGGCAGAGGACCGAGCTCTGAACCCCATTGGATGCCCCTTCAGGTGTCCTTCTACCGTGGCGCGGTGCCTGTGCAGGTGCCCGAGGAGGCTGAGGCTGCCCGGCAGAGGAAGGGCGCAGACGCCCTGTGGATGGCCACGCTGCCCATCAAGCTGCCAGTAGGACTGAGGGACAGCAGAGGGGCGGGGCAGGACCGAGGCCTCGCGGTGACCAGGGGGACGGGGTGGAGTTGGGTGGAGCCCAGGGCTGACTGCACTTTGTCCTTCCAACAGAGACTTCGGAGCTCCGAGGAGCCACGGCGGGGGGCTGGCCTCTCCTTGGCGCCCTTGAACCTGGGAGATGCTGAGACCGGCTTTCTGACACAGAGCAACCTGCTGAGCGTGGCTGGGCGCCTGGGTCCAGACTGGCCAACTGTGGCCCTACACCTGGGCGTGCCCTACCGTGAGCTGCAGCGCATCCGGCACGAGTTCCGGTGAGACTCCCACTACCCGCCGGCTGCCAGCCCCAGGGCCGAGCCCTGGCTGCCGGGAGGGCCCACCTGATGCGGACAGAAGTTTCTTCCAGGGGAGGTGGGCGAAGGGCAAACACCAGGCTGGAAAGGAAAGATCTGGCCGCAGTTGGCCCAAGGAGCTGGGAACTCCCCCACACTCCAGGGCAGAGTGTGGTGGCGGGTCCTGGGCAGGTGGGTAGGACCCCTCTGTCACGCGTCTTCTGCCTGCAGGGATGATCTGGATGGGCAGATCCGCCACATGCTCTTCTCCTGGGCTGAGCGCCAGGCTGGGCAGCCAGGGGCTGTGGGACTCCTGGTGCAGGCCCTGGAGCAGAGTGACCGGCAGGACGTGGCAGAAGAGGTGCGCGCAGTCTTGGAGCTCGGCTGCCGCAAGTACCAGGACGGCATCCGACGCACGGGTTTGGCCCCCAAGGACCCCGCTCTGCCTGGCTCGTCAGCTCCACAGCCCCCAGAGCCTGCCCAGGCCTAGGCCCCACAGACTGTGGGCTGGCCCAGACATTCCCCAGCAGATGGGCAGAGCCCCCACCTTCAAGCCTCTCCAGTGTGTGGGGACAGGGGTCCCCGTGGGCAACAAACCCGCACTGTTCGTTTCACCGTCTCAGAGCTCAATTTATTTGTTGGATGGAGAAGCCGTTGGAGGGTGGGGGTGGCGGGGTAATCAGAGGCCTGGACCCTGCGGGGAGGGAACCCTTTGTGCACAGGTGTCCGACAGCCTGGTCCTGTTCTCTCCCACTGTGCCTGGGACCTCCTGTGGGTCCTCATCTTCCTGGGAGTGAAGAGCTGTGCTACAAAGTAACCCATGTGGGATTTTTTTTTTTTTTTTTTGAGATGGAATTTCTGTCACCCAGGCTGGAGTACAGTGGCATGATCTCAGCTCTCTGCAACCTCCACCTCCCAGGTTCAAGTAATTCTCCTGCTTCAACCTCTTGAGTAGCTGGGACTAGGGGCACTTGCCACCACACCGGGCTAATTTTTGTATTTTTAGTAGACGCGGAGGAGGAGGGGGCGGTTTCACCTTGTTGGCCAGGCTGGTCTCGAACTCCTGACCTCAAGTGATTTGCCTGCCTTGGCCTCCCAAAGTGCCGGGATTGCAGGCGTGAGCCACTGTCCCCAGCCACGAGTGGGGTGCTTTAGATACAAAGTCGCTGTTCGGCAGGCGGGGTTGTGCCTCCACTTCTCCACTTCGCTGGCCCAGCAGTTCCACGGAGCACCTGTGTCTGCACTGGAGGCCACGCCTCCCCCAGGGCACCCTCATCCACTGGCGCTCTGCCACCTGCCCGCGTCCCGCGGGTCCTTGTCCCTGCAGGGCCTTGAGGCCCGGAAACCAAGAAAGGACCTTGGGGACGCGCGGCCCGGCCTCTGCGC
>NW_012122265.1:635926-652623 GCF_000951035.1 Colobus angolensis palliatus | reverse complement strand
CGTGTGCCCCAGGGTGGATGTCTGGGGCCCGAGTCCAAGGAAGAGAGACCGCGCCATGTGGGACGCAGACGTGGGAGTTCACCGGACATCTGTGGCCGAGGAAGGTGACAGGTGCCCGAACAACGTGGCCTGGCGGGCGGGACGGGCGGGTCCTGGACCAGCGGATGCTCGGATCCGCGGCTGCCCTGGCGTGAGAGGCCGTGCTCGGCCCCGACGGTGTCGGGCGCGCTGCCGCACACACGTGTGCCCCAGGGTGGATGTCTGGGGCCCGAGTCCAAGGAAGAGAGACCGCGCCATGTGGGACGCAGACGTGGGAGTTCACCGGACATCTGTGGACACGTGCGTGGCCGGAGTCGCGGTGGCCGGGCGGAGGACGGAGCGGTCGGCCGAGCCCCAGCAGTGGGGCAGGGGCCTGAGCCGGCCTCCGAGCGCAGAGAGCGGCCACCCGCTTCTCCTTTGTCCTCTGGCCGAGGCATCGCGAAGTTGGAGACCCCTTCCGGGACCCTCCAGCCAGCAGGATAGAAAGCACCGCCCCAAGAGGACGGGGACAGCGGGAGATTGAATGGGGAGCCGCCAGCCAGACTCGGAGCCTCACCCCCATTGCCTTTCTTGGGGGTAGGAGGAGCCTGGCGGCTTCTTGGGAGGAGGATTTTACCTCTGCAGATTCGAAAGCAGCGGTATTTTCCCGTGGTGTGGTCTCTGCTCTCCTGCTGTCTCCCTGGCTTGCCTGTGGCCTCGGTTTGCCTGACTATGAAGGGGGGACAGTGACGGCTCACAGCCCTGGGCCCGGCCGGGGCTGCAGGGTTTCTATGGCAACATCAGTGCAGGGGGAGGGCCCTGGCCAGCTGTCTCACAAGCCAGGGGTGGGAACTGCCGAGTGAGGACAGAGAAAGGTGGGGTTGGCGTTCAGACGGAATCCCTGCTGGTTCCTCCCTAGGCAGAGCCCCTCACTGTCCTCATTCTCCACCCAGAAGCTCCTCTCCGCTGCAGTGGGTGCTGTGCGGGCCCAGGCCTGCCTCTCCGCCCTGGGATCTCTAGGCCTGCTTCTCTTCCTGGGACTAATGGCCGCTCTCCACTGATTTCCAGGATTGCTCCCATCATGCAGGTGTCCTCATCCCAGGCTGGAGACAGGCTCCCAGGAGGAAGGGGATTGCTCAGTCCCTGGTGGGCCAGGGTACACCCCTGGGAGGGACTAGAGCAGAGATGAAGGGCCCAGGGCAGCCTGGAGAGCTGTGGCCAGTCTGCACCCAAATAGTGGGCCGGGGGGGCGGGCTGCTGGGAGAGATCAGGTTGAAGTTCAGAGGTCAGCTCGTCACCACCACTGGCTGAGGCAGGGAGAGGCAGGTCTCCTGGCGGTGAAGCCCTGAGTGGGACGGGGGTGGGGCAGAGGGCTCTGGGCATGCCAGCTCCTATGCCCTCTGGACCTGTCAGGTGAGCAGGGCCTGTGGGTGGCACCAGCGGCCTCTGAGACCCAGCCAGCCCTTCCCTATGGACAGCAGGCCTTTTTTTGTGGCCCAGCATGAGGCTTCCCTAACATGCATCTGCCCTAACAGACAGATCCCACAGACACGAGTGGGTGTCAGCCCATCTCTGCCCCACAGCACCGGATTCCCTGTCCAGGTACACATAGGGTACCCTGGCCCGGAGAAAGCCTCATCCTCAGAGTACCAGCCCTAGACAGATCCAGGCCAGGAAATGCTGGAGGGCTCAACCCACAGGCAGCAGACAGGAACCCATGTGTGCTGGGGGCGTGGTGGCCACGCGCTGAGGTCCCTGTTGGTGGGTGGTGTGGCTGTGCCAGGTCAGCCTGAGTCAGACCCGCCCCTGCTCATCCCTCCTGTCAAGGCTGCAGGAAGCCTCCGCTAGCCCAAAGTGAAAGAGAAAGTAGCCCCCTGCAGGCCCGCCCCACCCCGCCCCCTGGCCAATCCCTGCGGCCCCTCGCCTCCTCCCCCTCCCCGGCAGCTTCCCCTCCTGTGTGAGTGCCGGGCTGGAGTGTGGAGAAGCCATCCAGAGTGAGTGCCTGGGGCAGAGTGAGAACAGGACCAGCGGGCAGGTGGTGGAGTGGGGGTCGGTGGTGGATGGCCCAGCCCTGGAAAACTGAGGTGAAGGTCAGGAGTCCCTGAGGATCTGTGGGTGTGAGCCAGCGGTGTGGCCCTGGGCAACGGCGGTGCCGGTGCCCGAAACAGCTGGCCTCTGGGGGACCCAGGGTGAGGAGGAAAGGCCCCCGACGCTGGGATTTTATGGCCATGACCTTATGGGAGGCCCCTGAGGCTGTGGCTCCCCAGCCCTGCCGCTTAGTGGGAGAGGCCCGTTCTCCTCTCCTCTGTAGTGGATGGGGGTGCCAGCCACAGGGGGCCTCAGAAGGCCAGCCATCCCCCACCCCCAAGGCTTCCAGGGGTCCCATCACTGGCTTCTGTGTATCCATGAGTGAAACTCCTGGGAGGGGTGGAGGGGAGGAAGATGGGCAAGGGGCTGGCTGTGGGGGGTGTGGGCTTCCTGGGGAGGAGCTCTGCAGGCCCTGGGTGGAGCTGCTGTGGGAGGAGAGCTATACCTGGGATGGCTGAGCCCAGGTCGGCGGGGGATCTTAGGGCACCCAGGACCTCAGCCCCAAGCTCGAAGGGGCCAGGTGCTGGCTGCTGCTTTCTGTGCTGAAGGATGTGGGGGATGGCCACCACAGCTGTCCAGGTCAAGGTGCTCCAGTAGGCACCCTGGCACCGGCCCCTGGCACTGCCCTCAGAGGTGCCTGGCCCTTTAAAAGCCGGAGCTGGCCGGGGTGCACGTGAGCCCGAGCCCGAGCGTGAGCGCGCGTGTGAGGCTGGCTGGGAAGACGCTGGTGGTGGGGAGGGGGGGATTGAAAGGAAGCCAGGTGGTCCCAGGGGTGGGCATGGGACTGGGTGGCAGGTGCCTCCTGCTGCTGCACTCTCAGGATGCAGTGACGGCTCCCGTCTGGGGTGGTGGGTGACAGGCTGCATGTGAGAGGGAGGCTGGGGGAGGATTACTCTTCGTGCGGCCCCACCCTCACTCATTCCCATCCCCTCTTCCTTCCAGGACAGAAGGGGTGGTTGCTGAAGCCTGGAAATTCCCCTGAAGGTGGAGCACCGCCCAACCCCCCTGCGTCCCAGCCTCTCTCAAGGCCACCTCCACCTCCACCTCCACCCCGCCTGGCCTGGCGTTCACCTCTTCGGCTCCTCCCTGGGCACGATCGAGTTAAATGGCTGATAAGCAGATCAGGTCAGATTCCAGTCCTGGCTGCTTGCCCCGCCCCCACCCTGACCCATGGTCGCAGAAACCGTCCTGACACTCCTGTCCACACAGCCTGCCAGCCAAGCTCATCAATGGCGGCATCGCCGGGCTGATCGGAGTCACCTGCGTGTTCCCCATCGACCTGGCCAAGACCAGGCTGCAGAACCAGCAGAACGGCCAGCGCATGTACACAAGCATGTGAGTGTGCCAGGCGGTCGTGGGGAGCAGGCCCAGCATGTGGCAGCTCGGGAGGCAAGGCGGGGGGGCGCTGCTCCTGTGCCCCTCACCCTGTTTGACAGAAGGGAAACTGGAGGCAGGCAGGCCTGGGGGAGATCCCATGTGGGTCAGGACTGGGGTCAGGGCTGGGCTGAGGACTTGGCCTCTTACGTCAGCCCTAGACAGTCCAGGGACCCTGGCCTCCAGCTGGCCCCAGCTGGCCCCGGCTCACCCTGTCCCCTTGGCCACAGGTCCGACTGCCTCATCAAGACCATCCGCTCCGAGGGATACTTCGGCATGTACCGGGGTAAGGCTTGAGTTGGCTCGGCTCGAGATGGGCAGGCCTGGATAGCGCCTGCGAGTCGTGGCAAGGAGCGGTGGGGGAGGCAGGGCAGGGCAGCCAGCCTGGGCCTGGTGTGTGAGCGTGGACATGTCTGGGGGGGCTGTGCCTGTGCAGGGGACTGGATCTCTGGTGAGTGGCAGTTCTCAGCCCCTCCCGTGACAACTCCCCGCCCCCGCTTAGTGCCTGGTGTGTGGGATGCCACAGTACATGTGTCTCCTCCGTGGTGGCCACAGCCGTCTCTGCTTTCTGGGACAGGCTGGACCCCGTCTGTGGCTGGGGATGGGAGGGAGTAGGGGGAATTACCGCAAATCGGCTTAGGACGCAGTCCGGAGCCTGGATTTGGTAGAAGCTCTGCAGCCCTGAGCCCTCGGCACTGAGATGGGGGCTCTCCACAGCCTCCCCCGAACTCTGGCCCACTCCAGACCACACGCTCGGGTGACTTCTGGCCCCAGTCTGCTGCCAGCACAAGCACCCTCTGTTCCCTAGGGAGGGAGGGGTTCCCAGGGAGGCCTCAGGGGCTCCGGGATGATCCCCATGCCCTTAGCAGCAAGATGCTGTCCAGAATCAGAGACAGATGCAGTGGGCATGGGAAAGCCGGAACCAGAGGTGCTGCCCCATCCCTGCCTGGCCCCGCCCCACCTGGCACACACCAGGCCCAAATGTGAGTGAGAGGGCAGGAGATGGTGGCCAGGAGTGACTAGGATGGGGCTTTGACAGCCAGGCAGCAAGTCCTGGCCAAGCACCTCCCTACCCAGGCCACCAAGCATGCCCCCCAGCTGACCCCCTGCTCCACAGGAGCTGCTGTGAACTTGACCCTCGTCACCCCCGAGAAGGCCATCAAGCTGGCAGCCAACGACTTCTTCCGCCATCAGCTCTCTAAGGATGGGTGAGGGCCCTGCCTGGCAGACACTCAAGGGGTCTTAGGCTTTAAAGGAAGGGTCCACCCGGCCAGCTGGGTCCCACCTGGGGGCTCCGCCTGTCTTCAGCCCCTTCCTTGGGGCTTCTTTGAGCTTGTGGGTTGGCCTCCCTCCTTTCCTCTGACCAGGGGAGCAGAGCAGATGCCAAATCAGTGGGGCTCTGGCCTGGCAGCCCTTGGCTTCCAGCTGCTGCCTGTGTAAGCCAGAGCTTGAGGGCACTGACTGGCTCCCCCATTGCTGGAGGGGGGCTGCAAGGGCAGCCCCTTTTTAGGGCACTCGACCCCCATTTCCCATTTTCCTTTATTGAAGACAGCCCCACTGCCCTCCACAGGCCTGCCTCTGCCTCCACAGCTCCCACCATCCTCTGTGCCCAGGCACGGTGGGCAGCCCCGAGGGTGGCAGGTAGGCCTGTCTCTTCCCGCTCACCGCGGCCTTGCCCCTACCACAGGCAGAAGCTGACCCTGCTTAAAGAGATGCTGGCAGGCTGTGGGGCTGGCACCTGCCAGGTGATCGTGACCACGCCCATGGAGATGCTGAAGATCCAGCTGCAGGATGCAGGGCGCATCGGTGAGGGAAGAGGGAAGAGGGAAGAGGGAGGGGAGAGGGCAGAGGTGCGGGAAGAGGTGAGGGCGATGGGAGGGCAGGGACACAGGGAGGGCCAGAGTGTGTCCCCTGCCCGCTTTGCACAGAAGAAGAGACAGCAGCCTCTTTGTCCGCAGCCGCCCAGAGGAAGATCCTGGCTGCCCAGGGCCAGCTCTCGGCCCAGGGGGGTGCCCAGCCCTCAGTGGAGGCTCCACCTGCCCCTCGGCCTACAGCCACCCAGCTGACCCGTGACCTGCTGCGAAGCCGCGGCGTTGCTGGTCTCTACAAGGGACTCGGGGCCACGCTGCTCAGGTAGGAGGCACAGGGTGGATGGGAGGAGGGAGAGGGGAGGCCGGCCTGCCCAACCCACCAGCTCCTGTCCACCAAGTCCTGTCCCCATGACCACCTCACTCCCCACAGGGACGTTCCCTTCTCCGTGGTCTACTTCCCGCTCTTTGCCAACCTGAACCAGCTGGGCCGCCCGGCGTCCGAGGAGAAGTCGCCTTTCTACGTGTCCTTCCTGGCCGGCTGTGTGGCCGGGAGTGCCGCCGCTGTGGCCGTCAACCCTTGTGATGGTCAGCGCATGGGACGGCGCCCGGCTGGGGATGGGGTGGGACTGGCCCTTGGCCAGGCTCACACTGACCCGAGCGTCCCTTGCAGTGGTGAAGACGCGGCTCCAGTCACTTCAGCGAGGCGTCAATGAGGACACCTACTCTGGGTTCCTGGACTGTGCCAGGTGGGGAGGTCTCAGAGGGGGTGGGGCCTGGGGGCCTGCGTACCGGGCTGACCCTCCCCTCCTTCCTCCACAGGAAGATCCTGCGGCACGAGGGCCCCTCCGCCTTCCTGAAGGGCGCCTACTGCCGCGCGCTGGTCATCGCACCCCTTTTCGGCATTGCCCAGGTGGTCTACTTCCTGGGCATCGCGGAGTCCCTGCTGGGGCTACTGCAGGACCCCCAGGCCTGAGCCCAGCGCCCGCTCCACCCCAGCCAGCCGGGCAGGGCTAGTGTGGGGCTGGAGCCAGGCAGCTAGCCCAGGACGGAGCAAGGGAAGACCCCTCCCCAGCCCTCCTGTCGGCAGGGGCGGCAGGGGACGGGGTGCAGGGTCCACATAGGTGGTGCACACGTGAGCCCCCCGGGGTGCTGCCTGCATCGTTGGGATCAATGTCTTATTTATGTAGAAAATGCAGAAATCTTTACATTCCTCAAGCTAGCCCCTGCCCCAATCCTGCCCTGGCCTGAACACCCCCAGGGACAGAGCTGGTCTCTGGGCTGGGGGCCCCCGGGCCTGGGTTGGGCAGGCTGGACCATACCCCCAGTCCACCGGTTCCAGTCTCCACGGCCGTCCTGGTCCACACAGGGACCCTGCACAAACCTATTTATTGAACCTGCTGGGCCCAAGCGGCTTTCCAGCCCTGCCGTCCTTCCCCAGCCGCTCTTGTCGCCTTGGCAGGACTGGACTCTGCCTCCCTGGCCAGCCTTGCAAGAGGACCGGGGTCTCCTGCCCTCTCTGTTGAGCCAGGAATCCCAAGTGAGGGGTTGCCCCAGGGTCTGACTCTCAGGGCAAGCCCGTCACCCACTGTGGGACTTTGTGGTGGGCCCCTCAGCTCCCACCCCAGGTTGGGGCCCAGACTGTGAGGTCTGTGTGTGTGTGTGTGTGTGTGTGTGTTGTGGGGATCTGGCCTGGCCCTTGGGGATGGGGCTGCCGGGGACTGCCCCCCTTCCTGCCGTGGCCAGGCGCTCTGTGTGCTGTGTGTGTCCCAGGCTCTGTTGACCCCGTCCAGGAACTTAGTTACCCAGCCTGGCCTCTCTTCTGAGATTGGCCAGGGAGCAAGGCAGGCAAGGGGACCAGTGTGGAGCCTGAGGGTGCCTGCCCTGCTCTGGAGGGAGGGCCAGGAGCTGCCGCCCACCCCAAGTCCTCTCAGGGCCCACCCTCCTCTTTTGGCCTTTGCATAAGGCCCCTGGGTACACTCCAGAAACCCCATCCTTCCTGCCTCCGGGCATAAGGCCCCTGACCACACTTCAGAAGCCCCATTCCCTGCTGCCTCCAGGCCCAGCCCTGCTGTGAGCCGAAGCTCTCCCTGCCCCGCCCTGGCCATGTGATCGTGTTGGTGACAGACCCTGATGTGCTGGTGCTGTGTCCCCAAAACCGGGGCCCTCCACAGAGGCCCCTTCCCAGCGACACTACCTGGGGCTCAGGCCCGGACCCCTCCAGTTCACGGTTGCTCCTGGGAGCTGCCCCTCCCGTCACATCTGAACCTTGGAAGCTGCTGCTGCTGCTTTACAGAATTATATTTTTTTCTTTTGAAGAGTTTTAAGAAGTTGTAACTTTTTGTGTCTTGTCATGTCAGAGGATAAATAAATATTCTAAGTAGATGCTGCTGTCTGGGGGTCTGTTTGGGGGCAGGGGAGGGCAGTCCCCTCTTCCCGTAACTGGCTCCCTTCAGACTGCGGGGCTATGCCTGCACACCCACCCACCGACCAAGGGGCACCCTGGCTTGGAGGGGATGCTGGGCGGGACCCACCTCCTGCCTCTGGCAGTCCCAGATGGGACTTGAACCCTGCAGTTGCTCTCCCTGACCCTAAGGTTCTCCCCCCCACCATCTAGGGTGGAGCTGGGTTTGCAGACCCCGCAGTTCCCGGCGGGGCGGGGCCCCGTCGCCCCTCCCCCTCCCCGCCCTCCTGCGCCGGGAGCAGTGCATTGTGGGAAACTCCCGAGCTCTCCTCCGCGTTCGCAGCCGCCGTCGTCCCGTGGAGGAGCGCGCAGCCCGGGGGAGGACGGAGGACGCGTAAGGCGGGGGGCTCCCGGCCGGCGGGGCGGGGCAGGCACGGGGTCCTGCGGGGCGAGGAGCCAGCTCTGAGCCTTGAAGGTCACCGGGGTTGCGCGCGGGCCCCCCAGTTCTCCAGGGCGCAGCTGCTTTTGGGAGAGGGAGGCAGTGGCCGGGATGTAAGTGACACAGATAGCGAGGTTGGGGGGCAGACCACCTGCTCTTTGCAAACTTGATGCCCAGCAGCTGGGCCCCCCCCAGAACTGCAGGGGTGAAGGGGTGGCTGCTTCCCTGGGAGGTCGGCAGCAGCTGGGCCTCTCCTGGAGACACCCTCATCACGCTGTGACCTTCGGGTGACCTTCAGTGTGGTCAGTGCACCTAGCGGGGGTTGGGAAACGCGCCTCCCTTTCTCTGAAGGTCGGGGGATTTCTCATCCTTCCCTGGGAGAGGTAGACAGGCGGCCTCTGAGGCTTTGGGGCAAGACCCACTCAGGTTCGGGGCGGCTGGGCCCCCAGGGCTCTTCCCACCTCTGCCTGAGTCATTGAGAATCTGGGCACGGCCTTTCCCACAGCCCAGAACCCTGTCCTCCACCCTGACTCGCCGGCCAAGAACAGCGTGTGTCCACCCTGTTTAATGCCAGGAACCCTCTGCCCACAGAGACAGCACAGCCTTGGGCTCTGCAAGGACTCTGCCCCAGGGCTGGAGAGAGGCAGGGCCTGTGCTGGGGAGGGGGCCTCAGAGGCTGGGGAGGAGCAGATGACCCTTGGAAGCACAGCCCCATGCTGCCTTCCTGGAGAGACACCCCAGTTTTCTCAAGTCTGGTATCTCGTGGGCCCACCCACCCTGATGGCTGCCTGAGATCCCAGCTCCTGCCCCTCCCCGCCCTCCTTCACCAGGATCCTGGCCAGGTCGCAGCCTCGGTGCCTCAGTGTCCGACTCTGCAAAGCAGGAGTGCTCTCCTGAGGAGGGGATGCAGTCGTCTTTCCCACTGCGGCTCCGATCACCTCCCCTCCTTGGAGGGGAGAATGCTTTTCCTTCCAGTTCTCGGGGTCTGATCCTCACTTCCCCACCAAGAGCCTCCTGCCCCTGGCTGGTAGGAGGACGTGGCATTTGCATGGGCCATTTTACGGAGCACCGGGGGGCCCCTAGCTCCTCCCACCTGTGCGTGGCCCTTGCCTCTGCGGCTGGTGGGGTTCCTCGAGGAGTGGTCATGGACAGACGGAGGCCAGGCTGTGAAAGAGAAGCGTCAGAGGCCCACAGGAGGCCCCTGAGCTGGGGCTCCGGGGAATCCAGAGAACTGGGCAGGGGCTGCCTGGGGACCAGGTAGTTGGGGCAGCACAGGGGGGACTGGACCCACACGCAGCCTCCCTTGTGTCTCCCTCCAGGCCCATAGAATGCCCAGGGCTGACGAGCTGTCCTGAGCCCCTCTGGTGCACCCACCTGCCTGTCCCTACGCCCCGCCCACCATGGAGTCCAGAGGGAAGTCGGCCAGCAGCCCCAAGCCTGACACCAAGGCGCCCCAGGCCACCACCGAGGCCAAGGTACCCCCGGCAGCCGATGGGAAGGCCCCCTTGACCAAGCCCTCGAAGAAGGAGGCCCCGGCCGAGAAGCAGCAGCCGCCAGCGGCCCCCACCACGGTACCTGCCAAGAAGACCCCGGCCAAGGCCGACCCTGCCCTTCTCAACAACCACAGTAACCTGAAGCCGGCCCCCGCGGCCCCCAGCAGTCCCGATGCAACCCCAGAGGCCAAGGGTCCTGCGGATGGGGCGGAGGAGGACGGAGCTGCCGGTGGGGGGCCTGGGGGCCAAGGTCCCTGGTCCTGCGAGAACTGGAACCCCCTGCTGGTGGCTGGAGGTGTGGCCGTGGCAGCCATAGCCCTGATTCTCGGTGTGGCCTTCCTGGCCCGGAAAAAATAATACCTGGGGGCCAGGCGGGGGGCACGGAGCCACTTCCTGTACAGACCTGAGGAAGCCAGTGCATGCAGCGTTCACCCTTATCTACGTGTACACACACACATTCATCACACACCTACATATGCCCCCAACACACGTGCAAAGTGGAGAGGATGCCCGAGCCCACCCCTGCTGACCCAGGACTTCCCCAACCTCCAGGGTAGAAAGAGTCCAGGCTCCGGGGTCCACAGCACAGGATGCAGGGAGAAGGCACAGCTGGGGGACCGCAAGAAAGGAGTGGACTCCGTGTGTGGGCCCCCCACCCCCAGCGGCTGGGTGATGCTGGGCCCCCAGGGCTGGTCTCTGAGTGGGGGCGCCGGGATGGGTTCTGCCTGGGCCCGGCCCTCATGGGGACATTAAAGGGCACGGTTGCTCCACTTGCCCCAGTTCTGCTCTTTGTGTACCCCTGGGGGTCTGCCTGGGCCGATGCAGTGGGACAGACCTGGGGTGGGCAGTCACCTCAGCAGAGCCTCAGTGCCACCTCCCCACGCCACCCAAGCCTAGCTGGGTGGGAAGACGGAGCCTGAGGCCTGCTTGTGGAGGGGGTGCTGCCCAAGGGTCGCCTTCCCCAGCTTGTGCTCCAGGGGAGCTCCGATGCTGGTGGGGAGGCAGGATGTCGAGGGCCCCTTACAGTTGTGCCCGCCCTGCCCCGCTAGACTGCCCCTCCAGCTTGCACCTGGCACCATCTGAGTCTAACCAGCGTATACATGCAATAACAGGTAGAGTAGAACTGCTTGGCGGCGACCGTCACACACTGTCCTCAGCCCACCGTACCTGGGGAGGCCCCTTGTGCAGCCCCCCCTTAGCGCATCCAGTCCCAGCGTGGCCTTTGGCGTGCGGCAGCAGGCGAGCTCCCGGAAGGTGGTGGTGGGCACTGTGAGAACGCGGCCTGCCCTCACTGGCCAGCGGCCACAGGAACCCTGGGCCTGAGTGGAGGCTGAGTCTGAAATAAACTGTGTTGTCTAAAGGCTGGGCTGGCATCCTCATCTGCATGTGGCGGAGACGCAGGGGCTTCCCACGGGGAATGAGGGGTTCACGTCCACACCCCGGGCTTTCCAGGGGAGGGGTGCTGCATCCAGGACCCTCTGACGGGACCCCTGCCACTCCTATGCACTTATCCCGGGGGGCTCAGCCCGGAGCCACACCCAGGCCCTGCCCCATCCTCCTCCCTGGCCTTCCTGTGGGTCCTGACCCAAGGTGGACACCCGGGGGCTACAGGACCAAGGAGCAGTGAGGACATGGGGTGCGGGGAGGGCAAGCCCTGCTTCTCGGGCCGAGCTCTCTAGCCAGGCAGGGGGCCCTTCCGCAGCTCCCACTGCAGCGAGCCCCCACATCCTGAGTGCAGAAGTGGCTCCCCTCAACACCTCATTCATGGCACCCAGCCCACTCTGACCAGGTGTCCACCTGGCGGGCCTGGCCACGGGTGAGGCTGCAGCATGCAGGCCAACAGGGAGCAAGGCCTGCGGTGCCTGGGAAGGACTCCTTTGACCTCTGTCATCCTGGCCCCTGGGTTTCACCTGACGGGTGGCTGAGGCTGGCAGACAAGAGCTCCCTGATCACCTCCTCCCCGAAGCCTTCTTCCAGCTGGTGTGGGGGGACAGCCGTGTCTTCCTCCTGCCCTTCTGGCACACTCCCTCCCCAGAGCAGCAGTCCTCGTCCATGCACCCACACTGAGGCCCAGACAGATACGGAGGGCCCACGGGGTAGAACCAGCTTAAGCTGACCCTGTTGCTCCCAACCAGGTTGCCCTGCGAAAGCCTCCCTTGATCCCCACCCATGCCGCTGCATCCTACAAGTCAAGGAGGCAGCCTACCCCTTGAGCCTGCTGACCTGAGTGTAGCTTATGGAGGAGAAGGCTCTGTGCAGACGCTGCTGACACCTCCAACTCCCAGCTCACCTGCCCCATGGGTGCCAGGCTACCTCTCTTGACTGGCCAGCAGGGCCCCTCACCACTCTTGGCCTGCCTTCCAGTCACCCATTCTCTCCCTTCTGTGGCTTATTCTTTAAAACCAACCAGCCAACCCTGTCTGATATAGCAGGGGACTTGAAAGGGGCCGAGAGGACTGAAGATGGTCTGCCATCTTTAACCACAAGGCTTGGCACTTTGGTGCTGACATTCCACTCACAATGCTGCCTTATTTACTTAGCGATTCTCTATTAAACGATGCTTAGATATTCCAAAACTTTTTCAACTTTAGACGGAGCAGGAATGAAAATCCTTGTAGGCTGGGCACGGCGGCTCACACTTGTAATCCCAGCACTTTGGGAGGCCAACGTGGACAGATGGCTTGAGCTCAGGCGTTTGAGACCAGCCTGGCCAACATAGTGAGACCCCTGTCTCTACAATACAAATACAGCAAGGCACAGTGGCTCATGCCTGTAAGCCCAGCACTTTGGGAGGCCAAGGCAGGTGGACCACGAGGTCAGGAGTTCGAGACCAGCCTGACACACATGGTGAAACCCTGTCTCTACTAAAAATAGAAAAATTAGTCAGGCCTGGTGGCGGGCACCTATAATCCCAGCTACTCAGGAAGCTGAGGGAGGAGAATCACTTGAACTCAGGAAGCAGAGGTTGCAGTGAGCTGAGATCACACCACTGCACTCCAGCCTGGGTGACGGAGCGAGACTCCATCTCAATAAATAAATAAATAAATAAAAATTAGCCAGTCATGGTGGTGTGCGTCTGTGGTCCCAGCTGCTCAGGAGGCTGAGGCAGGAGGATTGCCTGAGCCAGGGAGGTTGAGGCTGCAGTGAGCTATGACTGTGCCACTGCCTTCCAGCCTGGGCAGCACAGCAAGACCCTGTCTCAAACGACAACAAAAACACAAAGAAAATCTCTGTAAAACCTATTCTGGGTTTGTCATACAGCATGCACGTCTTTTCTGGGTTTATCGTATAAACACAAAGTCCACTGTCTTAACCATTTTGAAGTGCACAGTGCAGCAGCCTCCTGGGGATCCATTACCACCGTCCACCTCCAGAACGCTGCATCGCTCCAGAGACTCTGTCCCCATTACACAGGGACTCCCCGTCCCCTCCCCTCAACCCCTGGCACCCACCATCTACTTTCTGCCTCAACGGCTCTCCCAAATCTAGCGTTGTAGATAAACGGTATCATGTAACATCTGTCCTTTTGATTGGCCTGTTTCACTCAGGGTCCCTCCATGCTGTAGTCTGTTCAACTTACCTTCCTTTTTATTTTTTGAGATGGAGTCTTGCTCTGTTGCCCAGGCTGGAGTGCAGTGACATGATCTTGGCTCACTGCAACCTCTGCCTCCCGGGTTCAAGCGACTCTTCTGCCTCAGTCTCCCAAGTAGCTGCGACCACAGGAACTTGCCACCATGCCTGGTTAATTTTTTTCTTTTTTTTGCATTTTTAGTAGAAGCGAGGTTTCACCATGTGTGTCAGGCTGGTCTCAAACTCCTGTCCTCAGGCAATGCACCTGCCTCGGCCTCCCAAAGTGCTGGGATTACAGGCATGAGCCACTACCCTCAGCCTGTGTGTTTTTTCTTTGCAGGAATGCCTCCTCATTTGTTGGATTTCTTGCGGTGTTTTGTGTCCCGAGCCCTTTGCTGCTTGCAGCATCCAATTCTCTCCTCCAGTCAGTAGCCACTGGCCTTCCCGTGTTTCTGGAGCACGTACGTTCTAAAAACCTGAGTTTATCGGCCGGGCGCGGTGGCTCAAGCCTGTAATCCCAGCACTTTGGGAGGCCGAGACGGGTGGATCACGAGGTCAGGAGATCGAGACCATCCTGGCTAACACAGTGAAACCCCGTCTCTACTAAAAAAAATACAAAAAATTAGCCGGGCGAGGTGGCGGGCGCCTGTAGTCCCAGCTACTCGGGAGGCTGAGGCCAGAGAATGGCGTAAACCCGGGAGGCGGAGCTTGCAGTGAGCTGAGATCCGGCCACTGCACTCCAGCCTGGGCGACAGAGCGAGACTCCGTCTCAAAAAAAAAAAAAAAAATACAAAAAACTAGCTGGGCGAGGTGGGGGGCGCCTGTAGTCCCAGCTACTTGGGAGGCTGAGGCAGGAGAATGGCGTAAACCCGGGAGGCGGAGCTTGCAGTGAGCTGAGATCCGGCCACTGCACTCCAGCCCGGGCGACAGAGCAAGACTCTGTCTCAAAAAAAAAAAAAAAAAAAAAAAAAAACCTGAGTTTATCAAATTGGAACCATTCTCCCATTACCGAATAAGTTTCTAGAATCGTGGGCAGAAGGATATCCTGCCACGCTGGAGTCTCATATTCCTGGCATTCACTCATGCGTAGGCCTTTCATCCATCTGGCACTTAGGTTGTGTGTGGCGCGAGCCAGGGGTCTCACGTTTCTTTCCCATGAGATTGGACGGCCCCGATGCCAGGGAGTGGATGGCCCTCTGCCAGCCCGCAAGGCGGCGCCAGCTCCTGCTCCCACTTCCCAGCACAGTCTGTTCTGAGCCACGCCCCACCCAGCACAGCCTGTTCTGAGCCCCACTGCCTGCAACTGTAGCTTCGCCATGATCTCACCTCCCTATTTCTCTCTTTAATCTCCCACAGGTGCTCAGCGACTGGCTTCCCTCCTGGGAGGAGGTCGGAGTCTCCGTCTGGGATTCCGAGGCTCGGCTGCTGTTTCACAGTGCCCCTAAACCTCCGCAGTGTACGAACCTTTCCCAAAGGAAAACAAATTCTCAGGGATGCCCAGAGCTTATCAGTTCACTTTTATTACAGAACACTTTTTTTTGTTTTTTGAGACAGAGTCTTGCTCTGTCGCCCAGGCTGGAATGTAGTGGTGCGATCTTGGCTCACTGCAAGCTCTGCCTCCTGGGTTCAAACTATTCTCCTGCCCCAGCCTCCGGAGTACTGCCCCAGCCTGTAAGTCCCGAGTGGACTACAGGTGTCCACCACATCTGGCTATTTTATTTTATTTTATTTTAGGGCCGGGGGTTTCACCATGTTGGCCAGGCTGGTCTCAAACTCCTGACCTCAGGTGATCTGTCCACCTCGGCCTCCCCAAGTGCTGGGATCCCAGGTGTGAGCCACTGCGTCTGGCCTCAGAACACTTCTGAGGTCTAAACAAACACTAGATAGAAAATGTGTATACAAAGGTCATGCGGTGAAGTCGAATTGCTTGTAAGGAAATCTGGCAAACGGGAAAGCTCTGATGTGCAGCGTCATCTCTAGGGACAGAGGCGTCCATGGATCCGGGGGCCAGGGACTGTCTGAGGCAGGCTGTGCCCCCCAGGCTCTGTGGGAACTGCCTGGAGACTTGCAGCTCTGAGCCTTGCTGGGAACCTGCACCAGCATGTCAGGTCCCCCATTCTCGTGTTAGGAGCCAGCGACACACGTGTGGCTTCCTGGGGCGCATGTGGTATGTATCACCTGGTGCAGAACAGGGTGGGCTGGGGGGAGGTTTCTCTGTTTCCTCTCCAGCATCCCCTCCCCACTGCTGAGAGGGTGCACCTCCTCTTCCGGGACTCCCACCCTAGTGCATTCTTGGTGAGGCTGCTGGTCACCTCCAGGCCCTCCCCTAGACACGGGCAGGGGCCCAGGCAGAATCCTCCAAAAGCAGGGCACAGTGAGCAAGGCTTATGGGGGCACTCACTGCTCCAGACTCCCACCCTGGGCTGCTGCAGGTCCTGGCCTGACTCGGGTCTTCCGTGTCTCCCTGGTCCCAGGGAGGGATGGGCAGGGACCAGTCTCCCTGCCTTTCAGTGACCAGTCCCTGAGCACCTGGACACACTCTGATCTGCTGTCTCCAGGCCAAGGCTGAACTTGCACTTGCCCTGTGTGCCCCAGGTGGGAGTCAGTCGGGGCAGGAGAGATGCTTGTGGTGCAGCCAGTGCTGAGGCCACCCCCTGGGACCCGCCCCAGCACATGGGAAGGAAGGCACACGGTAGGTTAGGGTCGCCCCCGAGTGCAGCAGCTCCAGAAGTGTGTTTGGGAGGGAACTGTCATGCCCCTCCCTGGGGCTGCTGCACCCTGTCCTCCATGTCCTGGGCACTAGGCTAGGCCAACTTACGACAGGGCCTACCTCCTTGTTGCAACCCCCTCCAGACCACAGAGGCCGGCACCTGCCACGTCTCACGTCTCTGGCCAGTTCATGCCAGGCTGGGGGGCAGATGTCAGAGCCAGCAGCTCCTGTTCTCTCAAGTGCTTCTGACGCCCAGGTGAAGGTACCCTCGTGCCCCAGCCCACAGCCCTGGCCCAGACTCCCTGCGTCTTAGCGGCTGTCACTTACTGTCTGCTTCCTGCTTCTGGGTCTGCATGACTCACAGGTGCTGGGGTCTAAGTCTCCAGACCACCCAGCCCAGCCTTGGTGAAAGGGGAACCTGGCCGAGCCCCCGCTGGGAAAGTCAAGGACTGTCCAACATGCCCCTTCCCAAGAAAGGAACCCATGTCTCCTGGTCCCAGCCCCCAACCTGAGGTCCACCTGGTAATCGGGCTGAGCTAACAGAGGGCACCCAGGGCAGCCACTGTGTGGGGGGCGTTCTCAGCAAGGGGGTACAGTTGGCCCTCAGGATCTATGGGTTCTGCATCCATGGATTCAACCAACTAAGGATGTTAAATATTTGAAAAAACATGAGTGGTTTTGTCTGATTTTTTTTCTTCTTGTTATTTCCTTTTCTTTTTTTTTTTTTTTGAGACGGAGTCTTGCTCTGTCGCCCGGGCTCCCTCACTTGTCTCCTCTTTCCTTCTTGACTTCT
>NW_012122265.1:633989-635112 GCF_000951035.1 Colobus angolensis palliatus | reverse complement strand
TTTTTGAGAAGGAGTCTCGCTCTGTCACCCAGGCTGGAGTGCAGTGGCGTGATCTTGGCTCACTGCAACCTCTGCCCCCTGGGTTCACACGATTCTCCCATCTCAGTCCTCCGAGTAGCTTGGATTACAGGTGCCTGCCACCGCACCTGGCTAATTTTTGTATTTTTTTTTTTGGTAGAGATGGGGTTTTCTTGGCCAGGCTGGTCTTGAACTCCTGACCTCGTGATCCACTAGCCTGGGCCTCCCAAAGTGCTGGGATTACAGGCGTGAGTCACCACGCCCAGCAGAGGCCAATGGTTTTGAGGGGGTGGGACCCACGGAAGCCCTCACCTTGGCTGTTCCCAACCACGACGGTTCCCTTGGTAGGAGCAGAGGTTTGTTGGGACCTCCATATTGGCAGCAAGGAGCCAGGGGCCTGGACGGCCCGCTCACCTGCTGGCTCTGTCTCAAGCACCCTTTTGGCCTCAAAGGCTGCCTGCCTGTCTGCCGACCACCCCCTCCAACTACAGTCTAATGAAAAACTGCTCAGGCCGGGCGCGGTGGTGCAGGCCTGTAGTCCTCGCATTTTGGGAGGCCAAGGCAGGTAGATCGCTTTAGGTCGAGACCAGCTTGGACAACACAGTGAGACCCCGTCTCTACTCAAAACACAAAAAAAATCAGCTGGGCGTGGTGGCGTGCACCTGGGGTCCCGTTGCTCAAGTGACTGAGGTGGGAGGATCGCTTGAACACGGTAGGCAGAGGCTGTAGGGAGACGAGAACACGCCACTGCACTCCAGAGACCCTGCCTCAAAAAAAAAAAAAAAAGGGAAAAACTGTTTCAATTCTCCTCATCAAAGCCAGCGCGCCCGAGGTGTCCCCACCTCAGCAAGTGACACCCCCTCCTCCCAGGAGCTCAGCCCGACGCCCCACAACCCTGCAGGACTCCCCGCGACGTCCGGACCGACGGAGCCCACCTCGTCGCCCCCCGCCATGGTCTTTGGGGACACCTGGAGCTTCTGACCTCGCAGCCCCGGGGCTTTCCCTGCTCCTCAGGTGTGGCCACCGGAACACCACGGGCACCTTCGCGCCCCGACGCCGCCGCCTGGCTCTGCTGAAGCCCGCACACCCCACCCCAGGCCAGGAG
>NW_012122265.1:608454-633417 GCF_000951035.1 Colobus angolensis palliatus | reverse complement strand
CGGGGTCGCGGGTTGGGATGGAGCTCCGGGTCGGAGGGGTCGGGATGGAGCTCGGGGCGGGGTTCGGGGGGTCGGGGTGCATCCAGGCGCCGCGTCGCTCCTCCGAGTCTAGTCTGCGCGGCGAGGTGGCCTGGGCCCGACCTTTCTAGCGGAGGGAACCGCGTGCCTGGGCTTGGTCCCCGAGGCCGCTGCGCTCCAAGAGGGGAGCCCGGGTGTGGGGAGGGGGCGTTCGGGCAGTTGACCCCGCCGTGAGGTCGGGCGGCCGCGGGGACCCTGGCCTTCTGAACCGCCGGCCCCTGAGGAGGCCCGGAGCCCCCTCCTGGAGAAGGCGCCCTCCGGTCCCCGTCCTGGGGCAAGGGTACTAGGGCGCTGCCGGCCTGGGGCTCACGCGGGACGGAGCGCAGCGGGGTGCGTCCGCTGGCGCTGAGCCTGCAGGGTCTCCGGGCAGCCGGGGAGGGATGAGCAGCGGAGCCCGAGGGTGCCTGGCTTTGTTCTGAGCCCTTTGCAGAGGGAAGTGACCAGCCCAAGGTCACCGCACCATGGAGACCTGGGGGCTGGAGTTGGGATCCGGAGGTCTCCTTCTTGAAGCCTGTAGGTCCTCAAGTGTGGACAGGGAAGCTCGGGCTATGGGGTTGTGGCGTCACGATGTGCTGAGCTCCAGGGGTCCTGAGCCGCCAGACTGCGGGTGGGAGGAGCCTCGAGTGGGGTTCAGTCCTGGGGGTGTGGGTTGGGGCCTGTTTCCAGAGCAGGTCCGGCGTGTTGGGGACATGGGGTCTTAGGGCCAGCAGGCTGGGGACAGCACTTCAGGAGGCCGGAAAGGCGGGCAGCTGGGGGAACAGAGCCTGCGCAGGCTACTGGGCGTTTTACAGGACATTTTACAGTGAATATGTATTAACTTTTTTTTTTTTTTTTTGAGACGGAGTCTAGCTCTGTCGCCCAGGCTGGAGTGCAGTGGCGCGATCTCGGCTCACTGCAAGCTCCGCCTCCCGGGTTTACGCCATTCTCCTGCCTCAGCCTCCCGAGAAGCTGAGACTACAGGCGCCCGCTATCTTGCCCGGCTAGTTTTTTGTATTTTTTAGTAGACACGGGGTTTCACCGTGTAGATCAGGATGGTCTCGATCTCCTGACCTCGTGATCCACCCGTCTCGGCCTCCCAAAGTGCTGGGATTACAGGCTTGAGCCACCGCGCCCGGCCTGTATTAACTTATATAAGAATGAAGAGGCCGGGCGCGGTGGCTCACACCTGTAATCCCAGCACTTTGGGAAGCCAAGGCGGGCAGATCACGAGGTCAAGAGATCGAGACCTTTCTGGCCAACGTGGTGAAACCCCGTCTCTACTAAAAGTATGAAAATTAGCTGGGTGTGGTGGCGCTCGCCTGTACTCCCAGCTACTCGGGAGGCTGAGGCTGGAGAATTGCTTGAACCCGGGATGCGGAGGTTGCAGTGAGCCGAGATCGTGCCACTGCGCTCCAGCCTAGTGACAGATTGGGCCCCAGAATTAAAATAAGTGTAGAAAGATGCAGCTCACGCTACTTTGGAATAAACCTGTACATGCTCTCCGGCAGCCAGGGTGGGCAGGACTGTGTCCTTCCCCTGCTAGGACAGTGGCCCCCAGAGCCTTCTGGATTGGGCGTGGTGTGTTGGGTTTCTTTTTTACAAGTTCTTTGAGGGGCAGAAGGAGGCTGGGAAAAGCTGGAGGGGAGGGCCAGAGTCCCAGAACCCTCGTGAGGAAAGGGTCCCTGAACGCTTTCCCTGGAGTGGGTGAGGAGGCGCCAGGACACTTCTGCATTCTCCGTGGTGCCTGAGGGCCTCAGTCCCTGGTGGTTCAGTGAGAGGATGAGCTGAACTCTGTGACCCTCACACCCAGGTTTGCCTTCCAGAAAGGCCTCCCATGGCTCTCTGGTAGCACCAGGATGAGGCTGGGGTGTGGGAGTGGCATGGACAGTTGAGGTGGGCTGCATCCTGTCCCGGCTTCTGGCTGGGCCTGGAGGTGACAGTGCCAGGCTGGGGGAAGAGCCTGCCATGGGGATTGCAGGCCTCGGGATGGCCTACAGGTCTGGCATACCTGGCTGTGCCCCTCTGCCTCAGCTTTCCCAGCTTCCTCCTCCTGGACGTGAATGGGTGGCTGGCCCTGCCCCAGGGCTTCAAGTAGTGCGCCCTGGGTGTAGGGGAGAGGGCTGCTCCTCAGGGTGTTCTGGGGTCTGGGTAGCCCCCTGAGGCGGGGCAGGCTAGTCCTGTGGAGCCCACACTCACTGGGACCCTCTGCAGGTGTGTCGGCCCAGTCCTTCCTCCACTGTTTCACAATGGCCAGCACCGCCTTCAACCTGCAGGTGGCCACCCCTGGGGTAAGTCCAGCCTCTCCTTCCCCACTGGACACTTGGGGTCTGTCTCCACCTC
Organism: Colobus angolensis palliatus; assembly: GCF_000951035.1. Classification (NCBI taxonomy): domain Eukaryota; kingdom Metazoa; phylum Chordata; class Mammalia; order Primates; family Cercopithecidae; genus Colobus; species Colobus angolensis. The sequence goes on along the minus strand of NW_012122265.1, from coordinate 631,020 downwards.
TCTGGGGGCAAGGTCAGGAGAGTGCCTCTGCTGCCTGGGAGGAGTGGGGAGCCCCTGCAGTTGGTAGAGGGGTGAAGGGTCTGTAACGAAACCCTGGTTGTGTCTTCCTGTCCCGGTCCCCATTTCCTGGGCTCTGACCCCACCTGTGATGAGGGAGACTTTTTCTTTTCTTATCTTTTCTTTCTTTTTTTTTTTGAGATGGAGTTTCGCTCTTGTCGCCCAGGCTGGAGTACATTGGAGTGATTTCGGCTCACTGCAACCTCTGCCTCCCGGGTTCAAGCAGTTCTCCTGCCTCAGCCTCCCGAGTAGCTGGGATTACAGGCACATGCCACCATGCCCGGCAAATTTTGTATTTTTAGTAGAGATGGGGTTTCACTGTGTTGGCCAGGATGGTCTTGAACTCCCAGCCTCAGGTGATCCGCCTGCCTCGGCCTCCCAAAGTGCTGGGATCACAGGTGTGAGCCACCACGCCCGGCCCAAGGGAGACCTTTTCGCTGCGGGTCTGTGCTGCACGTGTGTGAGCCGGAGACCAAGGCGCAGCCCTGCTGTAAGGGGCACACATGTTTCCACTGGGAGCAGTTCTCCACCCTCTGATCGTGGGTGACCCAGGGATATCTGATGTAGATAAGTCGCAGTAAGGATGCATTCATTATGTGTTCGTCACTGCAGGTTTTTATTTATGATGTATACACATTTTTTGGTTGGTGGGTTGGATGGGAAGTAAACCCCTGAGGCTGCTGCTGGGACAGGCCACCCCAACCTGGGAGACCCGGTGGAGGAGGCTGGGTGGTCGGGTGCCTTTGTACCTCAAGGGGATGCTGTTGGTTCCTCGTCAGCATTTTCAGGCTCCCTCTGAGCCAACAGGGATATTCCTGGCGCTGACCCTTGGCCCCTGGGCTCTGTTCCTCCAGGGGAAAGCCATGGAATTTGTGGATGTGACCGAGAGCAATGCACGCTGGGTGCAAGACTTCCGCCTCAAGGCCTATGCCAGCCCCGCCAAGCTGGAGTCTATTGATGGTAGGCCTGGGACCCACTCCGTGGGGTGGGGTGCCTGGGACCTTGGAGGGTCAAGGGTTCCAGATAGGTTTGGGGTCTTAGTGAGCTCCCTAATTCTGCCCCTGAAGCCCTGTGACCATCTGGGGCAGCCTCCAGCCCCACATCCTGGGCCCCAGAGTTTCCGAGCTCCTCTGAGGAGGAGAGGTGATGAGTGTGTAGAGATGGGAAAGTCAGGGGGCCCTTGGGAGCTGTAGCCCGTGGAGGAAAAGGGACAGGTGCCATCACCAGGCTGGCTGGTCCCTGTGGAGGGTCTGTCCTGGCCACGCACTTGGACCTGGTCCTGCAGGTGGTCCCACTTTGGTTGACGTGTGGCTGCTACCTGGTCTGTGGTCTCCCCCCAGGTGCCCGGTACCATGCCCTCCTGATCCCCAGCTGTCCTGGGGCCCTGACCGACCTGGCCAGCAGTGGCTCCCTGGCCCGTATCCTGCAGCACTTCCACTCTGAGAGCAGTAGGTGACCCCTGGGGCCCAGGGGAGGGGTTGGATGTGCAGCCCTACAAGAAATGGGTCTCCCACCAGCAGAAGAGAGGTGGGAAGACCCCAGGTGGGCATTTCTGGGTCTCTGGTCCGTGGCCACTGCAGTGGTTGTGGGCAGGAGGCAGTGACCGGTTGTGGGCAGGAGGCAGTGACCGGTTGTGGGCAGGAGGCAGTGACCGGTTGTGGGCAGGAGGCAGTGACCGCCGCCTCTCCCAACACACACTTTGTCCTCTTCTGGTGACCGTCTGGCAGGCCTCTGGGCAGTCTCCCGAGGGTGGGTGGCCATGCCCTCCTGAGCAAGGCAGGACACCGGTCTGGTTCCTTCTGGGAGAGCCTGGCATCCAGGGCCGGGCTTGGGGCTCGAGGCTGGCAGGGGTGCAGGGAGGAAGGCTGTTTGAGGAGACCTGGCAGCTGCCCCGGCTCAGGGTTGGGCTGTGATGAGTGTGTCCACTGGCCGGGGTGGACAAGCCATTGCTCTAGGCAGCACCCTTTGTGGGTGGGAGCTGGGCCGCCGTCCGCAGCATGGCCTGGACAGGCAGCAGTTGTTTGTGGCCACCTCAGCCGTGGGAACACACTCAGCCTTTCGGATGGAGCCAGGGTGGCCCCACCGCAAGGCACAGGCACTCCCTCAGACTCACCTCCCACTCGCACAGGGGCATCCTGTCTAGTCGGGGAGGGGCCTGACCCACAGTACCTGCCAGTGTGATGGGCGGCCTGGCCAGCTATGCAGTGGGGTTGCCGGGCAGTGTCCTGGGGTTTGGTAAACAGACCTAGAACCTCAGGACCTCCTCTCCGTGTGTCTCAGTCGCCAAAACCTGAGATCTGGGCTCTAAACCAGAGCCTAGTCCTGAAGCACCAGCTGCCCTGAGCAGATTCCTGATGCCAGCTATGCAGGCTGAGCCAGGACACCTCAGGTGCTGAGCCCGGTTTCCAGGGAAACCTGGGAGGAGGGGGCCAGGCAGGCGGCACAGGCCTGGGGGAGCCACAAGCAGGGGCGTCTGGGAGGGGCTTCAGGGTGCGGGTGGCGGGTCCAGGGCCTCAACGCCGTATGCCGCTTTCAGAGCCCATCTGCGCCGTTGGCCACGGTGTCGCCGCCTTGTGCTGTGCTACCAATGAGGACAGATCCTGGGTGTTCCACGGCTACAGCCTGACAGGGGTGAGTGCCCTGGAGGCACCCTGTGCTCCCTGCTCTGTCCTCCCCCACGACAGCCAGAGATGAGGACGGAGACTCCAGAACTTCTGGCCCCTAGTGTCCTGGAAGCCTAGGCCCACTCACCCGGGGACGTGGGGAGGGAGGGGCATCAGACCTGTGTGTGCAGTCGGAGGGGCTGAGAGTCCAGCCAAGGTGTCCTCGGAGACACAGCCTGTGTCGATCTGAGGCCCAAAGACTGAGAAGTGGGCCCAGTGGACACCGGGGACGGCTGTGGGAGCAGCTGATGCACAGGCCCCGAGGTAGGGAGTGGTGGCTGCCGTGCCGAGGCTGGTTTCACTGGACGTTAAACTGGCCCCCAGCTCAGATGTCACTTTCCCTGCTGAGGGGACCCCTCCTCAGTGGGTACTCAGTGCTGCCCCCCAGGGGTGACACTAACCCAGTCTCAGGTTACAAGTGGGCGTGACCCCTCCAGTGAGTGGTTACATTCACTCCTGCCCAGAGGGTGGCCCGCCCCAAGTTCCTCACCCCACTAAGCCCTTCTCATTCTAGTCACCTGTGTGCTCTGGTGCCGGGGGGAGCTGGCCCCTCCTGTAGTGGGTAGTGGCCTTGTCGTTCTCAGGGACACCCTGTGGGAAGCTGGCTGGACTTCGTCATCTCTCCGGCCTCCAGCCCCAGCAGCTGTCCCTGTTATGAGCAGTGACACCCCCAGTCCCACTTGGTTGGGTGAGGCTCCCGGCCCTGATTTGACCTTCCTGACACCCGGGTGGGCCTCAGGGCCTGGGCCTGGCTCAGGAGCCCCCACTCCCCTCCCGCAGCCCTCTGTGTGTGAGCTCGTCAGGGCCCCCGGCTTCGCCCGCCTGCCGCTCGTGGTGGAGGACTTTGTGAAGGATTCGGGCGCCTGCTTCAGTGGTGAGCCCTGAGGGTGCCCGCTGCACTTACAGAAGATGGGGTGGGGGGCTTGTCTGCGGCAGCCTGGGGGAGAAGCCTCCTGGGCCCTGGGTCCTTCAGACCCCCATGGCACTGACTCAGACCCAGACAGGCTGACCGACTGCTGACCCTGGGCGCTTGCCTGGAGCTCGGGGCTCTCGGTGGGTGGACGTTGCCTGAGGCTGGTGCCCTTGGTCCTCCCCAGCAAGCGAGCCTGACGCCGTGCACGTTGTGCTGGACCGCCACCTGGTCACGGGCCAGAATGCCAGCTCCACTGTCCCGGCCGTGCAGAACCTGCTCTTCCTCTGTGGCAGCCGGTGAGGGCTGGGCACATTCCTGCCATATCAGCAGAGCTGCACCCGGTGCTTTTGCCTAAGCGCTGACCACACGTCTGTCCTGCAGGAAATGAACCTGCTGGGTAGATGCACCCCCGAGACAGCCCAGGTGTCTCCAGAGGCAGACGGCCCCGTCTCAGGCTTCAGGGACCCCGCCTCTTCCCTCCTGACAAGGGCCGTGGATGGCAGCCCAGTCTGGCCCTGATGGGATTGTTGGAGGCCTCCTGGAATCAGCTCAAGGGGGTGTCGGCTCTCCTGGAGGGTCTAAGCCCCCATCCCCCTGCATGTTCTCTGGTAGGAGGCAGAGAAGAGACCCCAGCTGCCCGGGGAGGCGTGCTAGCTGCCAGGTGGTCCTCGAGAACTCCAAGCCGGGTTTTCCAGGGAGGACTGGTTGCCAAGCGCGGTCACTGTTGACTAGACAGAGTCGGCTCGGGGGTCCTCTGTGGGGGCTTGCCCTGTTGTGGCCTGTCTGCCACCCACCACCCCTTTCACCGTTGGTGGGGGCCTTGAGGGGAGGACCCAGTCGGCGGGAGCTGGCTCAGAACTTTGGCCAAAGGTGAATGGAATTTTTTGGGAGCAGCAGCCTCCCGCCCCGAGGCTGACCGGCACTGACAGTACTTTGCTGTTGAAGTCTTCCTGGCATGTGGTTTCAAAGTGTAAGCACCTCAGCGACGCACCCTGTCCTGTCTAAGCATCAAGAGGCATGTTTAGTTGTGAATATGAGACCATGAGATTCTCAATGAGAGGAAAGTGCTGTTCCCTACGGCCTTGCAGAGTGGCCTTGAGTACAGCAGCTGTCAAGAGCAGACAGTGGTCTGGCCTGCTGGGCACCTGGCCTGGGCCCTGGTCCTCCAGCGGGCTGCCTGCTAGCCCCAGTGTAGGGCCTCTAGGAGAAGCTTAGGCCCTCTTCTTCCTCACAGTTCCCCAGTTTGAGCCATCGAAGGCCTTCCTCCTGCCCACCTCCCCGTCTCAGCCACAGGCATTCCCAAGCACCAGGGTGGCTCCTGGAGCCAGTGACCTGCCAGGAGGCCTCTTGTGATCATAAAACCATTCAGTTGGCTGGGCGCGGTGGCTCACGCCTGTAATCCCAGCACTTTGGGAGGCCAAGGTGGGCGGATCATCTGAGGTCAGGAGTTTGAGACCAGCCTGGCCAACGTGGTGAAACTAAAATACAAAAATTAGCTGGATGTGGTGTCAGGCATCTGTAATCCCAGCTACTTGGGAGGCTGAGACATGAGAATTGCTTGAACCTGGGAGGCAGAGGTTGCAGTGAGCCAAGATTGTGCCATTGCACTCCAACCTGGGCAACGAGTGAAACTCCGTCTCAAAAATTAATAAAATAAAGCCGTTCAATAAGGAGAATTCAGAAAAAAGTGGAAGAAGGAAGCACTGCAGCCACATCCCCGCCCTGAAGGCTGCGTCCCTCCAGTGCCTCCCGGATTAGTCAGGATGCCCACTTAGCACTGACTGCAGGGCCTTGCTCTGTCCCGGGTCCGCTCTCACCTCCATGTGGTAATAGACTGCTCTGGAGGAGTACTTTGTGTCTTACTTTATTTATTTACTTTTTGAGACAGAGTTTCTCTCCGCCTCCGGAGGTTCCAGCGATTCTCCAGCCTCAGCCTCCGGAGTAGCTGGGATTACAGGCACGCACCACCACGCCCGGCTAATTTTTGTATTTTTAGTAGAGACCGTGTTTCACCATGTTGGCCAGGCTGGTCTCAAACTCCAGACCTCAAGTGATCCTCCTGCCTCGGCTTCCCAAAGTGTTAGGATTACAGGTATGAGCCACCGCGCCCAGCCTAGTTTTTGTATTTTTAGCAGAGACGGGGTTTCATCATGTTGGCCGGGCTGGTCTTGAATTCCTGACCTCAGGTGATCCACCTGCCTCGACCCCCCAAAGTGCTGGGATTACAGGCTTGAGCCACTATGCCCAGCTAACAAGTACTTTTTAATTTTTATTTTATTTTTTGGATGAAGTTTCACTCTGTCGCCAGGCTGGAAAGCAGTGTCTCGGCTCACTGCAACCTCCGCCTCCTGAGTACAAGTGATCCTCCTGCCTCAGCCTCCCAAGTAGCTGGGACTACAGGTGCCCACCACCACGCCCAGCTGATTTTTGTATTTTTAATGGAGATGAGATTTCACCATGCTGGCCAGGGAGATTTCACCATGCTGGCCAGGGTGCTCTTGATATCTTGACCTTGTGATCCGTCTGCCTTGGCCTCCCAAAGTGCTGGGATTACAGGCGTGAGCCACTGCACCCAGCCAACAAGTACTTTTTTTAAAAAAAACTTAAGCTCGTGTCTTTTTTTTTTTTTTTTTGAGACGGAGTCTCTGTTACCCAGGCTTGAGTGCAGTAGTGCAATCTTGGCTCACTGCAACCTCCGCCCTCCGAGTTCAAGTGATCCTCCTGCCTCAGCCTCCCGAGTAGCTGGGACTACAAGCACCCGCCACCACGCCTGGTTAATTTTTGGTATTTTTAGTACAGACGGGGTTTCACCATCTTGGTCAGGCTGGTCTTGAACTCCTGACCTTGTGATCCACCCGCCTCAGCCTCCCAAAGTGCTGGGATTACAGGCAAGCTCATATCTTAACGTCTTAGACCATTTGGGCTCCTATAAGAACATACTGTAAACCGGTCAGGCCTGGTCATCCTGCCCTGTCCTCCCAAATGCCCCACCTAATACCATCCCCTTGCAGGTGAGGACTTGAGCAGGTGGGTTTTGGCGGCACGTGTTCAGGCCACAGCAGGGTGGATGAAGAGCCAGTGAGCCTTAGTGAGCTCCTCTGGTCAGCCAGATCTGACATTGAGCCCAGCATTGAAGATCAAGGCAGGTGTGGCTTTGGGCTGTGAAGTGGGTTCTGACGCGGGGCCCCACAGACCTGTCCCCGAGTGAGCTGCCTGCAGGCCCGCGTCATCCCTCAGCTGCATGCAAAGTCTCTGGCTCAGAGAGCCTCCCCGCTGTGCCCAGTTCTCTCTCTGCCAGGGCAGGGCTTGGGGCAGCACCAGGCTGGGGCGGAGGAGGAAAGCAAGAGGACCGAACTTCCGGAAGGGCAGCGGAGGGCGGGTGAGGATTTCCCCATGTACCAGTGTGTGTTCATCTACCCACGAGGAATAAAACCATGCAGCTGCACACGGATGGTGCCTGGTGTTCACAGCAGAACTGCTCATGATAATGGATAAGTTATTTTCATACAATGAGTTGTCAATGTTTAGTAATCATTGGTATCGGTAAGAGTAATGTATCCATATGGAGGATTATTTGGCTATTAAAAAGGAATGAAGTTATTTTTTTTTTTTTCTTTTTGAGACGGAGTCTTGCTCTGTCGCCCAGGCTGGAGTGCAGTGGCCGGATCTCAGCTCACTACAAGCTCCGCCTCCCGGGTTTACGCCATTCTCCTGCCTCAGTCTCCCCAGTAGCTGGGACTACAGGCGCCCGCCACCTCGCCCGGCTAGATTTTTGTATTTTTTAGTAGAGACGGGGTTTCACAGTGTTAGCCAGGATGGTCTCGATCTCCTGACCTCGTGATCCGCCCGTCTCGGCCTCCCAAAGTGCTGGGATTACAGGCTTGAGCCACCGCGCCTGGCCATGAAGTTATTTTTAATAGGGTCTTGCTATATTGCCCTGGCTGGAGTGCATCGACTATTCGCAGACGCAGTTACTGCTCATCGCAGCCTTGAACTGGCCTCAAGTGATCCTCCCACCTCGGCCTCCCCAGAAGATGAGACTGCAGGACACAGCACCATGCCTGGCTAGGAGTGAAGTTATTTTACGTTCTGTGATGTGGGCGGACCCGGACAGAATGCTGAGTGAAAGAAGCCTGTCTCAAAAGGCCTGTGCCCTGTGATTCCATTTTTATTGAAATATCCAGAAAATGTAAGTCAGACAGAAAGTAGATTGTTTGAGGCTGGGAATGGGGACAAATAGGTTTGAGATTTCATTTTGGGGTGCTAAAATGACTGAATCATAGGGGCAACTGGGTGAACTTGGTGTTTGCAAACAACACTCACAAACGTAGTCACATCCCCAGAGCCTCGTTCTGCTGGGTCTCCTTGGAGATACTGGTGCTGTTAATAATTGGGAGCCACAGGACCTTTGATGTCCTCTTAGGACTTAGCTTGTTGACGGGCTCAGAGGCAGAGGCCTGACCTACTGTGGGAAGCCTTGAAGGATAGGAGGGACTCCTCAGCAGTGGAGGTTGGTGTGGGGAGGAGCCCTGCACTGGTTTTGATCAGGGGCACTAGCAGCCCAGCTGCCTCTGTGGTCTGCTGCTCTGCCCCAGGGTTGTCCCCTCTGCACCCTGGAGGGCCAGGCGTGCCCAACCCAGGCTGGAACTGAGGAAGGCGGCCAGATGCCTGGTGTAAGGTAGGGTAGCTTGTTTCAGGTTCAGGGTGAGAAGCTGCAGCTCCATCGTACAGCCCAGTGCTGTCCCTGCCTTTGGAGGGGTGGGGGCAAGTCCAGAAGCTGCTCCAGACCCTAGCAAATGGGGGCTCAGGGGACCTTCTTTTTGCAGTGCCTGGTATCCCTGGAGCCAGGAAGGACTGACCTGCAACCTGCAAAAAGGCATGGGGCACATGGGTCTAGACCTGGCAGAAGCTTTCAGGGAGGGGAGGAGGAAGGGGCTGCCCTAGAGTCGTGGGGAGGTCCCCTGCTGACCTCTGGGTGGGGCCCAGGGCAGTCCTTGGATCACTGGCAAGGCTGGACTTTCATGTCCACAACTGGGAAGCTGGACAGGTTGGGTCCAGGAGCCCCCTTACCTTGTTCTCCCTGCAGCCTGACCAAGACTCTCTGTGGCAGTCACCCTGTAATGCTTCTGGGAACAGAGGGACCACCCCATAGATCGCCAATCTCTGACCCCACCAAGCCCTTCGTAGTGCAATCCATTGCATTCAAACTCCAGTTGACGAACTATTTGCAGGGCTGACCTGCTGCACTGGGTTTCGGGTTCGGGTTAGGATCCATAAAGGTGGCTGGGTGCAGTGGCTCACACCTGTAATCTCTGCACTTTAGGAGGCTGCAGCAGGAGGATCACATGAGCCCAGGAGTTTGAGACCAGCCTAGGCAGTGCGGTGAGACCCCATCTCTACAAAAAATAGAAAATTAGCCATGCATGGTGGTGAACACCTGTAATCCCAGCTACAGGCAGGAGAATCACTTGAGCCTGGGAGGTGGGCTACAGTGAGCCAAGATTGCACCACTGCACTCCAGCCTGGGCAACAGAGTGAAAGCCCTGTATTGAAAAATGGGGGCCGGGCACGGTGGCTCATGCCTATAATCCCAGCACTTTGGGAGGCCGAGGCGGGCGGATCATGAGGTCAGGAGATCGAGACCACGGTGAAACCCTGTCTCTAATAAAAATACAAAAAATTAGCCGGGTGCGGTGGCGGGTACCTGTGGTCTCAGCTACTCATGAGGCTGAGGCAGGAGAATGGCATGAACCCGGGAGGCGGAGCTTGCAGTGAGCAGAGATCGCGCCACCGCACTCCAGCCTGGGCGACAGAGTGAGAGACTGTCTCAAAAAAAAGAAAAATGGGGAGAGGATGGGCGGGGTGGCTCACACCTGTAATCCCAGTACTTTGGGAGGCCGGGGTGGGTGGATCACAAGGTCAGGAGTTCAAGACCAGCTTGGCCAAAATGGTGAAACCCAGTCTCTACTAAATATACAAAAATTAGCTAGGCATGGTGGCTGGCACCTGTAATCCCAGCTACTCAGGAGGCTGAGGCAGGAGACTCGCTTGAACCCGGGAGGCGGAGGCTGTGGTTAACTGACATCGTGCCACTGCACTCCAGCCTGGGTGACAGAGTGAGACTCCCATCTCAAAAAAAGAAAAACGAAAACGGGGAGAACCAGACGCAGTGGTCCCAGCACTTTGGGAGCCCGAAGCAGGGCACATCACTTGAGATCAGGAGTTTGAGACCAGACTGGCCAACATGGTGAAACCCCGTTTCTACTAAAAATAAAAAAATTAGCCGGGTGTTATGGTGGGCACCTGTCATCCCAGCTACTCAGGAGGCTGAGGCAGGAGAATCTCTTGATCCCAGGAGGCGGAGGTTGCAGTGAGTGGAGATCGCACCACTGCATTCCAGCCTGGGTGACAGAGTGAGACTCCATCTCAAAAAAAAAAAAAAAAAAAAAAAAGGCCGAACGCGGTGGCTCATGCCTGTAATCCCAGCACTTTGGAAGGCCGAGGCAGGTGGCTCACTTGAGGTCAAGAGTTCAAGACCAACCTGGCCAACATGGTGAAACCCTGTCTCGCCAGGCATGGTGGCAGGTGCCTGTAATCCCGGCTACTTGTGGGGGCTGAGGTAAGGAGAATCACTTGAAACTGGGAGGCAGAGGTTGCAGGGAGATTGCACCACTGCCTGGGTGCATTCCAGCCTAGACAACAGAATGAGATTCTGTCAAAAAAAAATGGGGGTGGCAACTTGAAGGCCAGTGGCTGGTGCGTGTGCTGCCCCCACAAGGTGGCACCATGACTCCATACAGGAACCTGGCATCCCATGCAAGGTCTCGGCCGTAACAGGTCAGGAGGGGGCAGGGGGCGGGGGGCATAGGCAGTGCAGCCTTGACAGGGAATAGGAGGCCCAGGCCCTCAAAAGCAGGAGGGAGGGTGTGGCTGGGACTGCTCCTCTGGGAGGCATCCACATGTGCCCACGCTTGGAGGCTTGAGACTGCTTCAGTGTCCATTTGTGGCCCACCTGGGACAGCACCTTGGGAGCCCCTGGCATCAGAAGCCTGCCCTTTGCCTAACTCCACCCATGCACTCTACAGGCCTCAGGGCTTGGGCGGGTCCCCACCCAGGAAGGGACCCCCATCAAAGGCCTCCCAGCAACAACCCTGACTTGGGTTCCCAGGTGGTGGCCCAGGCAGTGGGTTGTGTCTGGAGTACCCTGACCCCAACCCCGTCTCTTAAGTCCTAACCTAGGTTACAGCCCGTCACAGCTGGGGCAAGTGATGCTTAGGGGATAAAGGGGATGGAGACGGTGAATGAAACAGCACAGGAAAAGTGACTGCTTTAATGTATTAGGCAAAATTTTACATAAAATCAGAAATCTATGATCTATCCCTGCTCCAATTTGTAAAAAACGCAAGATCCACCAGAAGCCATGTGCAGTCAGACCCCAGCTGGCCGACGGTGCAGATCTGGAGTCCACCCTCAGAGTTGCACTACTTTCCGTTCTCTGCATTGAACATTTGTTCCTAGAAACAAACACGGCATGAGCTGTGTCTCCCAACCCTGCCTTCTGCACCCTGAAGCCCCACAAAGCACCATGTGGAAGGAGGGAGGCCCTTGTGGGGTCTGCACTCTGTGTGGGCCAGGGCCACAGGCTGGCCAACACCACAGTCACCACACAGGCCAGAGAGGAGCCAGGACCCACGAAGCATCCCGGGGGCAGCCCTGGGTGCCAGGCACCCTCCACCCTGGGATGGCCTCCGCAGGCCCCGCTTGCTGGGCAGCACATGAATGAGACCTGGGGTCTCACCGAAGTTTTAACTGTGCCCAGCTTGAACCCCGACACCCAGGCCCGGGCTCTCATGGGGCTTGGCACATGTGGCCCCACACACACAACACTCACTGTCAGCATCCGCTCCAGCTTCACTGCGTCAGCGGCAAATTTGCGGATCCCGTCAGAGAGCTTCTCCACAGCCATCTGGTCCTCATTGTGCAACCAGCGGAAAGACTTCTCCTCCAGGTGGATTTTTTCCAGGTCACTGGCTTGGGCTATGGGACAAGACCCCACCTTCCATGCCTGCCCAGGTCCCTGCCCACCTTGGCCCCTTGGGCTCAGGGCCTGAACCTGCTGCACCCAAGCATCTTCCACCAGGGCCAGGCCTCAGCCCCAGCAAGGCTCCTGCTGGAAGTGGGGTTCAGCCCACAGAGCCTCGGCTGACGCCTTTAGTGAGACGTGTTAGTAAAGCCAAGCCCTCCACTGAGGTCTGCTTCACCCTGATGTCTCCCGAGATGCACTCGCCCCACAGGAGGGAGGGGTCACCCACAGGGCAGCGCGGCAGGGCGGTGTTGGCCTTGCCCGAGCAGCAGCCACAGCTGGGCAGTGGGGCCTCACCCGCCTTGGCTGAGAGCACAGGCGCCAGCTTGGCGTTGTCCTGGAGCAGCTCTCCCAGGAGCTTGGGCGAGATGGTGAGGAAGTCACAGCCGGCCAGTGCTTTGATCTCGCCCGTGTTGCGGAAGGAGGCGCCCATGACAATGGTTTTGTAGCCAAACTTCTTGTAGTAGTTGTAGATTTTAGTGACACTCTTTACCCCTGGAAAGAAACCAGGATGTGACCAGGGAGGCTTCAGCGGAGGTACTACCCCACCTGCCCTCCCAATGCCTGCTGGCTGCACTACCTTGAGCCGCCACCCCTGCCTGCCCCGCGCAGACCTGTGCACCTCACTGCTTTTTGATGCGGCAGCTCCATCTCGGGCTCTTCCTGCCTGAGGTGCTGCTGAGGCTGCTCCCCTTACCCCATTACCTCAGAGGGACCCTCACCAGGGTCTTCCAGGGGCTCATAGGATTTCTTGTCGGTGTTTGCCACATGCCAATCAAGGATGCGCCCAACAAATGGGGAGATGAGGGTCACACCCGCCTCAGCACAGGCCACGGCCTGGGCGAAGGAGAAGAGTAGCGTCATGTTGCAATGGATGCCGTGCTGCTCCTCGAGCTCCCTGTGGGGCGGGGGCAGGTGAGTGCGGGGCAGGTGAGTGCGGGGCAGGTGAGTGCAGGCCAGGTGCCCACCCAGAGCCAAGGCTGCCAAAGATGCTCACAGGCCCTAAACGAAAACGGCAGGAACAGGCTCATGCCATTGTTAAGAACAAATCTGTAACACTCAAGAGGGTTCTAAATGGATAGTGGGTTATGGGTGACCAGGATTTTCTCCAACCCACATTACACAATAGACAAAGGCAAGGGAGGCCCTCTGGGTGCCCGTGCTCTTGCGCCAGGCCAGCACCTCATTCCAGAACTCACCAGGGCTCAGCTCCCAGGCTAGAACCACTGGGTTGTCTCTGACCACATTCCAGTCCTCACCCTGTTCCACCCTAGCCATTCCTGGGGCCACCCCGCAGCAGGCCCACAGCACCCTGGTTTCTGCTGAGAGGAGCCCCTTGGCCACACTAGGCCCCTTGCCCAAGTCCCAGTGCACTCTGGACATCCTGGGGTTGATCCCCAAGGACAGGGCAGTGCCCATACTTTGCCATGTGGCTGAGGCATGGGATGAGACAGCCAAGACTGCTCAGGCACCTCCAGACACACGTTCCCTCCCCAGGCGCCTCTGCCGCATGGCCACACGCGGTTGTTCGAGGGGGACAGCAGATGGCACAGCTGAGTTGGGAAACAGCCTGCAGTTCCTCCAGCAGTCACCCAGAGACTCCACTCCTAGGCATACACCCATGAGAAACAAAAACGTGTCCAGGACAAAACTGGCACATCTGTGTTCACAGCAGCAGTATACATCACAGCCCGAGAAATGGAAACCGACCACAGCACTATACGTCGCAGCTCAAGAGGTGGAAACCAACCAGGTGTCCATCAACAGATGAATAACTGGCCTATCCATAAAATGGAGTATTTTTCAACATATAAAAACAAATGGGCCAGGTGTGGTGGCTCATACCTGTAATCCCAACACTTTGGGAGGCCGAGGCGGTGGATCACCTGAGGTTGGGAGTTCGAGACCAGCCTAACATGGAGAAACCCCATCTCTACTAAAAATATAAAATTAGCCGGGCGTGGTGGCGCCTGCCTGTAATCCCAGCTACTCGGGAGACTGAGGCAAGAGAATCACTTGAACCCAAGAGGTGGAGGTTGCAGTGAGCTGAGATAGCACCACTGCACTCCAGCCTGGAAGAGAGCGAAACTCCATCTCAAAAAAAAAAAAAAAAAAACCACAAATGAGGCCAGGCACAATGGCTCACGCCTGTAATCCCAGCACTTTGGGAGGCCAAGCTGGGTAGAGATCTCTTGAGCCCAGGGATTCGAGACCAGCCTGGGGGACATGGTGAAATTACCCAGGAGTGGTGTGCGTGTTGTCGTCCCAGCCACTTGGGGGACTGAGATGGAAAGATCACTTGAGCCTGGAGCCGAGGCTGTAGTGAGCTGAGTTTGTGCCACTGCACTCCAGCCGTGGTGAGAAAGTGAGATGCTATCTCAGAGCCAGCCAGTGATGGCACGTGGTAGAACATGTAAACACACAGATGGGGAAACAAAACACTTCTTCCTGATGTGAATTATTTGAGTGTAGCACTGGCTGCTCCTGGGTGAGAACATCATACAGGAGTTTTACTTTGTTTTACACATTTTCTATCTCTTCCACTCTGAACATACATACATACATTTGGTTTGGTTTTTCTGAGACAGGGCCTCACTCTGTCACCCAGGCTGGAGTGCGGTGGTGCGATCACAGCTACTGGAACCTCACCTCTTGCTCAGGCGATCCTCCCGCCTCAGCCGCCTAAGTAGCTGGCATCACAGGTGTGCGCCATCACGCCCAGCTAATTTTTTTTTTTTCCAGATGGAGTCTCACTCTGTCACCCATGCTAGAATGCAGTGGCGCAAACTCGGCTCACTACAAGCTCTGCCTCCCGGGTTCACGCCATTCACGTGGCTCAGTCTCCCGAGTAGCTAGGACTACAGGCGCTTGCCACCACGCCCGGCTAATTTTTATATTTTCTTTTTTTTTTTATTTATATATTTTTTTGAGACGGAGTCTCGCTCTGTCACCCGGACTGGAGTGCAGTGACCGGATCTCAGCTCACTGCAAGCTCCGCCTCCCGGGTTTACGCCATTCTCCTGTCTCAGCCTCCGGAGTAGCTGGGACTACAGGCGCCCGCCACCTCGCCCGGCTAGTTTTTTGTATTTTTAGTAGAGACGGGGTTTCACCGTGTTAGCCAGGATGGTCTCGATCTCCTGACCTCGTGATCCGCCCGTCTCGGCCTCCCAAAGTGCTGGGATTACAGGATTGAGCCACCGCGCCCGGCCCAAATTTTTATATTTTCAATAGAGACAGGGTTTCACCGTGTTAGCCAGGATGGTCTCCATCTCCTGACTTCGTGATCTGCCTGCCTTGGCCTCCCAAAGTGCTGGGATTACAGGCATGAGCCACCACGCCCGACCTAAAATTTTTTTTATATTTTTGTAGAGACAAGGTTTCACTTTGTTGCCCAGGCTGGTCTGGAACTCCTGGGCTCAAGTGATCCTCCCATCTCAGCCTCCCAAATTGCTGGGATTACAGGCACGAGCCATCTTGCCCAGGCAGCATGTATTTTATATAACGATAGTTTACTTCTAAAAATCATGTAAATACAGGCTTGTGTTGATCAGGACAGAGGAATGAAAGACAGAATCTGCAGGTGTTAACCAATGGCTTTTCTTCTCTGCTGGGTGGCTGGATGGTACTTCCTGGGAAATCCCTCATTTCTCATTTCACCAGCAAGTGAGGGAGCTGGCTCTGGAGCAGAGGGCAGACCTAGATTGACGTCAGCTGGTCAAGTCCACGCGGTGGGCTGTGCTCCCCAGTCTAGCATTCCCCAGGGCTGAGTGTCAAACTTGCCTGATGCCACGCAGACCCTGCCCCGACAACAGAGGAAAAGTCTCTGAAAGCTCCTTCCTTGGGGGGACCACTTACTTTCCAGCCTGAATTCCTTCCCAGGTTGATGACAGCTTTATAAGAATTCGGTCCTTGCTGATCCCAGCGTCCTCATAGAGCTCGATGAGCCGCCTGGCTCTGGCCACCATCGCATCTTTATCAAAGGAGAGCCTGCAGGAGCAAGAGGACCCACCCCCTCCATCGCACAGCCGCCCGAAAGCAGAGCAGGCTGGAGGCCGGGTGCGGCACAAGTCAGTTCTCAGCTGCACCACTGTGAGCACCAACCACCGCCCCCAGCCTGCCCCTCACATGAGGTTCGCAGAACGGCTGTGACAGCCACTCACACCCAGTCTCCCAAAGGTCCTTAGTGGGATCCACAGGCTATAATTTGTATTAAAAAACACTAGGCCGGGCACGGTGGCTCACGCCTATAATCCCAACACTTTCGGAGGCTGAGGGGGTAAGATCATGAGGTCAAGAGATCGAGATCATCCTGGCCAACACGGTGAAACCCTGTCCCTACTAAAAATACAAAAAAATTAGCTGGGCGAGGTGGCGCGCATCTGTAGTCCCAGCTACTCGGGAGGCTGAGGCAGGAGAATCGCTTGAACCCAGGAGGCGAAGGTTGCAGTGAGCCGAGATCCGGCCACTGCACTCCAGCCTGGCGACAGAGCGAGACTCCGTCTCAAAAAACAAACAAATGAAACAAAACAAATCAAAACAAAAAACACTAGCGGCCGGGCACAGTGGCTCATGCCTGTAATCCCAGCACTTTGGGAGGCTGAGGTGGGTGGATCATGAGGTCAGGAGTTCAAGATCAGCCTGGCCAAGATGATGAAATCCCGTCTCTACTAAAAATACAAAAAATTAGCTGGGCATGGTGGCGAGTGCCTGTAATCTCAGCTACTTGCCAGGCTGAGGCAGAGAAATGCTCGAACCCAGGAGGCAGAGGCTGCACTGAGCTGAGATTGCACCACTGTATTCCAGCCTAGGTGACAGCGTGAGACTCCATCTCAAAAATAAATAAATAAAAATAAAAATAAAAAACACTAGAGACCAGTTGCTAAACAAGGAGCTCTTGGTCGTCAGTAGCAACTGTGGGAAAGCTCAGAATAAACCTCTTGGGCCCCTGGGATGGAGACTATAGGTGGAGCAGCTGCTTGACCTCACGTTGACATCCACGTGTGCAGCTGTGGACACCTGACCAGCCTGTCCAGCGCAGGAGCAAGCATCCTTACCTTGCGTCTACTTCTGTGGATACTCGGCCCGGAATCTTCTTTAGTATTTCTGCTCCAAACAACACAAAAAGTTTATCAATAGCATTTTTAATCTGGTCCTCTTGTGACCTGAAATTCAAAGGGAAAAAAGCAGGTTAGAAGCTTCTAAGGTTCAAGTGCACAAGAGTCTACAAAATGAATTCTGTTATTTCTTTGCTAAATTTCCTTCCATCTTTTTTTTTCTCTTAAAACATTTTTTTATTGTAGCCAAATAATACATATAACGTAAAATTTCCCATTTATCCTTTTTTTTTTTTTTCCAAGACAGGGTCTCACTCAGTCGCTCAGGCTAGAGTGCAGTAGTGTGATTACGGCTCACTACAGCCTTGACCTCCTGGGCTCAAGTGATCCTCCCGCCTCAGCCTCCCAAGTAGCTGGGACTACAGGTGCACATCTCCATGCCCGGCTAATTTTTAAATTTTTTTGGAGAGACAGAGTTTCGCCCTGTTGCCTAGACTGTTCTCGAACTCTTAGGCTGAAGGGATCCTCTCATCTTGGCCTACCAAAGCACTGGGGTTACAGGCGAGCACCACTGCCCCCAACCTGCCATTTTTCAGTATATTCAGCACATTCACAATTCTGTACAGCCGTCACTATCTCTCTCCAGACCTCTCTTCATCATCCCAAACTGCATCCCTCTATCTTCTGGCACTTGCAAAATATTATATTTTCCATCTCTTCAAAGTCACTGGACAGACACTAGGTGAAGTCCATGATGCTGTTCCAAAATCTGAGTGGCCTCGTTAGCCCACTACACACAGGAAGATCTTCAGCTAGATGCTCGGGGGTCAGAATTCTTGGGCCAGACTGGGTGCGATGGCTCACGCCTGTCATCACAGCACGTTGGCAGGCCAAGGTGGGCAGACTGCTCAAACCCAGGAGCTCGAAACCAGCCAGGGCAACATGGCGAAACCCTGCCTCTACAAACAAATACGAAGGTTAGCCAGGTGTGGTAGCATGCACCTGCATGTAGTCCCAGCTACTTGGGAGGCTGAGGTGGGAGGATGGCTTGAGTCCAGGACATCAAGGCTGCAGTGAGCTGAGATTGTGAGACTGCACTCCAGCCTAAGTGACAGAGTCAAATGTTATCTCAAAAGAAAAAACTATTAGGCCACCTGGACGTGGGGGCGGGGCTCATCTGTTGATCACCCAGCTAAGCAAAGGCACCAGTGTCATCCAGTAACAAGAGCACCAAGGCCTCGCGGATGCCACAGGGCGCAACGCCGCGAGAGGAGGAAAGCGGAGCTACGATGAGAGAGGAGAGGGTCAGACTCAGCGTCCAGAGTGGCTTTCACACGTGGTCAGGGGAGCCACTCACCAGCCACCTGGACCTAAGCAAAGCCAGTACCAGAGAGGGACCTGTTCCTGTGTGGTGCCCACATCGCCTGCTCGGCACCATCTTCAAGCTTTGAATTATTACCCTGAAGAGAATCTAAAATATGCAAAGCCATGAGCATGAAGAGTGCTCTACAGGTGCTTGGTTGGGTAAAGGGGTGGGACCTACTGCAAACAGGTGCCAGAGAACATTCTGGGAGTTATAAAAGCTATTAAAAAATTAAAAAGCCAGGCACGGTGGCTCACGTCTATAATCTGAGCACTGCGGGAGGCCAAGGTAGGGGATCACTTGAGGTCAGAAGTTCGAGACTGGCCTGGCCAACATGGTGAAACCCTGTCTCCACTAAAATACAAAAATTATAGCTGGGTATGGTGGCTCATGTCTGTAATCCCAACTACTTGGCAGGCTGAGGCAGGAGAATCACTTGAATCCAGAAGGTGGAGGTTGCAGTGAGCCGAGATCATGTCAGTGCACTGCAGCCTGGACAACAAAAGCAAAACTCTGTCTCAAAAAAAAAAAAAAAAGCCAGGAGTGGTGGCGCACACCTGTACTCCCAGCTAATTGGGAAGCTGAGGCAGGAGAATCACTTGCACTGGGGAGGCGGAAGTTCTAGTGAGCCAAGATCGCTCCCCTATACTCCAGCCTGGGTGACAGAGCGAGACTCCGTCTGAAAAATAAAAACTAAAATAAAATGACAGCCAGAAGGTAAGTATTACCAGGGCTGGGGAGACTGACTGCAGAAGGGGAGGAGGGCCTCTGGGGGTCTGCGAGAGCCCTGCATCCAGACTGGGGTGGTATTCACTGGGTGTGCACACATTGGCAAGACTCCAAGCTGCTCACTTAGCCACGGGTGCAGGTCACTCCATGCAGGTTACACTTTGATAAACAAAAACAGGCAGAAAGACAGGGTTTTTTCTTCCCTTGAGTTCATGGTGTTTGAGAGCTAAAATTCAGTCAGGGAGGGAAACGAGGCCAACTAGACTAGCGTGAGGGCCTAGTTTAGACCCTCCCGAGTCCAGGCACTCACCCGCCCAGCTTCCGGCCATAGGCGATCGCCTCCTCCACCAGCTCCTGGTAAGCGGGCATCTGCGCTGCGGCCAGGATCAGGGACGGGTTGGTGGTAGCATCCTGGGGCTTGTACTCGTCGATGGCTACGGAAATAGTTTTCAAAAGCCAAAGTAAGTGGAGCACTTGCCTCCAACTGGAAACACGTGAAGGAACCCTGTAAGTCCCCAGGACGTTAGGGGAGTCCAGAGCATTTCCCAAAGTGGGGTCCAGCCACACTTCTCACACCTTCCTGGTCACCGAAGGTTCGTCAAGATGCGGCTGTTTGCACAATGATGAAACAACCGCACTAAGTGCCCAGAGATCAAATATGCCCCTGCAAGAGCTGACTTGTAACAGCATGGGAGTGAGAGGTGAGACAACTGGGAGAACGCTGGCCGTAGGAAAATATGCTTCCCGCTGCCATACCACCACAAGGAGGCGCACAGTCTAGCGTCAATGACCCACCTGTGAATGATGATCTTCTGGGTTACAGAGATCAGCTACAACAGAGTCAAAAAGCCAAGGGGAAAAGCATTCAGCATACACAGCATTGCTCTAAAAATAATTATCTGCAAGCCTAGCTGCTGAAGCGGCCTCTAACCTGAAATCAGCTTATCTAATAGTTGCTGAACCGCACTGCTGCAACTTTAAGACTAATTTTACCCACTGCCATCACTCACCAATCATTCTTTTTAGGTTTCATAAAAAGACTAAATTAGGCCGGGCGCGGTGGCTCAAGCCTGTAATCCCAGCACTTTGGGAGGCCGAGACGGGCGGATCACGAGGTCAGGAGATCGAGACCATCCTGGCGAACACGGTGAAACCCCGTCTCTACTAAAAAATACAAAAAACTAGCCGGGCGAGGTGGCGGCACCTGTAGTCCCAGCTACCCGGGAGGCTGAGGCAGGAGAATGGTGTGAACCCGGAAGGCGGAGCTTGCAGTGAGCTGAGATCTGGCCACAGCACTCCAGCCTGGGTGACAGAGCGAGACTCCGTCTCAAAAAAAAAAAAAAAAAAAAGAGATAGGGTTTCACCATGTTGGCCAGGCTGGTCTCGATCTCTTGACCTCAGGTGATCCACCCGCCTCAGCCTCCCAAAATGCTGGGATTACAGGCATGAGCCACTGAGGCTGGCCCCAACTTTCTCTTGTTCTGTGGACAGATCGAAGACCACCCAGTCTGCTTGAATTGCAATTTCTTCTTCCCAAATAAAACATTAAATTTAGAGATTCGTCTCTACATTTTGACTTCAACACAGATACCACATGGTTATCTTCAACAAGGACTGTTAGCTGGGCGGGTGGCGCACACCTGTAGTCCCAGCTACCTGGGAGGCTGAGGTGGGGGAAATCACCTCAGCCCAGGAGGTCAAGGCTGCAGTGAGCCGTGTTGCACCACGTGACTGCACCACTGTACAGCCTGGGTGACAAAGCAAGACCCTGTCTCAAAAAAAAAAAAAAAACCCAAAAACAAAAACCCAAGGATTATTTTCTTTATTCTTAAAACTACTGTTTCTTTTAACACATTAGTTCTTTCTCACGTAACCAAGCTAGGAATTCAGAGAAGCCAACGAGGCTTAACCTGGGGTCTTGTTGATTAGGCTGTCCAGATGGAAAGCGGAGGTGAAGAGTTATGGCCACTGACACCCTTAGAATGGCCCATCGCTCCAGGAGATTAGCCAGTTCAGGAACTTTATTTGGAAAATAAGTACTTTTTTTTTTTTGAGACAGGGTCTCGCTTTGTCTCCTAAGCTGGAGTGCAGTGGTGCAGTCACAGCTCACTGCTGCCTCAACCTCCTGGGCTTCAGTGATCCTCCCAACTCAGCCTCCTGAGTAGCTGGGACTACAGGTGTGCGCCAATATGCCTGGCTATTTTTTTTGTGTACGGATGGGGTTTTACCATGTTGCCAAGGCTGGAATAAGTACTTTCAAAGGGTCTTTTAATGACAAAACTATAGAGGTAGAGAACAGGTTAGAGGTTGCCAAGGAACAGGGAATGAGGTGTCTCTCAGGAACACGGGGATCTCAGTGACAATGGGACAGCTATGTCCTATCACAGCAGTCACAGGAATTTACACACTTTATGAAACTGTCACATAGCCTCCTTTCGCCAGTACAGGGGGAAAGCGGGGAGCCCTGAGCCAGGCCTGCAGTCTGTTAACAGCATCAGCAACACAGCAGTGCCCACTTGCCAGTGTGGATACCATGCCATGGTTATATGAGATGTCACCACGAGGGACAGTGGTTGAAGGGTTCATAGGACCGTATGGGCTGATTTTGCAACTTCTGTGCATCTATACCCATTTCAACATGACAAGTTAAGAAAAAGCCTGTCTTGGCACAGTGTTGACACAGGTCTGCCAGAATGCCCTGAATGAGGCACTGAAAACAGCCCATTTCATCCTGTAAAATCACCCCTTGATAAAGTCAGCTTTTAGCAAATGGCTTTTACAAAATTAAAACAAAACCGGCCGGGCGCGGTGGCTCAAGCCTGTAATCCCAGCACTTTGGGAGGCCGAGACGGGTGGATCACGAGGTCAGGAGATTGAGACCATCCTGGCTAACACGGTGAAACCCCGTCTCTACTAAAAAATACAAAAATCTAGCCGGGCGAGGTGGCGGGCGCCTGTAGTCCCAGCTACTCCGGAGGCTGAGGCAGGAGAATGGCGGGAACCCAGGAAGCGGAGCTTGCAGTGAGCTGAGATCCGGCCACTGCACTCCAGCCCCGGCAACAGAGTGAGACTCCGTCTCAAAAAAAAAAAAAAAACAAAAAACAAAATTAAAACAAAACCAAGGCCCATTGGGGCAAAAATGGGTTTCAGGGTCCAGGGTCCCTTAAACCGAATGCAAACTGGGGAGGGCCACACTGTGGGAAGAAAAGTGGGGGGGGGTCACACTGTGGGAAGAGAAATGGGGGGGTCACACTGTGGGAAGAAAAATGGGGGGTCACCCTGTGGGAAGAAAAATGGGGAGGTCACACTGTGGGAAGAAAAATGGGGGTCACACTGTGGGAAGAAAAATGGGGAGTCACACTGTGGGAAGAAAACTGGGGGGTCACACTGTGGGGAGGGCATTCACAGCTTGATTCTATTTCCAGAGGCCTGTGCCTCCCTCCCACAAGGAGTGAAGAACCTTCAATTCACAAAATACAGATCACAAACCCAACAGATTATTTTACAACTACATAACATTGATGAACATATACTATCAATGAATGTATCTTTTTGTTAATATTCATTAAAAAAATATGTCAGGACTGGGTTTAGAAGATTTTTTGTTTTGTTTTGTTTTGTTTTTGAGACGGAGTCTCGCTCTGTCGTCCAGGCTGGAGTGCAGTGGCCGGATCTCAGCTCACTGCAAGCTCCACCTCCCGG
This sequence comes from Colobus angolensis palliatus, assembly GCF_000951035.1. NCBI lineage: Eukaryota > Metazoa > Chordata > Mammalia > Primates > Cercopithecidae > Colobus > Colobus angolensis. The sequence goes on along the minus strand of NW_012122265.1, from coordinate 608,456 downwards.
GT
>NW_012122265.1:605902-607604 GCF_000951035.1 Colobus angolensis palliatus | reverse complement strand
GAGATCGCGCCACTGCACTCCAGCCTGGGCGACAGAGCGAGACTCTGTCTCAAAAAAAAATACAAAACAAAACCACAAACCCAGGACTCCCCAGGCCCGCTATGGGTATGGGTTTAGGAAAATTCATCTTTATTGGCCCTGCACTGCCGCACCAGCTCTGCCCTAATTGGTGGGGGCCAGCAAGGAACAATCCAAATGAGGGCTCGGTCCACCAGGCAAACTGCAAATTATTCTCAGTGCTAAGAAGGGAAAAAACTGGCCGGTCGCGGTAATCCCAGCACTTTGGGAGGCCGAGGCAGGCAGATCACGAGGTCAGGAGATCGAGACCACGGTGAAACCCCCTCTCTACTAAAAATACAAAAAAGTAGCCGGGTGCAGGGGCGGGCGCCTGTAGTCCCAGCTACTTGGGAGGCTGAGGCAGGAAAATGGCGTGAACCCGGGAGGCAGAAGTGGCAGTAGGCCGAGATCGCGCCACTGCACTCTGGCCTGGGCCACAGAGGAGACTCCGCCTCAAAAAAAAAAAAAAAAGGAAAAAGAAAAAAAGAAGGGAATAAACTGAGCAGCAGAAAAATGTGTAGCCCCTTTTCTGGAGCTTTCTTTCTTATAAAGAGAGAGGTCTGGACTACAACAGGGGGCTGTGTGTGTGAGGGACTCACAGCTCTAGCTTTGGATCTCCCAAAGAGGGGTCTGGAGCAGACTGTGGCACCCCAAGCCAGTCGCTGAATCCCCATCTTTGATGGTTAAGCAGCCAAATACGCCAGTTCACTCTCTAGGCTCTGCTAGATAAACAATGCCCTTACTGAGTTACCGAAGAGGAATTAAAGCCTGTTTCTCAAGTCACCATGAGAAAGCAGAAAAGAGAGGAAGTCACTTCCGTATTAGGTGCCCACAGCATTCATCCATGAAGCGTTTCATGATTTTCTTAAAAAATATTACTTGTTCTCAACAAAACATAGACACAAGGCTCGTCTACTCTGCACTGCAGAGGACAGAAGAGCTAAGTATTAATAAAATAACCCTTCTTTGTATTTTCCAAGTTCTCTCCAATGTAAACAATTCAAGCCCAGGAAAATCCAGTATTTAACAGTGGAACAACCCTGTGCTGTCATGGGCACCGGCTTTTACCCACCCGGTGCGCCTGGCGGTGGCTGTCCACCAGGCCGGGCACCTGCCGCCCACGGGGTTGTCCCACTGGGCACCGCAGGGCTCAAGGGCGATGGCGGCACTGGCAGCTTCTGGTCAGAGCTAGCTCATGTCCCCACTCTACAGACAGCATCAGCCCAACAAAATTGCATCTGGCTGACCACAAACTGGCCACGTGGAAGTCAGCTCGAAGCTCTACCCCGAATCTCTCCTGAACTCAAAGGCACTGAAAGCTGCCTCGACCCATGAGGGTGCAGAGAGGCTCCCGCGGGCTGCCCACAGCCAGTCCCCGGGGCGGGGCCTGAGGGCGCAGCCGACCCCACCCTGGGAGGAGGGCGAGGGCGAGGCTGGGATACCGGTTTCGTGCCCCACAGCTCGCAAGGACCCGTCGGTCCCGCCCGCACCGCTGACCCCAGCCCCGAGCCCCTCACGGCTGACCCCAGCTCCTCACTGCTGCCCCCGGCACCGCTCCCCTCACGGCCGCCCTTGGCCCAAGCATCCGGCACCTGCGCTCATGCCCCCCGGAACCGAGCCGCCTGGGGCACCGCCACCCGGTCCG
>NW_012122265.1:599620-605092 GCF_000951035.1 Colobus angolensis palliatus | reverse complement strand
CTCGGGCGCCGGACGCGGCGGGGAACATGCTTCTGGGAATCTGTACCCCTGAGTCCTAAGCCCAGAGGTGTCCGGCTGAACGGCGAGGCAGGCGTAGGAGGCCCAGCTGCCTGGCTTCTTACCATCGCTGACTTGCAGGAGTTGCTTGTATATTTTGATCAAGTCTCTGTCGCTTGTGTCTGTGTTGCAGACACTGTAACCGCCCCATGGGTTCGCCTTGCCCGCTGCCGGGACAGAGTCTATTTTCAAGACAGGGAATTACAATAAAGCATAATTCACACACAGCCGACTGTTTGGGAAACCAGAGTTTTATTTCTCAGTCTCCCCCAAAACTCGGGGATCTGAGTATTTAAGGATATTTGGTGGGTAGGGGGCCAGTGAGTCAGGAGTGCTGACTGGTCAGCTAGGGATGAAATCACAGGGAGTCGAAGCTGTCCGCTTATGGTGAGTCAGTTCCTGCGCAGAGGCCACACACTGGTTGGCAGGTCCCGGTTGTCAGAAATACAAAAACCTGAAAAGACTTTTTTTTTTTTTTTGAGGTGGAATCTCGCCCTTGTTGCCCAAGCTGGATTGCAGTGGCGAGATCTTGGCTCACTGCAACCTCCGCCTCCCGGGTTCAAGCGATTCTCCTGTCTCAGCCTCCCAAGTGGCTGGGATTACAGGCGCGCACCACCACGCCCAGCTAATTTTTGTATTTTTAGTACAGACGGGGTTTCATCATGTTGGCGAGGATGGTCTCGATCTCCTGACCTCGTGATCCGCCCACCTCGGTCTCCCAAAGTGCTGGGATCCCAGGTGTGAGCCACCGCACCCGGCCGAAAAGACGTCTTAAAAGGCAAATTCTAGGCCGGCGCGGTGGCTCAAGTCTGTAATCCCAGCACATTGAGAGGCCCACGCAGGCGATAAGGAGATCAGGAGTTGGAGACCAGCGAGGCCAACATGCGAAACCCCGTCTCTACTAAAAATACAAAATTAGTCGGGCGTGGTGGTGCACAGCTGTAATCCCAACTACTTGGGAGGCTGAGGCAGGAGAATGGGTTGAACCTAGGAGGTGGAGGTTGCAGTGAGCCGAGATCGTCCCACTGTACAACAACCTGGGCTACAGGAAGAGACTCCATTTAAAAAAAAAATAAAAAGAGCCAACCCTAGGTTTACAACAGTGTTGGTATCTTTACGAGTAATTGGGGAAGTTGCAAATCTTATGACCTCCGGAAAATGGCTGGTAATATTTAGACTTCCAGCCTCTGTCATCCTAACTTGGTGGCTGATGGCCTTTCATTCATTTTACAAGAACATTCTAGTTTTGGGGAATGGCTATTATTTAAACTATAAACTAAATTCCTTCCCAAGGCTTGTTTGGCCTTTGGCCGGTAGTAGACAAGGACCGTTTGATGGTTACAAGCAAGATGGAATTGGTTAAGTCTGTTATCTTTCACTGTCATAATTTCCTTAGTTATAATTTTGCAAAGGTGGTTCCAATACTTCCTCTCAGTATGTGTTCCCTTTTCATTTTAACAGTGTCTTTAATGAAAATTAGCTTTTTATTTTGATTAAGTTCAATGTATCAAGTTTTAACTTTATATTTACTCCTTTTTCGGTATCTTCTCTAAGAAGTCTTTGCTTGCTCCAAAGTGACAAAAATATTTTCTTATGATGTCTTCTGAAGATGTTTTGGTTTTCAGCTTTTATGTTAGAGTCTTTGAGGCCACTCCAGTTGTTTTGTTTTTATTTTTTTGAGACAGGGTCTAGCTCAGTCACTCAGACTGGAGTGCAGTGGTGTGATCATGGCTCACTGCAGCCTCCACCTCCCGGGCTCATGCAATCCTCCCACTTCAGCCTCCTGAGTAGTTGGGACTACAGATGCACACCACTGTGCCTCGCTAATTTTTAAAATTTTTTATAGGGACAGGTACTCCTTATGTTTCCCAGACTAGTCTCCAACTCCTGGCCTCAAGTGATCCTCCAGCCTCAGCCTCCTAAAATGCTGGAATTACAGGTGCTTGCCACCATGCCTGGCTAATTTTCGTATTATCTGTAGACATGCGGTCTTACCATATTGCCCAGGCTAGTCTTGAACTCCTGAGCTCAAGCAATCCTCCTACCTTGGCCTCCCAAAGTGCTGGGATTACAGGCATGAGCCACCGCACCAGGCCCCCTTGATTTTTGTCTCTGTGACCTGGAAATGGAAAGTAGTTTTTCTCCACCTGTTTCAGCATCTGTTGAGAGGACTTTTTTCTCTCCGTTTAAATGCAAAAATAGGAAATATACATCACAGAAGAAGGTATAGAGCAGGTGGCCATCTTTTTTTTTTTTTTTTTTTGAGATGAAGTCTCACTCTGTAGCCCAGGCTAGAGTGCAGTGGCACGATCTCAGCTCACTGCAAGCTCCGCCTCCTGGGTTCATGCCATTCTGCCTCAGCCTCCCGAGTAACTGGGACTACAGGCGCCCGCCACCACGCCCGGCTAACTTTTTGTATTTTTAGTAGAGACGGGGTTTCACCGTGTTAGCCAGGATGGTCTTGATCTCCTGACCTCGTGATCCACCCGCCTTAGCCTCCCAAAGTGTTGGGATTACAGCTGTGAGCCACTGTGCATAGCCAGCAGGTAGCCATCTTTTGGCTTCCCTTGCCACACTGGAAGAACAGTCTTGGGCCACATGTAAAATATAGTAACAATAGCTGATGAGCTTAAAAAAAATTGCAAAAAAATCTCATGTTTTCAGAAAGGTTGAGAATTCGTGTTGGGCCACATGCTGCCTGCAGGGTGAGGGCTGGACAAGCTTGGTGGTATACAGTATCAGAGAAATGCAAATGAAAACCGCCATGAGATCTGTCCACATGGATCACAGTGAGAACAAAAGACTGGCAACACCAAGTGCTGGTGAGGACGTGGAACTGCAGGAATACCCATGTGCTGCTGGAGGGAATGAAAGGGGAACAAAGGCCAGGCGCGGTGGCTTGCGCCTGTAATCCCAGTACTTTGGGAGGCCCAGGTGGGCAGATCACCACGGCAGGAGATCGAGACCATCCTGGCTAACATGGTGAAACCCTCTCTCCACTAAAAATACAAAAAATTAGCCGGGCAAGGTGGCAGGCGCCTGTAGTCCCAGCTGCTCGTGAGGCTGAGGCAGGAGAATGGCATGAACCCGGGAGGCAGAACTTGCAGTGAGCTGAGATTGCGCCACTGCACTCCAGCCTGGGTGACAGAGCGAGACTCCGTCTCAAAAAAAAAAGAAAAAAAAAAAAGGCCGGGCAAGGTGGCATGTGCCTGTAATCCCAGCTACTAGAGGAGCTGAGGCAGGGGGATCGCTTGAACCTGAGACGCGGGGGTTGCAGTGAGCTAAGATTGTGCCACTGCACTCCAGCCTGGGCAAAAGAGCGAGACTTCATCTTAAAAAAAATAAATAAAAAAATAAGAGAAGAGAAAGTGGAACAAAATGAGCTGTGGAAAATGGTCCTATGATTTCTCATAAACTTAAGCATGTACTTACCGTGGGAACTGGCAGTTCCACTCCTCAATAAAAAGTTATCCACAAGAAGATTGGCACACAGATCTTCATAGTGGCTTTACTGACAAAAGGTCCAAACTGGAAACAACCCAAATGGCCATCAGCAGGAGAATGGGCCAAACTGCAGCCCCTCCACAAAGACAGCACTACCCACCATACAAAGGGAGCACTGTCCACCATACAAAGGGGAGCAGCCTCTCCACAAAGGGGAACACTGCCGACTATACAAAGGGATGGCCCCCAAGGGATGTGGTGAGTGAAAGAAGGCCCACATACACAGAGTGTGGCAGCTCCCACCTGGATTCCCAGTGCTTTGGAGGCCAAGGTGTCAGAGGTGTTTGAACTAGAGCAAATCCATCTTGAATAGAGGCAGGGTAAAATGAGTCTGAGACATGCTGGGCTGCATTCCTAGGAGGTCAGGCATTCTTAGTCATTGGACGAGATAGGAAGTCAGCACAAGATACAGGTCACAAAGACCTTGCTGATAAACCAAAACCAAGATGGTGACGAAAAAGTGACCTCTGGTCGGCTGGGCGTGGTGGCTCACACTTGTGATCCCAGCTCTTTGGGAGGCCGAGACGGGCGGATCACGAGGTCAGGAGATTGAGATCATCCTGGCTAATATGGCAAAACCCCACCTCTACTAAAAATACAAAAAATTAGCCAGGCGAGGTGGTGGGCACCTGTAGTCCCAGCTACTCGGGAGGCTGAGGCAGGAGAATGGCGTGAACCCGGGAGGTGGAGCTTGCAGTGAGCAGCCTGGGCAACACAGCAAGACTCCACCTCGCGGGGGGTGGGGGGGAAAGGAAAAAAAAAAACAGTGACCTCTGGTTGTCCTCACTGCTCATTATATGCTAATAATAATGCCTTAGCATGTTAAGAGATACTCCCACCAGGGCCATGAGAATTTACAAATGCCATGGCAATGTCAGGAAGTTACTCTATATAGTCTAAAAGAGGAGGAACCCTCAGTTCTGGAAATTGCCCACCCCTTTCCTGGAAAACTATGAATAATCCACCCTTGTTTAGCATGTAATCAAGAAAGAACCTTAAGTATGCTCAGTAGAGCAGCACATGCGCCATGACCCTGCTCTGCTTATGGAGTAGACGTCCTTTAGTTTCTTTACTTCTCTGATTAACTTTTCTATTTATTCTTTTTTTCTTGTTTTTTGAGATAGAGTCTCGTTCTTGTTGCTCAGGCTGGAGTGCAATGGTGCAATCTCGGCTCACCTCAACCTCCGCCTCCTGGGTTCAAGTGATTCTCCTGCCTCAGCCTCCCAAGTACCTGGGACTGCAGGCACACGCCACGACACCCGGTTGATTTTTGTATTTTTAGTAGAGATGAGGTTTCACCATGTTAGCCAAACTGGTCTCGAACTCCTGACCTTAGATGATCCACCTGCCTCGGCCTCCCAAAGTGCTGGGATTACAGGCGTGAGCCACCGCGCCTGGACTGATAAACTTGTTTTCACATTATGGACTCGCCTTGAATTCTTTTTTTTTTTTTGGTTTGAGACGGAGTTTCTCTCCTGTTGTCCAGGCTGGAGTGCAATGGTGCCATCTCAGCTCACTGCAACTTCTGCCTCCCAGGTTCAAGCGATTCTCTTGCCTCAGCCTCTCAAGTAGCAGCTGGGATTATAGGCATGCGCCACCATACCCAGCTAATTTTGTATTTTTAGTAGAGATGGGGTTTCCCCATGTTGGTTAGGCTGGTCTTGAACTCCCGACCTCAGGTGATCTGTCCGCCTTGGCCTCCCAAAGTGCTGGGATTACAAGCATGAGCCACCACGGCCCGTTTTGTTTTGTTTTGTTTGAGACAGAGTCTCACTCTATCGCCCAGGCTGGAATGCAGTGGTGTGATCTCAGCTCACTGCAAACTCTGCCTCCCGGGTTCATGCCATTCTCCTGCCTCAGCCTCCGGAGTAGCTGGGACTACAGGCACCCACCACCGCGCCTGGCTAATTT
>NW_012122265.1:598730-599317 GCF_000951035.1 Colobus angolensis palliatus | reverse complement strand
AACCTTCGCCTCCCAGGTTCAAGTGACTCTCCTCTCTCAGTCTCCCAAGGAGCTGGGATTACAGGTGCCTACCACCACACTGGGCTAATTTTTTTTGGGGGGGGACAGTCTCGCTCTGTCACCCAGGCTGGAGTACAGTGGCACCATCTTGGCTCACTGCAACCTCTACCTCCCAGGTTCAAGCTGTTCTCCTTTTTCAGCTTCTCGAGTAGCTGGGATTACAGGTGTCTGCCACCATGCCTGGCTAATTTTTGTATTTTTAGTAGAGACAGGGTTTTATCATGTTGGCCAGGCTGGTCTCGAACTCCTGACCTTGTGATCTGCCTGCCTTGGCCTCCCAAAGTGCTGAGATTACATGTGTGAGCTACCGCGCCCGGCCATGCCCAGCCTAATTTTTGTATTTTTAGTAGAGGCAGGGTTTCACCATGTTGGCCATGCTGGTCTCAAATTCCTGACCTCAGGCAATCTGTCCACTTTGGACTCCCAAAGTACTGAGATTACAGGCATAAGTCACTGAGCCCACCAAGGTGGGCAGATCACGAGGTCAGGAGTTTGAGACCAGCCTGACCAACATGGTGAAACCCTGT
>NW_012122265.1:590408-592630 GCF_000951035.1 Colobus angolensis palliatus | reverse complement strand
AAATACAAAAAAATTAGCAGGGCACAGTGGCTCATGCCTGTAATCCCAGCTACTTGAGAGGCTGAGGCAGGAGAATCGCTTGAACCCAGGAGGCGCAGGTTGCAGTGAGCCAAGATCACGTCACTGCACTCTAGCCTGGGCAACAGAGCAAGACTCTGTCTCAAAAAGGAAAAACAAACAAACAAAAAACTAAAAATTGGACTCCAACCTCCCTTTGCCTGTCTTGGAGCTGGCCATAAATAAATTCTCTGACCTACCTTGTCTGACTGTGGGCCACAAGACCCCCAATTCAGAAGGGGCCCTGCCCCACACCCTGGGGGAAGGAATGCTGCACAGAGAGGCCAGGAAGAATCTGCACAGACAGGCCCTGCTGGGTTTAGATCACACCCTTTTGGTCCAGTCCCATTTGTACCCGGCTGTCAATCATGCCTATCCAATGAAGTCTCCATAAAAGGCCCGGGAGGACAGGGTTTGGGGAGCTTTCGGATAACTGAACACATGGGGGCCAACAGGAAGGTGAACAGGAACTCCTCTGCGTGCCGGGAGGGTGGAGCACCCCAACTCCACAGGGACGGAAGCTCCTGCTCTTAGGAGCCCTTCCACACGCCACCTTGTGCGTTTCTTCATCTGGCTGTCTTTCTCTGCTTTTAAATATTCTTTGTGATAAATTGGTAAACGTGTTTCCCTGAGTTTCGTGAGCCTCTCTAGCAAATTAATCAAACCCAAAGAGGGCGGTGGTGGGAACCCCAATTTAATGCCATTTGGTGACACCTTCCAGAGGCCTGGACTCACAACTGGTGGGAAGTGTGGGGCAGTCTTGTGGGACTGAGCCCCCAGCCTGTGGATCTGGGGCTAACTGCAGGCAGACAGCCTCAGAAGCGAACTGACTGCAGGTAGACAGCATCGGAAGCGAACTGAAAGGGAGAACACCCAGCCGGTGTGTGTGCAAAGCTGACGGCTGGCTCGCTCGGTGAGAGGGAGAAACAGCCCACTGCCTGCTCCGTGTGCGGGAACACGGAGCCGGCTGCTTGCTGGGTGTGCGGAGAAACAAAAGTTCTCTGTGCTGATTATTGCTGTGCAGTGAGAGCAGAGGGAACACGGTGTGAGTTTTTCCACTTTCTCAATGCCACTGAACTGTACAACTGAAAATGGTTAAGATGGTAAATTTTCCTTTTTTTTTTTTTTCTCAATTATCCTTGTTCTTGACAGCCAATTTTGGGGGGGAAAAAAAAGATGGAGCCGGGTGCAGTGACTCGCGCGTATAATCCCAGCGCTCTGGGAGGCGGAGGCTGGGAGGATCCCTTGAATCCTCCCAGGAGGTCGAGGCTGCAGTGAACCCCAGTTGCCCCACTGCACTCCAGCCTGGGCAGCAGAGCGAGAGGCTGTCTCAAAAACAAAACAAAACAAAACAACAGGCCGGGCGCGGGGGCTCACGCCTGTAATCCCAGCACTTTGGGAGACCGAGGCGAGCGGATCACGAGGTCAGGAGATCGAGACCATCCTCGCTAACACGTTGAAACCCTGTCTCTACTAAAATACAAAAAAAAAAAAACAAAAAAAAAAACTAGCCGGGCGAGGTGGCGGCGCCTGCAGTCCCAGCTACTCGGGAGGCTGAGGCAGGAGAATGGCGGGAACCCGGGAGGCGGAGCTTGCGGTGAGCTGAGATCCGGCCACAGCACTCCAGCCCGGGCGACAGAGTGAGACTCCGTCTCAAAAAAAAAACACAAGACAACAAAAGAAAACATAAAACAATAGTAGACCATTGAGCTGTGGAACATACGAGGAAACTTACCCAGGAAGATGAGGTTGTGAGTGGCTTGTTTTGGGAACTTCTGAGCGTCGTCGCCTAGGACCTGTGAGTGGAGAGCTCAGCTGGGCTCAGTCTCCAGACTCACTCCAAACCCTTCATAAATCCGTCAATCCTGAACCAATTCCGTCCCCAACGTGTCCAATCCTAATCACGCCTGCTAAAGACTCACCTTAAGCCAGACCCCAAAACCTTCCACACGCCCACCCTTAGCCCTCCTTTCCCCTCAGACCCTGTGAAGACCCTCAGGCAGGATTCTGGCTCCGGCAGTGGCGCCCACTCAGGTGCTGTGAAGAGCCTCAGGCGGCTTCCGGCACCAGCTGTCGCGCCCACTCAGGTCCTCTGAAGACCCTCAGGTGGGCTTCCGGCTCCGGCAATGGCGCCCACTCAGACCCTGCGAAGACCCTCAGGCGGG
>NW_012122265.1:585011-590130 GCF_000951035.1 Colobus angolensis palliatus | reverse complement strand
CAATGGCGCCCACTCAGACCCTGCGAAGACCCTCAGGCGGGCTTCCGGCTCCGGCAATGGCGCCCACTCAGACCCTGCGAAGACCCTCAGGCGGGCTTCCGGCTCCGGCAATGGCGCCCACTCAGACCCTGTGAAGACCCTCAGGCGGGGTTCCGGCTCCAGCAATCGCGCCCACTTGGCTGTGTCAATGACTCCTGGCATCGTGGCTGTCTGGGGAGCTAGCGCTTTCACACTTAAAGAGCATAGTTCTATAAATAGTTATACATTTTGTTTGTTTTGAGACAGGGTCTGGCTCGGTTGCCTAGGCTGTAGTGCAGTGGTGTGATCACGGCAACCTCGATCTCCTGGGCTCAAGTGATCCTCGTGCCTCAGCCTCCCAAGTAGCTGAGACTACAGGCACCTGCTACCGTGCCAGCTAATTTTTGTGGTTTTTTTTTTTTAATTTTTTTTTTGGAGGAGTCATCTCACTCTGTCACCAAGACTGGAATGCAGTGGCGCAGTCTGGGCTCACTGCAACCTCCGCCTCCCAGGCTCAAGGGATCCTCCCCACTCAGCCTCCCAAGTAGCACAGGCACTGAGACCACAGGCACTCACCAGCACACCTGGCTAATTTAATAATTCTTTTCTTCTTCTTCTTTTTTTTTTTTTTGAGACAGAGTCTCTCTCTGTTGCCCAGGCTGGAGTGCAGTGGCACGATCTTGGCTTACTGCAACTTCTGCCTCCCGGGTTCAAGCGATTCTTGTGCCTCAGCCTCCTGAGTAACTGGGACTACAGGTGCCTGCCATCATGCCCGGCTAATTTTTTATACTTTTAGTAGACATGAGGTTTCACCGTGTTAGCCAGGCTGGTCTCAAACTCCTGACCTCAGGTGATCCACCTGCCTCGGCCTTCCAAAGTGCTGGGATTACAGGCATGAGCCACCACTCCCGGCCTAATAATTTTTTTTGTAGAGACAGGGTCGAGCCGTTTGCCCAGGCTGGTCTTGAACCCCTGGGCTCAAGCTATCCTTTTGCCTCAGCCTCCCAAAGTGCTGGGATTACAGGTATGAGCTACTGCACCTGGCTGCAAGTCTTTAATTTTGCCAAAATCAAACTCACCGACTCCTTTTTAAAAATCGTTATTATTTTATTTTTGAAATGGAGTTTTGCTCTTTTGCCTAGGCTGGAGTGAATGAGGCATGATTTTGGTTCACTGCAACTTCTGTCCCCTGGGTTGTTCAAGTGATTCTGCTGCCTCAGCCTCCCAAGTAGCTTGGATTACAGGCAGGCACCACCATGCCTGGCTAATTTTTGTATTTTTAGTAGAGACGGGGTTTCACCATGTTGGCCAGGCTAGTCTCAAACTCCTGACCTCAGGTGATCCACCTGCCTCAGCCTTCCAAAGTGCTGGGATTACAGGCGTGAGCCGCCGCACCCGGCATCCACTGCTTTTGAAATTTTGGACAGAAAATTCTTCTTCCCCTTTGTCACATGGATATCCTGGCATCTTCTGTGAACTCATTTGTTTTGCCTCTCATGACGTCTAGTACTTCTGGGGCCAGTTCAGCATTGTGGGGTTAGTGGGGTTGTGTTTCCCCACACATTTTCCCAGCACCATTCTCACCACCTTCCCAGGTAACGGGTGCCCCGGGCTGGGGCCGCGGCATCCCCACGGGTGTGAGGAACATCTTACCGCACGTGCTGCTGTGTCAGCCTCTTGGGAAATCAACCGTTTTGTTACTTTTTTTTTTTTTTTTTTTTTTTTGAGACGGAGTCTCGCTCTGTCGCCCAGGCTGGAGTGCAGTGGCACGATCTCGGCTCACTACAAGCTCCGCCTCCCGGGTTTACGCCATTCTCCTGCCTCAGCCTCCCGAGTAGCTGGGACTACAGGCGCCCGCCATCTCGCCCGGCTAGTTTTTTGTATTTTTAGTAGAGACGGGGTTTCACCGTGTAGACCAGGATGGTCTCGATCTCCTGACCTCGTGATCCACCTGTCTCAGCCTCCCAAAGTGCTGGGATTACAGGCTTGAGCCACCGCGCCCGGCCGTTACTTTTTTTAAAAGAAGAGACAGCCCTTCCTAAATGGCATGGGAAGCCTCTCTTGGGTCCTGCGGGGCCTGACTGGGCAATGGGCGGACAGGGCCAGCTGTGGGGGTGGACAGAACGGGAGCAAGTGCCACAAAGACATGCTTGTCTGGAGACAGATGGGCCTTGTTGGTGGAGATATTTACTTGTGGTTACTGGCGGCCCCATTGGCAGCTCAGGCCACCCACCCTGAGGTCTGAGGTTCAAAGCCCCGCCCTCCCTCCTCGCCCAGTGTGGATTCTCCCACACCCATAGCCAGACCCTTGGCAACCCAGGTCCCACCGGGGCCAGCACCAGCAGACCCTCTTTCTTTCTGTGGACCTGCCTGATGGGGAGGTGGGTAGGGAGGCTGGGTAGGGGGTGAGTGGTTAGAGACACGTTGGAACTAAGAGAGATTGCATGTTAACCCCAGCCCCTGCCCCAAACTCGGGCCTCAAGCAGGTGACCTGGTCTATGTCATTCTTATCCATGCCTGCCTCACAGGGCTGCCCCTGGGGCCTCCGGAGGCCACGGGCAGCACTGAAAACACCACAGACCCCCAACAGTGATGCCCTCAGGGCAGGAAGGGGGGTAATCCTCACCCCTGGGGTGGGTGGCCAGAGGGAACACAGCCAGCCCACCCGATGCCAGGTGACCCTGTACCCATCACCAGGCCAGTGGGGTCGGTGGTCCCATCTGCTCCTGAGGGGGGTCTCAGGAGGTGGCAGGAAGCCCCTTGGAAGAAACGGGGGTAATTTCCGGAAGCCCAGAGGTCTGAGCAGACAGCGGGGGCCAGGGTGCCTCGGACTCAGGCTCCTGGGGTGGGAGCCTGCTTGGGGCCTAGGGCTGGTATCTGGGGGCTGAAGTCTGGGGGTCTGGCTTCCTGGGGCCTCCTCAGCTGTCCAAAAGGCAGAGTGGGGCATAGCAGGTTGGGGGGGCTCTAAATGGGGCTGGGGGATGTGGGCAGGGAGGGGACTGCGGAAGCAGGTGTACATCTGGGACCCTCAGGAGCAGAGCAGCCCAGCCTGGAGGCTGCATATGAAGCCCAGACCATCCTGGTGAAGGCAGGCAGGGCCCTGTTGCTGGGGGTGGTCAGGGAGTGGGCAGCCTCCCTCACTTCCAAGGCCCGGCATCCCGGGGCCCACAGCAGATGTAGCCCCGGTGCCTATCCCAGTCCCGAGGTGGGGGCTCGGCAGACAGCAGGAGCTGAGGGTTGCAGGGAGGAGGGCCAGCGCCCCCATCCCTCCCGTTTTCCTCTTGGGCCTGTCTCTCTCTCCGCAGGGTCCATCTGACAGGGTCTGGGGGCCTGGAGGAGCGGTGGTGGCCATCAAGCCAGGGTCGTGGCTCAGAGGGCACCAGACACTCCCCGCTGTCCCAACCGGACACTGTGGTTACGACTTGGCCCAGTGTGGCCTGAGCTGTGAGTCAGGGCTTCTGTGGCCTGGTATCCAGGCCTGGCTGGGTGGTAGACCAGGCAAGGGACATAACCCCCAGCCCAGCCCCACAGTCGCCCCTGCCCAGGCCAAGACCCCAGGACTGCATCCCCGGATGCTCCGCACCACGGTTGGGTGCACAGCTGCTATGGGGACCCATGGGTTATGGGTTGCCTCCTGACACCAATCCAGGGCGAGGGTACCCCTGGCGGCCACCCACAGCAGCACATGGAGCGGCCGGCAGAGGGCACCAAAGGCCCCGCCAAGGGTGCGGCTCAGGTGGACGCCAGATGGGCGGTCAGGTGCCTCTCCCCGGCAGGGCGCTGAGTGTGGCCCACTCCCCCTTCTCAGGAGCCTCCGTCAGCCTGGGCTAAGATCTCCAAATCCTGTTTCGGGCTTGCCCTCTGACTCATGCCCCTCCCGGGGCCTGCCGAACATCTGGCCAAGCTGGCTCTGTCCCCACCACTCCCACTAGGGTTGTGCCCAGTGAAAGCTGGGCTTGGGTGACAGGCTTTGGGCCTTTTGGTCACCGGGACTGGGAGGGCCACAGGAAGAGAAGTGGGCAGGGTCCCCTGTGGGCTCAGGGGCCGAGCAGCCTGGCTGATGGCTCGCCCTCTGCCCGGCAGTGCTTAGAAAAGGTGCAGTTTTCAGGGACTCCAGGACCCACTCCCACTCCCAGGGAACTGAGACACACGGCTCCTGGGAGACTTAACTGGTTTAATTGTTTCGCCCTGGTGCCTGGGCCACCTCTGATCTCTTGGGTGAGACTCAAGTCCAGGCACCGAGACACACCAGCACCCCCAACACCATGCGGAGATCATTGGCCTGAAACTTGGCCAGAGAAAGCTCCACTCCTCGGCCTGTGAGGTGGGCGCTGGGGGTGTCTGAAGCCTGCGCGGTGTCCGCTGCATCCTCGCCCTTGCAGGTGAAGCGTGTGTCATTCCCCCACTTCCCCCCAATGGCAGCCACAGCCTCCTGCTGGAGCCCCTCCCAGGCCCTCCTCAGGGAGCAGAACCCTGCGTGTGTGCAGGGCTCAGCCTAGCCAGCCTGGAGCTCCAGCCCACCCTGGGGTGTGGATGGATGTAGAAGTGGGTGAGGATAGGGGAGCATCACGGGGACCAGGACCCCCCAGGTGCACAGGGGAGGCCAGAGAAAGAGGCCCCAGCCCCAGGGAGTTCTGTGGCCTCAGGGGAAGGCGGACAAGGGGCTGGCACCACCAGGGGGCAGGTTTGGCTGAGACTGGTCTTGGTGTGGGCTGGGGCCTTGGGTACTGGTGATCCTAAAGATGGGCCTTGTGCCTCCAGACAGAGGCAGGGACCCCTAGCCAGCACCGCGCCCCCTCCGCGTCCTTGGTACAAAATACATACACATATAAAAATAATACTCCATGCATTGGGGGTGGGCTTCCCCTCCGCAGGCCCCCGCCCGCGGCAGCTGGGCCTAGCTGTCCTCCCCCCTTCTCTGATTCATGGAATGAAACTTGTTCATGAGTTCTTCCAGCTCCGACCCACTTTGCTGCTTCTAGGGAGAAATGGGGGCAGCCTCAGCCGGAGGTCCCACAGGTCCGGGTGCCGGCCTCCCCCTTGCTCTGCGACCCCAGGAACCAGCGGGGGCGGGAAGGGCGCAGGGGCAGGAGGGTCGGGG
>NW_012122265.1:581094-584611 GCF_000951035.1 Colobus angolensis palliatus | reverse complement strand
TGCGCACCTTGGACCGCGCCTCCCACCCCCACCCGGATCCCTCGCTCATCCCCCGCTCACCGCGCGCTGAAGGCTTTGGCTTCCAGCCAGGCGCGGACCTCGTCGGGACCCGACTCGTAGGTGAGCGGCTGGCTCACGGGCTGGCTGCGCTCCACGCGGAAGTGCCGCTGTGGCTGCGCCCTGATGTTGCTGATTTTCCGGATGAGCTCGTCGTTGACCTCGTCCATGTGCTGCATGAGCTCTGAGGGGGGGCGCGACTCAGGCCCGCCGCTGCCTTGCCCCTGGCCCCGCCCCCGGCCCAGGGACCTGCCCACCCTTCCCTCCCCCAGGTGGCCTGGACGCGGGACCTCCGCCTCGAAACAGCAGCTCTCACCGTCTTTGTTCCCCGGGAAGCTTGGGGGCAACCTGTGGGTCGGGCTGGCGGGGCCCCAGTACTTCTGACCGACCTGCGGGGGCGGGAGGCGATCAGGCTCCCCACGCCCCGTCCCCGCCTCCCAGCACCTGCCCGGGACCCCACCCCTCCCCTGGCCTGGGGACCAGCCCTTCCCTTCTGCCCAGGGAGCCCTGCACCTGCCCCAGCTTCTTCAGCTGCGGGGCTGGCCTTGCGGCGGGGCTGGGCGCAGGCGGGGCTGCTCCAGGACGCTCGGGGGCTGCGACCCCAGGGACCCCCGCGGGCTCACCTGCTCGAAGGGGGCGCCGGCGTCTTCGGGCCGCGCCTCGCCCAGGATATTGCAGGGCACGTACCCCGCCTGGCCGCTGCGGCTGCGCAGCTTCCACCACTGCCGGCCGTCCTCCAGCACCTGTGGGGCGCGCCGTCAGCCCCTCCCCACACCCAGGCTCTGCGGGGCTGGGACCACCCGCTGGTTCCACTTTACAGAGGTTGGGGCGCGCCCTAGGGTCTCCCGGAGCCCCGCTTCACTCCATCCTCTCCGCAGCCCTGTTTCCACCCCTCCATCCCTCGCTGGGCTACTCCTCCTCTACCCTGCCTCAGGGAGTCTGGGAGACCCTTTTTTTTTCTCTGAGACAGGGTCTCACTCTGCCGCCCAGGCTGGAGTGCAGTGGTGCAATCACTCCCCACTGCAGCCCCGACCTCCTGGGTTCAGGCGATCCTCCCACCTCAGCCTCCCGAGTAGCTGGCACCACAGGCGCACACCACCGCATCCAGCTAATTTTTATATTTTTTGTAGAGATGGGGTTTCGAGGTGTTGCCCAGGCTTGTCTCAAATTCGTGGGCTAAAGGGATCCTCCTGCCTTGGCCTCCCAGTGCTGCAGTTACAGGCATGAACCGCCTAACCAGGCTGTGCATGTGGCCCACTCCCCCCAGCCTGCTCCACTTTCTGTCCCGCAGTGGGTGGCCTGGATTCCGGCTGGCAGATGCAGCCAGTGCAGACGTGGGGGCTCCTGGGTGGGTGTGAATGACAGGCCCCTGCTGGGTCCACGTGGTGCAGACGCTCCCCCAGCCTGGCACAGGGGTCCCTGCACGCCTTTAGAGATCCCCAAGATGGGGAGGCCCCTCCAACAGGCTGCGGATCCTGATCAGAGCCCAGAGGCGGGGACCCTGGAGAAAGGGGCAGGCCGCTGTGCCCCGTCCTGGCATCACCCAGCCTGGTCCTAGACCGCTCCCCACCTGCCCTGATAGCCCCTCCCTTGAAGCCCTGCCCCGTTTCCCCCTCTTGCATCCCCTCGTCCAGCCCCCTCACCTCTAGGACCTCATCCTTGAGCACTGATAGTTCGTTGGCGTTTCGGGCTGTGAAGTCATACAGGATCTTGACGTACTTGGCCATGGCTGGTGTTGGCTGGTAGCCCCTGTGAGGAACAGGAGGGGCTGAGGCCCAGGCTGGTTGGGGTCTTCTCTGAGACCTGGGCAGCGGCTGGGGGGCAGCAGCTTCCCAGGTGCACGGCTGGCTGCCTCTTTTCTGCTCTGGAGGTCACCGTGGAGAGAGGCTGCAGGCAGCGTCAGCCGGGAATGGAAACTGTGACAGCCCCAGAGCTTTGGGGCCCGGCGTGGAGGCGGGGCAGGCAGGAGGTGGGAGTGGCGCAGGGGCCTGTGGCACAGCAAGGCTGGCCCATCCCAGGCCACCTCAGGGGTCTCTAGTCCAGCGCCCCAGGGGAACCAGAGCCAGGGGAGTTCCTGGGAAATGCCAGGGTCACAGCTGCCCCCAGCTGGCCAGTGAGGGCCAGCATGTCTTCAGAGCCACAGCCCCTCTGAGGACTGAACACAGCCCAAATGGTCCAGTGGAGGATGGGTCTCTAGCTCCTCTCTGTGGGGTGGGACCTGCACCTCAAGCGCGTGTGGGGGCTGGCTCTGGCTGAGGGGTCCTGGCTTTGGCATGTAGCAGGCCTGTGGCTGTCACCTGGCCAGGCCGTCTGTCCGTCCTGGTCAGTGTGGCCCTGGTCATCAGGGCAGCTCCCATGTCCAGGCGCTCAGGGAAATGAAGGGGCCATGGACTGTCAGGACAGAGCCAGGGTGGACAGACCAGGAACTGAAGTCAAAGGGTAAAATGTTTCTAAGTGTGGTCCTAGGCCAGGGACCATGGGAGCCAGGCTGACATTATGGGCAAGGGGAGGCCATGCTTGCTTAGAAGATGGATTTCTGGCCCCCCCTTCCCCCCAAAATTGAATCCTGGGGTGCGGCAGGGTCAGGGGCTTCCCATACAGATCCTGGACCAGGAATGGGAACAGAAGGGAAGAGGGGAGGCAAGGAAAGACAGGACTCCCCGTAGTGCCGTGGGCTTGTTCTTTCTCCTCTGTGGAAACAGTGGGGGCTGGGGGTGGAGGGAGGGGAGAGGCTTCACTAGCCCAGGACCCCAGTCTCCTCTTGCGGCTCTACCAGAGGTTGGGCCTGAAGCAGTTCAAGTTCAGTGGTTTAGTAAGTTTCTAACCTTGGTTCTAAAACATACATGTGGACGCACAGACAGAGCTGATACATTAGGGTAGAGAATGTGTGCATGACTTTTGAAATGTTTCCTTTAATTATATATCATACAGTTAAAACCGCTTCAAATCTGGAAAAGTGGTATTTTAAACCACTTGACCAATGCACTTGCTGCCACCTGGTGGCAGCATACCCATATGTTTTTAGAGCCTGTAGGTTCGGAAGGGTTTCACTTTCATGCTCCGTCACTTTGAGGGGGGCTTACCTGTGAGTATGTGGAGAGCTGACTGGTGGTAGGGCATCCCCCAGGGGGGTGGGCTCTGAAGCGGGGCTGTGCTTCTGGGAGTTTCGTATGGACTGTCGGCTCACTGGACTCACCTGTGGTGAAGGTGGGCGGCCTGAGCTAGACATGGCGCAGGGCTGGGTAAGGAGGGCAGAGGCAGGCTGGGTCCCAGGACAAGGGGGCATAAGACAGGGGCTCGGCTAATGTGCTGTGACTGACGCACCACTGAGGGTGACGGAGCCTGAAGCCTGGTGATGCAGGCACGGGCTCCCTCTCCTGGCGGGGCTGGGGGCAGCTGAGCTGCAGCTGAAGGGGCAGTGGGTGGAGGTGGGCTGGGGAGGGGAGCTCTGGTGAGGGGT
>NW_012122265.1:577209-580694 GCF_000951035.1 Colobus angolensis palliatus | reverse complement strand
TGGGGTGGGGATGGGGGCTGCTGGTGCTCTCACCTCGATGGGGGCAGATGCCAGCCCCTCCACCTCCCAGGGGGCCTCCTGCAGCACATCCACGGGGGGCTCCCAGCCACTGTGGAATTTGGGCACGTACAGGGGCACCTGCGGCTCCCGCGGCCACTCGGAGCTGGGGTGGGAGGTCCTGAAGTCAGCTTTGCCCCTCCAGAACTGGCCCACCCAGGACCCCCATGCTGGCCCCTGTGCAGTGCTGGCCCCCATGCAGCTCCGGCACCACTCTGCCCTGCCATACCGGGGCCGCATCCAGCTCTCTCCCAGCGACTCCCACAGCGACATCTCCTTAGGAACCAGGTGGCCACGCAGGAAGTCCACGGCGTCTCGGGAGAGCAGTGGGCAGGAGACGGAGCGTGCGATGTCTGGGCCACCGCAGGTGTTGACGATCTGGAGCACAGCGAGGTTCAGAAGGGACTGAACAGACCGGCCCGCAGACCCCGTCCAGCACCCCCGCAGCTCCACAGGCTGGCCCTCGGGAAGGGACTTTGGACCCCAGGGAGTGTGGCCACACAGCGTGAACCAGGCTGCCCAAAACGGGCACCTGCTGCCCCGACCCCGACCCCGAGGAGACAGATGCTCCAGAGGCCTCTGGGCTCCCACCCCGCACGCCCCTGCTGCCCGGCCCCAGGCACCAGGTCCAGAGGCCCGAAGAGGAAGTGCACGAGCTCCGCGGCGCTGGGGTTCTGGATGTGCTTCTGCAGCTTTGCCTGGGGGCAGGAACCAGTGAGCAGGGGCCGGGGCAGGGCCTCCACCCGCCCCTCAGCACAGACACTGGGCCAGGGCTGGGGCCGCAGGACTCACCAGCAAGTTAATCGCCAGCTTGATTTTCTGGAAGCAGTCGACGAACTCGCCCTCAGAGGGGGGCCGTGCCCGCAGCGTGAGGACACCCTCTGGCATGGGAGGCACCATGTGAGCCGGGCTGGCCCTGGTCTCCCCAGCCCCTGCGCCTTGTGTCCCATGCAGCCCATCTCTGTGGGCCAGACCTTCCCCAGCTCCATGAGTAGCCCCGTCCCTGGCCCCGTCCCTGTCCCCTGCACCTGCTGGCCCCTTCTTGCCCTTCTTCTTCCCCTTCTTCCGCTGGTTCAGCTGCTTGAACGCCTCGGCCGCCTTCTGTAGCCGAGCCACAAACCACTCAATGTCGTCCAGGGCGCAGTTGAGGATTTGCTGGGGTCAGAGGGGGTCAGGGGTCAGGCTCAGACACTCCCCACTGCCCCGCCTTGCTGCAGGGACGGCCCCAAACCTGCGGAGGGGCAGCCACAGGCTGGGGACTGGCCGGAGGGGTGGCAAGGACCAGTGCCCACTGCTGGGGGCCTGGAAGGGAGGGGCCACCTGCCATGCCCAGGCACCCACCGTCTCCTTCTCTATCTTCTGAGCCAGCACAGCCCGCGGCTCCTCCTCCTGCGACTCCCGACGGCGGAAACCTGATGGGGGACATGGCGGCTGCTCACCGAGCCCCTCACAACAAGCCCTGTGGAGCCCCCACCAGCCCCTCAGCCTACCTGGCTCGCTGAGTGGCACCTGCGGGCCCACGCGATTCTTGGCCTGCGGGGAGTCCCCGCTGCGGTGCTGGAAGGGGATGGGCGCCGGGCCCTGGGGAGGGGGCAGGATGGACTGCCGCTGCCGAATCTTCTCCTGGTGTCCCCTGGAGGGCGAGGGGGTCCTGCTCAGCCCGGAGGGGAACACACCTGCCCCTCCCTCCCTGCCCAGCTCCTCCTCTCTCCGCCCCCTGCGACCCTGCTCTCCCTCTGCCCTACTTCAGGGTCTGCGGCCGCATCTTCTTGCCCAGCCGGCAGTCGGCCAACGCGCTCTCGATGTCCTCGTGCACCAGCTCTGCCTGGGAAAGCGGGCATCAGGCGGCCGGGAGGGCAGGGCACAACGCTGCGGAGCCCCACCCTGCCCTGCCCGGTGCTGCCTCACCTCCACCTCGTCACAGTGGAAGAAGTGGACGTCGGGCTTGCTCTGCTCCGAGTCCTGGCACACAAGCAGCAGCACAGATGGGTAGCGCAGCTGGTTCAGCACCGTCTGGCTGCGCTGCACGGTGGGCAGCGGGAAGTTTTCCAGCTCCTCCTGCAGGGACACGTCGCGCCGACATGACTCACACCGGCAGGGAGTGACCGGAGCTGTGGACACGCCTGGAGCATAAGCCCCTCTGGCGCTGCTGGGAAATGGGCTCCCAAAGATGAGAATGAGGCCCCGACACGCCCCGCAGCTGTGCAGCAAGGCTGACCCAGGCTTCCAAACTTCCCTGGACTCAGTTCCATGCGGCCCTCTCTGCCCACCCTCGTCCCATCCTCTTCCAGGGAGCAGAATGGTGGGGCATGGCCGGCCCTGCAGAGAGGCCTGGCCGCACAAGTGGGCTGCAGCCAGTGGCTGCTACTGCCTCTACCCACCGTGCTCCCTGTCCCCCCCCGGCACTGGGCCCCACCTGAGACTCGATGTCCAGCAGCCGCAGTGACTGGTCGTTCACCTGCAGGAGCATCTCCTGGGTCCAGATCTTCTCCTTGGAGCTCAGCTGCACCAGCTTCCGGATGGCGTCCTCCACAGACGTGATGGCTTCGCTCTTGTCCATGATGAATGTGGCCAGGTGCTGGGGGTGGGCGGGCGGTCACTGTTAGGCAGAGCCCTCCTTGTGCTGAAAGCCCAGCCCCCAGGGGCCACAGCCTGGGGAGCTGAGGGGCCACAGCCAACCCTGGGGAGGGCGGTAGGACGGGGGCCCGGCCCTGCCTTTGGTGGGCGAAGTCTCTATTCTGCCTTGGCAGGCATCTGTGGGGACCATGCTTGTGTCCTGACAACACGCTCAAAAGAATTCCAACGGCTGCCCAGCCCCGCGCCACCATCCTCACCTGCCCACCTCCTGGCACAGGCTCAGCACCCGCCCACTGCACTGGCTGCGCCAGCCTCCCCAGCTCTCTTCCTTCTCAGACGACCCCTCTGTGGCCACCTGGCTACAATGCCAGCCATCACCCCATCCCCGACCTGCCCTGTTTCCCTGAATCAGACCCAACGTCGCGCTGCACGTGGCGTGCTATGTGTCCGGCGTGCTCGCTGCTCCCAGGCAGGGTTCCAGTTGCCACTTGCTAAGCTGTGTTCCCAGGTCCAGGGCAGAGCCTGGTGCACAGCGGACCCTCAACAAGTGCGTACGGGATGCACCCATCCCTGAGGATCTGCGGCCAGCCTGGCCCTTGCCCTGTGCCCTCCATCTCTCCTCTTTCCAGGCCTGGCTCAGGCCCCCTCCTCCAGCCAAGCTGCCCTGTCCGCTGAGTAAAACCCTCCTACGAAGGATCGGCCATTCGGTGCACAATGCTGGCACAGCTGGATAAACACTGATGTGAACTATAGGACAGTCAAAGACAACCATAAAACGTAAAACATAAAAGTTTGTGTAGCTGGGTGCGGTAGTTCACGTCTGCCATCCCAGCACTGTGGGAGGCTGAGGC
>NW_012122265.1:575251-575994 GCF_000951035.1 Colobus angolensis palliatus | reverse complement strand
CGAACATACATATCACAGTTTGTGGAATACAACTAAACCAGTGCTGCGAGGGGAATGTGGAGCTTTCCATGAATATATTAGAAAAGAAAAATGACTTAAGATCGATAATCTGGCCAGGCACAGTGGCTCATGCCTGTAATCCCAGCACTTTGGGAAGCCAAGGAGGGCGGATCACTTGAGTTCAGGAGTTTGAGACCAGCCTGGCCAACATAGCAAAACTCTGTCTGTACTGAAAATACAAAAATTAGCCAGGTGTGGTGCACGCCTGCAACCTCAGCTACTTGGGAGGCTGAGGCAGGAGAATTGCTTGAACCCAGGAGGCAGATGTTGCAGTGAGCTGAGATTGCGCCAGTGCACTTCAGCCTGGGTGACAAAGCGAGACTCCATCTCAGAAAAAATACAAAAAAAAAAAGATAAATAATCTAAGGTTTCACCTTAAGCAAGTAGAAAAAGTGAATCAATGCCGGGCGCGATGGCTTACGCCTGGAATCCCAGCTCTTTGGGGGGCCGAAGTGGGCGGATCACGAGGTCGGGAGATCGAGACCATCCTGACTAACACGGTGAAACCCCGTCTCTACTAAAAATAAATTTAAAAAAAAATTAGCCGGGCGTGGTGATGGGTGCCTTAAGTCCCAGCTACTCTGGAGGCTGAGGCAGGAAATGGCGTGAACCCAGGAGGCAGAGCTTGCAGTGAGCCGAGATCGCACCACTGCACTCCAACCTGGGTGACAGAGCGAGACTCT
>NW_012122265.1:568630-570171 GCF_000951035.1 Colobus angolensis palliatus | reverse complement strand
AGGCGGAGCTTGCAGTGAGCTGAGATCTGGCCACTGCACTCCAGCCTGGGTGACAGAGCGAGACTCCGTCTCAAAAAAAAAAAAAAAAAAAAAAAGACAGTGATGCATATGCATTGACAAGCCACAGACTGGGAGAAGAGCTGGCCAGTCCACACACCCAAATCTCTCTATAGAGAACCCCCAGCCACCCATAAGGACATGTCCTGTCCACTAGGGGCCCTGGGGAAGATGCCGCGTAGCCCAGTCGGAGCCTTCCTCTACGCGGTTTTCCTTTTCTTTTTATTTATTTGAGACGGGGGTCTTGCTCTGTTGCCCAGGCTGGAGTGTAGTGGTGCGATCACAGCTCACTGCAGCCTCGACCTCCCAGGCTTAACCAATCCATCTGCCTCAACCTCCCGAGGAGTTGGGATGACAGACATGTGCCCACCAGGCTAATGTTTAATTTTTTTTTGTAGAGACTGGGTCTCGCTGCCCAGGATGGTCTTGAATTCCAAGCCTCAAGTGATTGCTCGTCCCGCCTCTGCCTCCCAAAGTGCTGAGATTACAGGCAGAAGCTGCTGTGCCTGGCCCCAGGGTTTTTTTAAAGTAAGTTTAGGAACCAGAACACAGATGGCTATAAACTATATGACTTCATTTTTAGGATATTCTCAAAAAGACAAAACTGTGGTGATGAGGCTGGGTGCTGTGCTCACGTCTGTAATCCCAGCACTTTGGGAGGTGGAGGCGGGTGGATCACAGGTCAGGAGTTCAAGACCAGCCTGACCAACATGGTGAAACCCCGTCTCCACTAAAATACGAGAATTAGCCAGGCACAGTGGCTCGTGCCTGTCATCCCAGCTACTCAGGAGGGTGAAGCAGGAGAATTGCTTGAACAATTCGGAGATTTCGGTGAGCAGAGATCGCACCGCTGCCCTCCAGCCTGGGTGAAAGAGCGAGACTCTGTCTCAAACAAACACACAAACAAACAAAAACTGTGGTGATGAAGGGCAGGCAGTGTTGCTAGAGGTTGGGGGTGGCCACCAATGTTGGGGATTCACAGGTTTGCAGTGACAGGGCTGATGGGTCTGACTGTGGTGGTAACAGAACCACATCCCTACATACACATGGCTTTTACTGTGGGATAATTTAGAAAAAAGCAAACCACGGACCCAGGCTCAGGTGGCCCCCACCTGGCTGGAGAGATTTCCCACCAGACTCTCACCCTCTCTCTCGGCCCCAGTGTCCTCATCAGGGAGGGGCAGCAAAACCCACCCACCACTCAGTCCTCACTCTGTTGGCCTCTGGGCAGATGGGAAAGGCTCCTGCTGGCTGGGGGCCGGGCCAGGCCAGCTGGGGCCAAAGTCCAGGAACCAGGCTGAGAGGCTCCAGGATCTTCCTCAAGAGGGCAGAGTCCGGTAGGCTTAGAGCACAACCGGGAGCCCAGCTTGCACCCAGGCTTAGAGCACAACCGGGAGCCCAGCTCGCACCCAGGCTTGGACCACAACCGGGAGCCCGGCTCGCACCCAGGCTTAGAGCACAACCGGGAGCCCGGCTCGCACCCA
>NW_012122265.1:565266-568243 GCF_000951035.1 Colobus angolensis palliatus | reverse complement strand
TTGGTCAGGCTGGTCTCGAACTCCTGACATCAGGTGATCCACCCGCCTCGGCCTCCCAAAGTGCTGGGATTACAGGTATGAGCCACCGTGCCCGGCCCCTTTTCTTTCTTTCTTTCTTTTTTTCTTTTTTGAGACGGAGTCTTGCTGTGTCACCCATGCTGGAGTGCAGTGGCATGATCTCGGCTCGCTGCAACCTCCACCTCCCAGGTTCAAGCGATTCTCCCGCCTCAGCCTCCCGAGTAGCTGGGATTACAGGTGTGCACCGTGATGCCTGGCTAATTTTGTATTTTCAGTAGAGATGGGGTTTTGCTGTGTTGGCCAGGCTGGTCTCGAACCCCTAACCTCAGGTGATCCAGCCTCCCAAAGTGCTTGGATTACAGGCGTGAGCCACCGCGCCTGGCCTAAGACTTTGTTGCCCAGGCTGCTGGAGGGCTGCGGTGGGATCCTAGCTTGAACTCCTGGGCTCAAGTGATCCTCCTGTCTCAGCTTCCCAAGCAGCTGGACTACAAGCCCACGCTACCAGGCCTGGCTAGGAGGTGGGAGGATTGCTTGAGCCCAGGAGTTTGAGACCAGCCTGGGCAACATAGGGATCCTGTCTCCACAAAAAATAAAATAACTAGACAGACATGGTGGTGCTCGCCTGTAGGCCCAGCTACTGGGGAGGCTGAGGCAAGGGGGTCACGAGCCTGGGAAGTGGAGGCTGTAGAGAGCCAAGATCGCGCCACTGCACTCCAGCCTGGGCACCTGGGTGACAGAGCTAGACTCTGTCTCAAAACAAATAGAGAGAGACAGGAAGACACACACACACACACACACACCAAAAAAAAAAAAGGTTTCCTGAGTTCTCTGTGTCAATGAAACTGACCTAGGAAAATAGAAAAGCCCTCAGGGCTGGCTGCTGGTCCTGCGGGCGCAGGCAGCCCAGTCTGGGCCCTGAGAAGCAGCCTGGGTCTCCCTGCAGCCTCCATCAAGGGCGTCTTTGTTCTGCCTGCTCCCTCCCGATCCAGTTCCTTGTTTTGGGGCCAGGATGATCGTTTCCTCCACCGGCTCTTCCCATCCACGGCTGTGCAGCAGCCACAGTGTTTTCCCAGCACACCCTGGGCTGCCTCACCCCTCAGACCGCCAGTTCCCAGGACTGGAACCGGAGAGGCGCTTTCCCCCATCCCGTGGCTGAGCCCGGCACAGTGTGGGCAGCTCTGGCTCTGGCCTCCCCCGGCCCCTGCGGGTGTCGGAACCTGGGCTGACCAGTCTCCCTGGAGCTCTCTCTCTTTCTTTCGTTTATTTTGAGACAGGGTCTAGCTCTGTCACCCAGGTGCCCAGGCTGGAGTGCAGTGGCGCGATTCTTGGCTCACTACAGCCTCTGCCTCCCGGGCTCATGACCCCCTTGCTTCAGCCTCCCCAGTAGCTGGGCCTACAGGCGGGCACCACCATGCCCATCTAATTATTTTATTTTTTGTGGAGACGGGAGCATGAGGACAGCCATGTCCTGGGGGTGCTCCCTGGGGGCGGGGCCTTACCTGGGGGCGGGGCCTTACCTGGACGTGGTACTGCGAGGTCTCGTGCATGATGACGTTGGAGTTGGAATACTTCTTCCTCTGCTCTGAACCGGGAGACACCAGTCACTCACCCCCACGGGCGGGACCCACAGCCCTCCGTCCAGTTGGGACTGGACCCACAAGGGAAGGTGGAGTCAAGCGGGGGGGGGGGCTGCTCCGTGGACCTCTTGGCCACCAGGAAGGATGTGGGTGTGAAATCAGGATCTGCAGGAAGCCCCCTTGGGGAAGGACGCAGCTCGGAGAAGGCGACAGGCTCGCTCAGACTGGGGACTGGGGAGCCTGTGCCGGGGGGCTTCCTGTCCCAGAGGGTGAGGGGACAGGAGGGGGTCGCAGCCATGCTTCCCACTCTGAGAGCTGCCAGCTTCACCATCCCTGCCCTCCCAGGGCTTCTTGCTTTCCAGACTAGCCACCTCGTCCAAAGTCACAAGGGAAGGGTGCATCTAGCTAGGGAGAGGGGTCGTGTCTGGGGAAGGGCAGAGTGGGGGAAAGTGGGGGCTGGCCAGGCCCCCCTCCTGGAGCAGACAGCTGGCGGCTCATCCCGCCTGAACCCCCCTGGGATCAGGTTGCAGCAAGGAGTGCAGCGGAATCAATATTGATGCTCCCTGAATTATTAGTAAAGGCCTCTCCCCTTACAGCTGTGGGGGAGGGGATCCAGCGGCCAGGAGCTTGCAGAAGGTTGATTAGGGTCCAGAGGCCTCCCTGGGCACCCAGGGATCCCCTGGGCCAAGCCAGGCACAGCTGTGGGGCAGGGGCGGCTGTCCCCGGCCTGGACGCAGCACCCATTTCTCCCGTGACGTCCAGCACGTTCTCAAACCTCACTCACCAAACAGGTCCTTGGGGCTCATCCTGGCCACACTGTCCGACCGGCCCAGGCTGCCACTGCAGGGGAGGGGCTGTGAGGGCAGGGCCGAACTGCACCCCTCCCCGGGGACTGCTCGGAGGGTGAGGGTGGGGTATTCGGGATGGGCGGGGGGGCTCACTTGGTGGCACCCGGGCAGCAGCTCACAGCCCCGGACTGGCTCATGGTGTCCCAGGCAGCGGCCAGCAGGAGAAGGGCAGACCTCAGTGTGGCCCGGGTCTGAGGCCAGTGCCTGTCTCAAACCTGGGTGGACAGAGGGGCTGTGCTGACAGTTCCTCCCGGCCTGGCTGGCGTCTCTCCTCCTTCCCTGGGCCAGAGCCCTGACTGGCCTGGCCTGGGCAGGGGTCTCTTGGGGGGCAGAACCCCTGCCCCACATCCCAGTTGGCCCCACGTCCCAGTTGGCAGTCGTTTAGCCTCATCATGCCCCAGACCCTAGGCGCTCCACAGGGACCCCCAGAGGCTGCCTAGGAGGTTCTGATGAGGGTCCTGGGGGGAGAAGGCACTTTCCAAGCTGGGCAGCATTGAGTTCAAGGCCCTGGTGCTGGGGGGAGAGGGGATGGGG
>NW_012122265.1:562611-565025 GCF_000951035.1 Colobus angolensis palliatus | reverse complement strand
TGAGGCTGGAGCTGGGAGTGGAGGTGGATCCTGAAGTCCAGAGGGAGCCCGGCTGTAGCTGCCACTCCTGCCCCACCCCAGGCCTGCACCCCAAGGGGCTCCTGCACATGCATGTGGACTTGCCACGCATGCCACCTCTGTCCAGGCCCCAGCAAAGAGGCCAGATCTTGGTTCTTTCCTGGGCCTGGGAGGCCTGGCTGGGAACAATCCGTGCGGGCAGGAAACCCTGGGGTCCCGGGGTGTGGCGTTTCCTCACCCCGAGGGCAGGGATGTGGCCAGGCGGCCAGCACAGGACCCTTGGCAGCCGAGCCCAGGGGAGGGACTGGAGGGCGGGTGTGGTGGGGGCTGAGACTGGGAGCCAGTCCAGCGGCCCCAACACACAGTATCACTGGCCCTCCAACGAGGTGGGGTGGCTATGGGGTAGGCAGCCGGCGCCTCTGGCCTCCCCAGGGGTAGAATCCCGAGCCTGTCTCTGGGCTCCCAGCGCTGCCCTCTTCCCCGATGCATTTTGGGGAAACTAAGGCCCAGCTGCCAGGGCAGGCAGGTGGGTCTGATTTGGGCTGGACCCTGGGGCCTTCCCAGGGGGATGGGCAGAGCCTGATGGCCTTGAACCAGGCTGACTTGCCCCTAGGGGACTATGCCTTGTGGGAACCTGGCTGTTTTGTGGCTCTGTGACCAGCTCCCCACAGGTCCACACCATCTGCCTCCTGCCAGGGCCACAGGGCCGTCCCCTGTGGCTTCAGAGTCTGGGTCTGCCAGGGTGGGGGTCACCAGCCAGCGTTGCTGGTATGGAGGGTCAAGGGAGTGGCCCGCAGCACCCAAGACTTTCTGGTTTGACCAGGTCTGGCCTAGAGGGAGGGTCTGGGGGGCCCAGGGGCACTGCCTCTGCCATGAGGGGCTGGGTGCACCAAGGGGGCGTGGCCACTTCCTCTGTCTCTCTCTCCGTGGAGAATGTCTGGAATGTTCACGGGCTCAGTGGCAAGCCTGAGTGTTTGCTTAATGGGATTCCTGGCGGGGTTCACCAAGGGCGCCAGGCACGTGTGTCCAGGCACACACCTGGGCAAGACACCAATGCACCCTCGCACCCAGGCCTGCAGGCACGCAAACATGGAGGGCTGTGACACAGGACCCCCCGGGGAAGGCCAGGTTCCCGTCCTTCGGTTGCCTGCAGCGTATGGGGGACCTCAGGCCCAGGCAGGGCCAGGCTGCAGTGGGGTGGGTCCAGGTGTGGTGTCTGGGTCTGAAGCACCTGGGTATGGGGCTGCCTCCTGACCCGTGGGAGCCCCGCCCCCTGGGGAGGCTTCTTTGGCCCACTGGGGGTGGGGTTCAAGCCCTGGAGGCCCAGGCTGCACTTTGTACTGTGGTCATTTTCCCGGTGTGAAGTGAGGCAGAGCGGGGTGCCTTGTCAGTCGGGCTGTGGAGGGGAGGAGGTCCCAGCAGGGCAAGAGGGTACAGAGACAGGCTCCAAGTTCAAATTCCAGCTCCACATGCTGAGTGACCTTGGGTAGGGGTCAGCTGAGTCATGGGGGCTCCAGGCTGCCCTCATGGGAGCCGGGTGGGGCCCTGGAATGGGGGTGCCCCTCAGGCCCTGGCCATGTCCTGGTTTGGAAGCTATGTCTTGAAGGAGAAAGGGATAAGCTGGGGAAGCTGAGGGTAGGGAAGGAGACCCAAGCAGGCAGAGAAGGCCCCGTGGGAGCGCTGTGCCAACAAGGCCTGGGTGCTAAGCAGGCCCAGGAGAGGCTGGGACCAAGGAGGGCCAGCAAGGGGAGGAGGGGCCGTGAGGGGAGGGGCCGTCGCCAGCTGGGCCTGCCTCCCCAGGATTGGGCACAGGGTGGGGGGGGGCAGAGGTCCAGGCATGCCCAGCCCTGCCTCCCCCTCCCCTGACACCAGGGACACCCCACAGCAAGGGGCAACGCCAGGCAGCTGGACCCAGGGACCAGGAATCTAGGATGGCCGAAGTTCGCCTGCCCACAGGCTCCTGCCAGCCCACCCTCCTGCCTCACCTGGCAGGGCCTCTGCAGCCCCCCTCCCAGCCTCCCCTCCCCCCTGAAACTCCCACCCCCGACTCTGACCTGGAGACTGACCCAGCTGGTGCTTCCCGGGCCACTGGCTTCGTTCTGGGCTCCGACACCCAGGAAGTGCCTCTTGGCTCCGGCCCACGGAGTGGGCGTGCGGTGCTCACCTCGGGAAGGTCCTGCCGCCCACAGAAGCGGGAGAAGCCTCCGTACCACCTGCGCTGTCCGCACGCAGGGATTGCCCCCACCAAGCCCCAGAGCTGGGAAGGGGCAGGACGGGGCGGGTGAGTCACCCATCGCTGGCTTAAAAATATCCTTGCTCGCCAGCCGCCGCCCAGGACCGACGTGGGCAGGCCGGGCTGCAGCAGGACCCGTCCAGGAGAGGCGGGGGCCCGGCCA
>NW_012122265.1:557691-561861 GCF_000951035.1 Colobus angolensis palliatus | reverse complement strand
GCTGGAAGGGCTCCAGCCCTAGGGAGGTCAGAGCCTCGGCCGAGCCAGGTGCCCCAGGTGTGGAGCAGAGTCGCTTCCCTTAGTGGGCCGCCCCAGGTCTGGGGAAGCTGGGTAGAGGCTTGTGAGTGGGCGGGTGTCAGACAGGACCCAACCATGCCACAGACCCAGGCCTGGGGCCCTGAGCTCCCGGAGTGGGACGGGGCCTCCCTTCTTCACAGTGCAGGGGCTCCTCCAAGGCCCCTTTTCTGCCCAGCCTGGGCACTGAGAGATGGGGTGTCGGGGGCGGTGGGGACACCTGAGGCCCTCTCAGGATGCCTCTCCTTGCACTGCCCCGTGGCCAGGCCCAGGCCCCACCCTCTGCCCACTACACGGGGAGTGTCTGGTTCTGTCCTCATCTACCTGGCTCCCTGGATGGTCCTGCTGCCCAGCTGCTCTGACCGCTCAGAACAGGCCAGGGTGCAGCGGACACAGCGGGTAGCACCGGCTGCCACAGCAGTAAACTGGACAAGGAGGAGGTGAAGGGGCACAGGGCACCCCAGGCCCATGCAGGGACCCAAGGCTCCGGCTGCCGTCCTGGGTAGGGGTGGGAATGAGGGGGGTGGGAATGAATGTGGCCAAGAGTCTGGGTCCCCGGGTCCCGGTCCCAGAGGGGCAGGGCGAGCGTGTTTACCCTTGTCTGGCCAGAGCACTTCCTGGGGAGGTGCCACAGGTGAGCTCGGTGGAGGGGTGGCAGGAAGTGGCCCTCCCCCTCCGGGCCCAGTGCCTGCCCCTGAGCCCGGGCAAGGCCTGGCTTCCTGGTTTACGGCCTTTGCAGTTTGATCCTGCAGGTTGCATGCCATGATCCTGCTCCATGCATGAGCTTGCCCTGACCCAGAGCTCAGGGGTCACACACGCCAACCCCACGGTGCACCCTTGCCCTCACCCTTCCTGGAGGCAGAGCTGGGTGGGGCCAAGTGGGAAACAGGCGCTGGAGGGCACAGCCAAGGGGGGGTGTCCCTCTCCACTCCCGAACGGGTGCCTGTCAACACGATTGTGAGTGCAGAGCCTGCCCTCAGGAGACCCAGGCCCCATCCACTCCAGGCCACCTGGAGCCATGGCGTTCCCTGTGGAACAGGTGACCACTGCCTGTGTGCCCACTGAGACTGGAGGTGTCAGGATCCATTAACCATGAAAGTAACAGGTCTCCAGCCTTGGGGAGGAGGCCCTTCCCTGGTCTGCATGGTTCATGGGCTGAGTCCTTCAGATGTCAGGCATGCCCAGCCAGTCCTCTGCGAGTGCAGGCGCTGGTGAGGGAGGGGGCCCAAGGCGCTCAGGCGCTGGTGTGTGTGGTTCTGCTGCAAGCGCGCAGGGGTGGGAAGCGGGTCCTGAGGGCTGTCCTGCAGGTCAGCCTGCAGGTCCTCACTGTGGCCTCTGGGGGCGATAGGCAGGTCAAAGCAAGTCCGCCCAGGACAACGGGGTGCTCCTATCGTGTCCACGAAGACAGGCAGGAAAGTCTGTCCGGGTGCCACAGCCACAGCCACCCCAGCTGAGGGAGCCCCAGTGGAGGCCCAGGACAGTCCCGCAGCCTCCTGCCCTCAGGAGTCCACCGAACAGAAGGCGCCCAGCAGCCAGGGCCCGAGGGCGAGGCCAGCCAGGAATTGACCAGCTGGCAAGCAGGGAGTGCTCTCTTGAAGGGTGGGAGAACTGGTGATGGGGTTGGGGAGGTGGCCATAATTAGGAGAATTCAAGGAGGCATACACATCTCTTTATTTACAAAATGTGGTGAAGAGAAAATATCCAGATATTAGGATGTGATTATTCCAAACATAGAAAACACACAATAGAACCAAATGAAGGGAAAGCTACTACAACAGCTTAGATACTTTTTAAGGAGAACTTACAGTAAATCTGGGAATGGGCAAAAAAAAATCACAGAGCTAGAATTTGTTTAGCACTCAGTGCAAAAGGCAAAAGTTGCTAAAACTGGAGTGGACGGAGGCTCAGAATGTGGTCCCCGCAGCTGCTCTCTCTCCTGCAGTCCCATCCCTGGCCTCAGCCCTGACCTCTCCTCCGAAGCCCCTAAAGGGAGGAGTGTGGCTGAGATGGAAATTCTCAAGCACCAGAGCTGTTGGCTTGTTTGCATTTATTGCTTTAGGAACCCAGAGTGCGCTCTTGCCCCCGGGGCCTGCCTGCCTGTGAGGCAGAGCTGGGGGCACTCAGAGCACAAGGCCTACCCCATCCTGCTTCTTCAGCCGGACTTGGAAACACAGGTGGGGCCTGGCCATGGAGTAAACTGCGGTCTCAGAACACAAATTAGGACCATCAGGGAACTAGGGGGTGATGGGGGAGGCGGTGAGACGAGGCTTCTGTTCTGAAGGGCTCCGTCCTCCCTCTCAGCCCTGGAGGCCCATGGGGGTCCATGGAGGCCTGGCTGCTGAAGCCAGACCCCACTGACAGGGCTGAGTGTGCGCTCCTAGGACTCACCTTGAAGGCAGTTCTGTGTGGTCTCTACCCTCCCTGCAGCTGTTCCCAACACCAGGGCCTCCAGCAGTTTGTTCTGCTCTGGCTCCTGCTCCCACCTCTGCCAGGACAGATGGAGCCATCCAAAACCATCGATGGCCAGTCACTAGGAAAAGTGCCTTCCTGTCCAGGAACGGGGAGGTGACAGCTGGGGGACTGGTCGGGCCCAGGAGGAGGGCCCCAGTGTGGGGTGTTCTGGGTGCCCGCAGCTACCTGGTGAAGGCGGCAATGGCAACCACCTGCAGGACGGCCTCCAGGCCGTGAAGGGCCAGGAGTGTGGCACTGAGGGCCCAGTCGGCCCACAACACCAGGGTCTGCCAAAGCAGGAAGTAGGCAGAGAGGAGGGTGGTGCCGGCCGTGAGGACCAGGCTGGCGGCCAGCGGCCTCTCAGCCTCTGTCAGGTTGCCCCGGGTACCTGGAGAACAGAGCAAAAGGGGGAGTGAAGGTGGTGCAGGGTGATCCCCAGAGCCCACCGCCCGCAGGTACCTGGCAGGCTGCTGGGACCAGAGCAGATCTTTGCCCTACTTTCCTCCGGGGCCCGGGGAATTCCAGGGAAACAGCCCCCATGGCCACCCAGAACTCAGGAGAGCCAGAGAGCATGTGCAGCACGGGCGTGAGCCCCTCCTGGGGCAAGTGCCCCTGTAAAACCAGTGTGATCTGTCTCTGGGTCTTCTGGGTCGGCTGTGTGGGCGAGGGTGATTTTGGTTTCTAAAATGATTCAACTGCATCTGCCACCTTTTCCTAATTCCAAGTGGAACTGAAGGGATTTTTTTGAAAAACTCCCAAAATATTTTTCTCTGGTCCAAGGCCAGGTCTGGAAAATTTCATGAATACGTATTAAAAACAAAACTGCGTATTTAGCAAACAAATGTGTCAGTCACTAGCTGAGCCCAGGTGCCTGGAGACCCTGCAGCGTGCGGCACGCTTGGGGAGGGTCCCCGTTGGCCTAGCAGCCCCCGGCAGGGCCAGACAACACCCTGTCCCCACCACCTTGGGGCAGGCCCAGGCCCCCGAAGATCCGGCCAAGAACCGGGCCTCCGTGCAGCAGTGGCGCTCGCACCCTCCCAGCAGTGCCCACTCTGGGGGGCAAGCTGTAGAGGCTCCAGGACCATCTGTAAGTGCAGACAAGACACTGACGGCCGGGCACCCCTCAGTGGAATGGGCAACTGAGAGAACTCGCCTCCCTCCTCCTCGTGTGTCTGAGGCCTGGTAACAAGAGGAAGGGTGGGGGCCGCCCTTCTCTGCAGCCTCGGTTCCTCACTGGACATCCAGCATCAGGGGTGTATGTGTGTGTGAACAAGAGGGGTCCAAGATTTCAGCCTGGCAGGCGCAAAGCGCCCTGGAAGTGCCCACTGCGTTCCCACGGCAGGGCAATGTTTCACATACATGTGTGTTTAGGTGCACGTGTTATGACCATGAGCACGCAGAGGGCTGGAAGCCTGCACCCCACTGGCCACAGAGGTGAGCTCTGGGGAGGGCAAATTTCCATGTTTTACTTCTGCACCCCTTGAATCTTGTACAAGAATATATCCTTGAACAAACTGTGTGGTTAAAAAAAGGGGAGTGAGGTCAGGCACTTTGGAAGGCCAAGGTGGGCAGACTGCTTGAGCCCAGGAGTTCAAGACCAGCCAGGGCAACATAGTGAAACCTTGTCTCCAGCAGGGAGCGGTG
>NW_012122265.1:552897-556886 GCF_000951035.1 Colobus angolensis palliatus | reverse complement strand
ACCCTATCTTAAAAAAAAAAAAAAAAAAGTAGGTCACTTGAAGGGGTTGCAGACTTGGGGATCCCTAGAGCTGGACTGGGGGCTCCCACCCCTCTAGACTCTGCTGCCTTTTGGGACCTGGCAGAACTCTCCAGGGCTCTCTCCTCCAACAGCTGAGGCCAAGGGGAAGGGGGTGCTGGTGAATATTCCAGAGCTCCAGATGTGGTGGTGGGCTGGGCTTCTGATCTCAGTGCCATTACCCAGTGACTTCTACAAGACACACTTCCAAACACAGTCTCTCCCAACGATACCCCCAGCATTGTTTGTCTCTGGGACAAAACTTCTCAATTAATACTTAATGACACTGTAAGGTGAGCCTGCAAAGCAACTGGGTAAGCAGTTTGGATAAAAAACATCTCCGAGAACCATACTATAAAATAATTACTATTGAAAGGCTGTGGTAACAGATAGCAACTCTTAGGACAGGTTCTTCACGGTGTTAACGTCCACTCACCCAAGTATAACCGCACCGCTTCCAGAATCCCCATCAGAAACAGCAGAGCAAGATCGAGGACCAGGTAGTGGTGAGGACAGCTGAATACCTGACCTGGAGAGCAGAGGTGCAGATGGAACACAAGTTACCTGGCACAGCAGCAGCAGCCACCTCAGCTTGCCTTTTCCTTTTCCTTTTCCTTTTCTTTTTTGAGACAGGGTCTTGCTCTGTCACCCAGGATGGAGTGCAATGGCGCCATCTCAGCTCACTGCAACCTCCGCCTTGTGGGTTCAAGCAATCCTCTCACCTCAGCCTACTGAGTAGCTGGGACTACAGGCGCCCACCACCAAGCCCGGCTACTTTTTGTGTTTTTAGTAGAGATGGGGTTTCCCCATGTTGGCCAGGTTGGTTTCGAACTCCTGACCTCAAGTGATCTGCCCGCCTCGGCCTCCCAAAGTGTTGGGATTCTAGGCGTGAGCCGCCACACCCAGCCTGACTTACTTTTATATGTGATCATCAGGAGCGTGGCGAGGAAATACAGGGCGTAGTACGTTCCGCTGAGACAAAACAGCATTTGAAGGGGAACTGAAGAGAGCTGGTGAGTGGTTAAGAATCCTCAAGCTCAATGGGCCTGGGAGCAGCCTCCTAGGTGGCTGAACAAGAGGGGCTGGTTCTGTCACGTGGCCACAGACACCACGGGACCACGGGGTCCTGGCAACGGCTCACTGCCCATTGGAGGCTTCTGCCACTGTGTTGGCTGCCAGTGGGGTCCCATGAGCTGGCAAGGCCTTTGTGGGACCCCCCTCCACGCCAGAACAATGCAGTCTGTGCACCGCAGCCCCTGCCCTCGGTGACTGTGGACTGGTCAGGGGACAGCCTCCACACACTGGCACTCTCAGTGATGTCACCCTGACTCTGGCCCCAGTTAGAGTTAGAGAGAAAAAATAACTTTGTCATTTTCTTTTTTTTTTGTTTTTGAGATAGAGTCTTGCTCTGTTGCCCAGACTGGAGTGCCGCAGCACAATCTTGGCCCACTGCAACCTCCGCCTCCTGGGTTTAAGTGATTCTTCTGCCTCAGCCTCCTGAGTAGCTGGGATTACAGGCATATACCACCACACCCAGCTAATTTTTTTTACTTTTAGTAGGGACAGAATTTCACCATGTTGGCCAGGCTGGTCTCAAACTCCTGGCCTCAAGTGATCTGCCCGCCTCAGCCTTCCAAAGTGTTGGGATTACAGGCATGAGCCACTGCGCTCTTCAGAGGAAATATATTTCTGTTTGGGGGGACTTAAGTATCTATTAGCCATTTCCTGAGCTGTGTACATTTCCTATTTGTTTATGCTAACATGAGTCTATGGGGCCAGGCACAGTGACTCACGCCTGTGATGCCAGAGCTTCAGGAGGCCGAGGCTGCAGTGAGCTGTGATTGCCACACTCCAGCCAGGGTGAGAGCAAGGCTCCGTCCTTAAAATAAAATAAACAAACAAAAATAAAATAAAATGAATCTAGGGACATTCAAAGTGAGGAATTTCCATCTTCCTGCCACTACTGGCCGGGACAGAGACAGGTGGCCATCCTCTTCGGAGCCGGGCAGTCTGGCGTGCTTCGCCACTTTGTGCAGGGCGGAGCAGGTAGGGGATGGAGCCAACACAACTGATCCAAGGAAGTTACATCAACTCTCTAAATCTGTCAAGCAACACCCTCCTCTCGAAAGTGGAATTACTAGACAGAACTTAAGGAAAACGTGGGGTGAGGCCGAGCGCTCTCTGCGTGGCAGCAATTCGGGCCTCTGGGTGCTGTCCTGGAGGGGCACGCAGCAGGATACCATTGTGGAGAAGCCTCTCCCTGAAAGAGAAAGGGGCCGTGAGCAAGGCCCGACAGCCACTAGGAGGCCTTCCTGGGGCTCGCTCCACACTGACAGGAACCACCCCTGCTTTACTCTCTTTTGATCTCATATTTGTAGAAAGCAGTAAACATATGCCGTGGGCCTGCCCCTAGGTATCTCCCGTGCCTCTCTAGCCATCCTTCAACAAGGCTAGGAGTCTCTGCCTTTCAGAACCTGAGGCTGGAGACAGCGAGTACGGGAGGAACCGTGGTGGGAAGAGAATCCTCCACTTCACCCTGGGCCAAACCCAGCTGGCCCTCAGGGAAAGCAGCACCCTGAGCCTACCCAAACCGCAGCTCCCCTCGTTGTCTGTGGCTTCTCTGTGTTTGCCACACATATATGACTAATGAAAACCTTTTTGGCCGGGCATGCTGGCTCACGCCTGTAATCCCAGCACTTTGGGAGGCCGAGGCGGGCAGATCATGAGGTCAGGAGATCGAGACCATCCTGGCTAACATGGTGAAACCCCGTTTCTACTAAAAATACAAAAAAATTAGCTGGGCGTGTTGGCAGGCGCCTGCAGTCCCAGCTACTCGGGAGGCTGAGGCAGGAGTATGGCGTGAACCCAGGAGGCGGAGCTTGCAGTGAGCCGAGATCGAGCCACTGCACTCCAGCCTGGGCAACTGAGCGGGACTCTGTCTCAAAAAAAAAAAAAAAAAAAAAAGAAAATCTTTTCTGACTTAGGTTGTAACAAATCTTTTTTCATAATTTATAAGAGACATTTGCTTTCCTTTGGAATTTTATCCCCAAACATCCCTCCAAAAATAAGAATTTTCAAAACTAGCAATGCAGCAGTCCAATCTTTTTATCATGCAACCTCTTAGGCCTTCTCCCACCCTGACCTGAGAGATGACAGGAAGCCGGAGGAGTGAGTGGAGCCTCTTTCCGCATTTTCGATTCTGAGGTTTTGCATCTGAAGACTCCCCTGACTCATCCTGGATCCACGGTGACCTGGGTCAGACTAATTGTCTGAAAAGGGCTCACGCTAGTTGCACATGTGGTATGTGCACGTCTCTACATGTGTAAATACATCAATATAGATCTAGAATTGGGCGGAAACCTCTCATAAAAGGAGGCTCAAGCTGCACTGCTGGGTGGCAGGCAGGACAGCAACCTGAACACAGCCTCTCTGTTCCATTTCCACTTCAATGCCACGGAGGGCAGGACAGCAACCTGGCGTTAGTGAGATTTTGTGGCTGATCCCACAGCTTCTTGAGCAGATCTGGGGCCTTCTGTGCCAGAGTTTGTGGAATCTCACATGGGCAAGCGTCTTGAGCCGGTAAATATAGGACATCGGCATCAGAGACTCAGAACTGGGCACCTGAAAGAGGCGCCACAGGCTGGAAGCAGGAAGCCAAGTGCACGGCAAACCACATCGCATCGTGTTACCGGCAGACCACTCTTTAAACCCGATCTGTTCTTTTCCAGGCTCTAGCTAAACCAGGCTACCTAAATACCTGTCATTATCTGTGATGATTTCGCATTAATTGGGGTTTTTGTCCCTTCTGTTCCTTTTCTTAGAGGTTGGCTTCTTTTTTTTTTTTGGAGACGGAGTCTAGCTCTGTCGCCCAGGCTGGAGTGCAGTGGCGCGATCTTGGCTCACTGCAAGCTCCGCCTCCCGGGTTCACGCCA
>NW_012122265.1:550862-551728 GCF_000951035.1 Colobus angolensis palliatus | reverse complement strand
TTTTTTTTTGTAGAAGGGGGTCTCGCACTGTTGCCCAGGCTGGAGTGCAGTGGTGTTATCACAGCTCACTGCAGTCTCAATCTCTTGAGCTCAAGTGATGCACCAGCTTCAGTCTCCCACGTAGCTGGGACCACAGGCTCCCCGGGCTAATTTTTAATTTTTTTTTTGTAGAGGGGGGTCTCGCTCTGTCACCCAGGCTGGGGTGCAGTGGCGCCATCACGACTCACTGTAGCCTCGACCTCCTGGGTTCAAGCAATCAGCCAGCCTCAGCCTCCAGAGTAGCTTGGTCCCCAGGGGTGCGCCACCACGACCGGCTGATGTTTACAGTTTTTTGTAGAGAGGGTGTCTTGCTATGTTGCCCAGGCTGGTCTCAAATAATCCTGCAGCCTCGGCTTCCCCAAGTGCCAGGCTTACAGGCGTGAGCCACTGCGCCCAACCTAAACTTAATTTTTAACCTACTGAAAATACACAAACCTGATTACTAGAGGCTGCCCTGCCTATGCAACAGCCATTCGTTATTCCTTTAAAACAAAGCACCTAATTTCCAGAGAACGCGCTCGAAGGTCTGGCACTTCAGCGCCCGCGTTTGAGAGCTCTGGCTGAACCCAGAGACAGCAGAAAGCGGCCCCTCTGCAGGACGGCCGATTTACTGCTTTGGTCTGTCCCTTCCTCCTCTCGGAGGCGAGTCTCTCCCGCAGGACGGCTGAGGCATGGGCACCCGCGGTTTCTTTGGCGAAGGTTCCAAGGCTACCGAAACCCCGCGCCCATCCAGCCCACGTGTCTTCACAAAAGCCACGCGCGGGACAAGAGCTGTCGGGGACCGGGTCCCCGAGAGCCGCTCCGCATCCACCCTGCCCGGGCCCAGG
>NW_012122265.1:549438-550151 GCF_000951035.1 Colobus angolensis palliatus | reverse complement strand
CGCCATCTTACCCGCCCCGCCCGCCGGTCCGTCGCGATCCCGGCAGCCTCTCGGCCCGCGCTGCTCGCGCTCCTTCGGCCATTTTCGCGTCTCCTGACGAAGGGGCCCGACCGCGCCGCGTTTCGGGAGCGGACGTCCGAGCCACGGCCGAGGCTCGATTAGTCCGTCCGGCACCGCTCGGGCACTTTCGGAAGGGAGGAGGCGGAGAACCGAAGTTCGGGAGCATTCGGGCTCGGGGACATTCGGCTCGTCTCGGCTCGGCCTCGGGCTGACTCGGCTTCCGCCGGCAGCGGGAACGGGCGAAACCCGCGGCACTAAGCTCTGTCTCTGAGAGGCAGAATTGCGCCGGGCGCCGGCGAGAATCTGCCTAGAGCCGTCCAGCCCTGTCGGCCGGGGACAACAGCCGTCTCAGCCTGTTAGGCAGTGAGGAGAGCCGGGGCTCAGTCTCTCGGAAGCCCTCGTG
The DNA here is from genome assembly GCF_000951035.1 of Colobus angolensis palliatus. Classification (NCBI taxonomy): domain Eukaryota; kingdom Metazoa; phylum Chordata; class Mammalia; order Primates; family Cercopithecidae; genus Colobus; species Colobus angolensis. The sequence continues at coordinate 549,688 of NW_012122265.1, read as the reverse complement.
CAGACTCGGACCTATTCGGACTGACTCGGCTTCCCACTTCGGGGAGCTTCGACCCACCTCGGTTCAGGACTCGGTCTCGGCTCGGCGGCTTCGTGAAGGTTCGGCTCTTATTCGGGCAGCCTCGGTTCGCCTCGGCTCCGCTCCACGGGCAGACTCGGCTCGGGTCTGCTCGGCGGCTGGCTGCCTTTTCGGTCCCTGTTCGGGCGGCGGCTTCGGGCGGCCTCGGCCCAGCTCGGGCGTCCTCTTCGGG
>NW_012122265.1:544378-548683 GCF_000951035.1 Colobus angolensis palliatus | reverse complement strand
GCACACCTGCCCCTGGTGACCCACCCAGCCTCACCTGGCCTGGCCCTGCACTGCACACACCAGCCCCCCCTCCCTTTTCTTTGTGGCAGCCCTGCCTCCTACTGGTCCCCCTGTGCAGCCCTGCCCCTGCCCTGCCTTCATCCTGGCTCCCCCCACCCACCTGTCCTAGAGAAGCCCGGGGGTGGGTGGGCACCTGTGGTCACCAGGAACCCGCCATGTCCTGAGGGCCAGTTCAAGTATGACCTGAGCACTGAGGAGCCAGGGGTGGGCAGCCTGCTGGAGGCCATGATGCCAGAGGTCAGCGTGGCTGTGTGGTGACCCAGGGGGGCCGCGGAGTTACCTGTGCAGGCTCCTCTCCCAGTCCTCCCTCTTCCTCTTGCCTTTTTCCCCAAGGACCTGCTCCTTCTGCCCCCTTCCTGTCAGGCTCCCTTTGGGGAGGCTGCCGTGGCTTGCCAGCCCATATTTTTCTGTAAGCTGCTCATAGTTTCTTGCCACACAGAGCAGCCTCCTCAGGCTCCAAAACACTGGGAGCCCGGGGCAGAGCTCACAGATGCCCTACGGGGCTGTTGCCATCCAGCACCTCCTGTGTCCTGCCCTCGTGTCAGTGGGGCATAGACTTGCCTGCCCACTAGCTTCCCAACGCACTGCACTCTTCCCCATTGGAGCTCCCGAGTGTCCCCCAGGGACTCGCAGCTCAGTGTTCACACCCTTGGAGGAGCTCCTTGTTGCGTTGTGAGGCACTTTTCCCCTAAGGAGCTTTGCGGGTTTAGGAACTGGACTCCAGTCCTGATGTGCCGGGTATGTCAGGGCATTGCATGTGCTCTGGGTGCGTCTTTGGCCTGGGGGCTGTCCCAGCAGCGTCTGGGCTGCCCTTGGTCAACTGAATGGCCCTCAAAGGCAAGGGGGTCACTGCTGCTTTTTTGGTTGGTTAAGAAGAAAAAGGGAGGGAAAGCTTTGTGACTCTTGCGTTGGCTTTCGTGGCTAAACTCTGGTTTGACATTGGGATTTGGAGCCATGAGGTTGACTTCCGGTTTTTGTCATTTTTGCACGTATTTTTCTGAATGCATAAAAGAAAAATGATGCTGTTCATCATGATGTCAGAGAAATATGTTGATGTATGTTTTCTTCTGAAAAATATGGTAGTTGTGTTTTGATGTGGTAAAAGCTGAGGTCAGGTAGTTTCCAGGTTTAAGTAACTCAGCAGGACATGCTGCCGCCTGAGGAGGCTTTGGGCGGATGCTCCCAGGGCTGCGGTGGGCCTGGCGTTCAGCTCTCACTGTGGCCCGGCGTTCGGCTCCCACTGTGGCCCGGCGTTCGGCTCTCACCGTGGGCCCGGCGTTCGGCTCTCACTGTGGCCCCGCGTTCAGCTCTCACTGTGGCCCCATGCCGCCTGCTGGGGATTGTGGTGCTGAGAGGCGAGGATGAGTGAGCCCTGCACCTGGTGTGATCTGGTCGTGGAGACGGACAGCAAACAGGCTTTTATATTTTTGACACGGAGTTTCCTTCTTGTTGCCCAAGCTAGAGCGCAGTGGCGCGATCTTGGCTCACCGCAACCTCCTCCTCCCGGACTCAAGCGATTCTCCTGCCTCAGCCTCCCGAGTAGCTGGGATTACAGGCATGCGCCACCATGCCCAGCTAATTTTGTATTTTTGGTAGAGGTGGGGGTTTCTCTATGTTGGTCAGGCTGGTCTCGAACTCCCGACCTCAGTTGATCTGCCCGCCTCTGCTTCCCAAGGTACTGGGATTACAGGCGTGAGCCACCACGCTTGACTGCAAACAGGCATTTTTTAGGTCAGTTTAGTGAGTGCTGGGTTAATGGTATGGTCAGGACGCATTCAACCAGTATCTTTTTTTTTTTTATTTTTCTTGAGATGGAGTCTCACTTTGTCGTCCAGGCTGGAGTGCAGTGGTGTGATCTCAGCTCACTGCAAGCTCTGCCTCTTGGGTTCACGCGATTCTCCTGCCTCAGCCTCCCAAGTAGCTGGGACTACAGGCGCCCGCCACCACGCCCGGCTTATTTTTTGTATTTTTAGTAGAGACGGGGTTTCACCATGTTAGCCAGGATGGTCTTGATCTCCTGACCTCGTGATCCGCCCGCCTCAGCCTCCCAAAGTGCTGAGATTACAGGCGTGAGCCACCGCGCCCGGCCTCAACCAGTATCTTTTAAGCATCTGCTGTGTGCCAGAGATTGCCCTGGGTACAGGACATTCTAGAACTCGGTGACAGAAGAGCCACTTGCTTGGCCTAGGAGCATCACAGGAAGCCTTCGCAGAGGCAGAGAGGAGAGTGTGGGGGTGCTGGTGGCAGAAAGTGTTTCTCTAGAAACACTGCAACACGCAGAGGCTGGAGCTGCAGGACCTATCTGGGATGACAGGGGCAGGAGGTGGGGTGTAGCTGACCTCTGTGGTACTTGCCCTGTGTGCAGACGCTGCCAGAGGGCCTGTCTGCATGCCAGGGGGCCGAGTTCCATGTTGTAGGGGGTGCGGTGGGGTGGCACCAAGTGGCACAGGCAGGTTAGATGTACTTTTTAGGAGGAAGGGGTCAGAGACCAAGGGCAATGGCGGTGAGCATGGGGCTGAGGTCACCTGACGGTGGTGGCCTGACCCCTGTGGTGGAGGAGAGGCAGGAATGGAGCTGCAAGAGTGGGTCCAGGAGGTGTCCTCACCTGTGGGGAGGCCGAGAGCTCGTTGTGGGCGCAGGGCACACCTGACTGGCAGGACACAGCCGCGCCGCAGAGGGAGATAGAGTCCCAGTGGTGATTTGGTAGAGTTGGGGCTGGCTGGGGCATAGGGACAGGTGGGTTTGTTGTGTGCACTTTTTACTGCACATAAAAGGCTTTACTGGGGAAGAACAGATTTCCTCTCTCTTTCCTGGAAGAGCCAAGTGACTTAGACTGATAGAAATAATGGTCGAGGGCCGTTCATGCAAGTGTTAAGATCTTCCAGGTTCCAAGTGCATATACCCCAGGGGGAGTCGCTTTCTTTGAAGCGCCTGAGTGAGGCTGTTCACTTTATCCATTCTGGCTTTCGTTGCTTCTTAAATGAGGCTCCTTCTGTTGCAGAGGTGACCACAGTGACAGTGGCCAACGTGGGGGCTGCTGCAGACAATGTCTTCACCACATCTGTGGCCAACGCGGCGTCCATCTCAGGACATGTTCTGGTAAGCTGCTCTGAGGGGCATAGCCCAGTGCGAGTGGTGCCACGCTGGGGGCCTTGGGATTCCCTGAGGCTCTCCCGGGGTTCAGCCATGGTGCGTGTCTGCTCTGTGAGCTGGGGAGGGAGGCACCGCCTCGCTCTGCTCTCAGAAGCCTTCAGGCTGTGCTGGGGTGGGAGAACTTAGAGCTGAGGCAGAAGCTGCCTCACAAGGCCGGGTGAAGAGTCACACCCCATCAGATGGGCTGGTGGCCTGTATCGGGTGGGGACTCCCAGCTCCTGACCCAGCCCAGGCTGCCGTCCGCCCATAGTTCAGCCTCTGCTCGAGGCCTGGCGCTGCCTGTGCTCCTTACTCCTGTAGCTGCAGGGCCAGCTGAAAGAAGCGGGGCGTTTCCCTCCCCCATATCCTGTTCTCGTAGCATTTATGGTGCAGTCTCCCACCCTCCTTCATTGTGCATGCCTGACTGCCGTCTGCTTAGGAAACTGCTGAAAGCCAGTTGTGTTTCAGATAGTGTCTGTGCCACCTTCAGAGCCCTTTCGTGATCATGTTGTATCAGCTTGTTTTATGTTTTGTATGTGGGGCCTTCAGCGACCTGGGGGCATTGGGTCAACCAGGACAAGCAACCTTGTTTCCAAGTGGCAGATGCCGGGGTGGGTCCAGTCTCCAGAAAAGGGTTTTCCCTGGGACCACTGGCACCTGTTACTTGTAGTCTTTTCAGCCTTGGTCACGCACCTGGGACATCATCCTCATATACCTGAAAGCAGAGTGGTTGTTTGTTTGTTTTGTTTTTGAGACGGAGTCTTGCTCTGTCGCCCAGCCTGGAGTGCAGTAGTGCCATCTCGGCTCATTGCAACCTCTGCCTCCTGGGTTCAAGCCATTTTTGTGCCTCAGCCTCCTGAGGAGCTGGGATTATAGGTATGTGCCACCATGCCAAGCTAAGTTTTGTAATTTTAGTAAAGATAGGTCACCATGTTGTCCAGGCTGGCCTCAAACTCCTGACCTTAGGTGATCTGCCCGCCTTGGCCTCCCAAAGTGCTGGCGTGAGCCACCACACCCGGCCAGAAATCAGAGTTATTGTTAGAATGGCAGCAAACAGAAAACTTGTGAAGGACTTCAGTAAAAACATAAGAAACTTGGAAACTTCCTTCCCTC
>NW_012122265.1:541390-544328 GCF_000951035.1 Colobus angolensis palliatus | reverse complement strand
TTTCTCTTGTCTTTTCTTTTCTTTCTGCCTGCCTGCCTTCCTGCCTTCCTCTTCCTTTTTCTTCCTTTCTCCCTCCCTTCCTTCCCTCCCTTCCTCCCTCCCTTCCTCCATTCCTTCCTTCCTTCCTTTTTGACAGAGTCTTGCTCTGTTGCCCAGACTGGAGTGCAGTGGAGTGATCTCAGTTCACTACAACCTCCACCTCCTGGGCTCGCCATGTTGTCCAGGTCGTCTCAAACTCCTGACCTCAGGTAGCTACCACCTCGGCCTCCCAGTGTGCTGGGATTACAGCATGAGGCACTGCTCCCAGCCCAGAAACTTGGTTTATTTCTGATGGGTGTGAGAACACACACAGGCTGACCCATGGCCATGCGGTGATCTGTGCTTTCAGTCAGGCTGCTCCTTCCTGGCAGCGGGGTCTGGGCGCCTCATTTCCTAGGAAGGGCTGAAACCCAAGGCACCTGCGGGTGCCTGGAACATGCTGACATCATGGAGCGGCGGTGTCCTGCAAGTGCCTGCAGAGGCCGAGGCTAGTCTTCTCCCCTCCAGGCCAGGAAGACCAGAGACTAGTGTGTTCCTGTTTAGAAACTGACAGCAAAGCGGGACAGGGTCTGAAATAACTATATGTTCCCTTCCTAAGAAAAATACTCTTGTGACTCTTAAATAGACACAAGACATTCCCTTTCTCCCGTGAAGAGCTGCCGGTCTTTGGTGACTCAGGCACAGTGGTAGGACCCCCATTGTGAGGTGTTGGCCCTTGGGCCTCCGTGAGCCCAGGCGCCAGGCATGTGTGTCGGGGAACCCTCAACTGCATGAGAACCTTCTCCTCAAGTGCCCTGATTCGACAGTGACATTTTCAGATGTAAGAAACAGTTGTGGCCGGGCGCGGTGGCTCACGCCTGTAATCCCAGCACTTTGGGAGGCCGAGGTGGGCGGATCACGAGGTCAGGATATCGAGACCATCCTGGCTAACACGGTGAAACCCCGTCTCTACTAAAAATACAAAAAACTAGCCGGGCGCGGTGGCTCACGCCTGTAATCCCAGCACTTTGGGAGGCCGAGGTGGGCGGATCACGAGGTCAGGATATCGAGACCATCCTGGCTAACACGGTGAAACCCCGTCTCTACTAAAAATACAAAAAACTAGCTGGGCTTGGTGGCAGGTGCTTGTCGTCCCAGCTACTCGGGAGGCTGAGGCAGAAGAATGGCATGAACCCGGGAGGCGGAGCTTGAGTGAGCCGAGATGGCGCCACCGCACTCCAGCCTCGGGACAGAGTGAGACTCTGTCTCCAAAAAAAAAAAAGAAAAAGAAAAAAAAGAAACAGTTGTCTTCTCACTTTGCCTCGGTTGGTTTTGTATTCAGAATTAAAACCTTGAGGCACCCAGAATGCTGGGTTCGGGGAGGCCCCTGGAAGTCTCTGGTCTGCCCACTGCTGGGGCAGAGCCCGCAGGCCAGAGTTTGTCAGATGACTTGGCCAAGGTGGGGTTCAAGTTCCAGCAGTGGTGTGCGGGCATGGGGACTCTGGCTGCCTGTGGTGGGGTCTGTGCAGCTTGAAGGGTGGTTTTGGAAGCAGGCAGCAGTTGCAGCAGCTTCAGCCAGCGTGGAAATGTGGTTCTGAGGCCCCGGTCTCCAGTCGCCATCTGGAAGGGGCTCTGGAGGGTGGTCCTGCACAAGGCCTCGTCTGTGGTGGCCATCGTGGTCTGTTGGAGACCCTGCAGGAGGACGGTGACCTTGTGGGAGCTGCTGAGGCAGAAGTCAGGGTGTTTCCTATCCGTGGAGCACATGTCTTCTTTCCCTTTGACAAGTGATGGCAGGCATTTTCCTCAGCACTGCACTGACTTCGGCACTGCCTGCTCTTGTTCTTGGCTCTGTTTTTGAGTCTTTGAGAGATACCTTTGGAGAAGATATGGGGTGCCTGGGCAAACGTCCCTTCTTGGTGAGAACAGCCGTAGCCCTGCTGGAGGACGGCCCGGCTGGGCTCAGTGACACGCCTCGTGTCATGCTCAGACGTGACCTGACGGAGCGGTTTTTCCTTCTAGTCTGGTAGGACGGCCCTTCAGATCGGGGACAGCCTGAACACTGAAAAAGCCACACTGATTGTCGTCCACACAGATGGGAGCATCGTGGAGACCACCGGGCTGAAGGGCCCGGCAGCTCCCCTCACCCCAGGTACAGCAGTGCCTGCTCCCCAGGCCTGGGCAAAACACGTTTCAGAATAGCTAGAATTTATTTCAGGAATTTATTTAGTTCTTTTTGTGGTAAATTTGGAATATCAAATATTAATGGATTTTAAGTAGAAGCAGTGGAATTTTCCTGGCGGAGAAGAGTTTTCCCGCCGTTGAAGGAGGTGGTGCTGCCGGGGAGGTGGGTGTCTGTGAGGTGAGTGCATGCTGTATGTACTTCCTGGCGTCCGGCCTCTCAACCTTCACACACTTTCTCTGCCCAAGGTCCTCAGTCTCCTCCAACCCCTCTGGCTCCCGGCCAAGAAAAAGGTGGAACTAAATACAACTGGGACCCCTCTGTGTACGACAGTGAGCTGCCCGTGCGGTGCCGGAATATCAGCGGCACTCTGTACAAGAACAGGCTTGGCTCAGGTGAGGGCTGCCGCTTCAGACTCCAAAGTTGTATTTCCCTTTGTAGCCCCACTGGGATAAATTGGGGGCTGAGAAAGATGAAAATCATGGCACCTGGAACTAGTTAGGAAGACAGGGCCGGGCGCAGTGGCTCACGCCTGTAATCCCAGCACTTTGGGAAGCTGAGGCAGGCAGATCAAGGGGTCAGGAGATTGAGACCATCCTGGCTAACACGGTGAAACCCGTCTCTACTAAAAATACAAAAAATTAGCCAGGCGCGGTGGCTCAAGCCTGTAATCCCAGCACTTTGGGAGGCCGAGACGGGCGGATCACGAGGTCAGGAGATCGAGACCATCCTGGCTAACAC
>NW_012122265.1:535178-541240 GCF_000951035.1 Colobus angolensis palliatus | reverse complement strand
CTCGGGAGGCTGAGGCAGGAGAATGGCGTAAACCCGGGAGGCGGAGCTTGCAGTGAGCTGAGATCCGGCCACTGCACTCCAGCTCGGGCGACAGAGTGAGACTCCGTCTCAAAAAAAAAAACACAAAGAAGACAGAAGGTGCGAGTGACACCACGTTCCTGTGAACTAGAGCTGAGACCTGGGAGAGGCACTGGGCAGGACTGGGCCTGGGAACCCTTTGGGGGTGAAAAACCATCGTGACCCATGGGATAGGAGACAAGCAAGAAGGAGTGGGAGGGAGGCAGGGCTGGGACGTGTTCCTCAAGTTGCCAGGTCAGCTTGGGACTTGTAGACAAAGGCTCTGGAAGTGGGTATTAGAGGTGCTCAGTGTGGGACCTGATCGAGCCTGCAGTGCCTGCGGACAGTGGCTGGAGAGATCACGTAGGGGATCAGAGGCACAGGCTGCAAAGGCAGATCCGTGGTGGCCCTGTCAGGGCCAAGTACACAGGTGGGTGAGATCACACTAGCTGCTGGGGTACTGGTGCTGGTGGAATGGCGGAGGAGGTCCCAGGAGGGAGGCGATGGCAGAGGCGACGTTCCTACCTGCTGTCATCGTGACTGCTGCTCTTCCTTGCAGGCGGCCGTGGACGGTGCATCAAGCAGGGGGAGAACTGGTACAGTCCCACCGAGTTTGAGGCCATGGCAGGAAGAGCCAGCAGTAAGGACTGGAAAAGAAGCATTCGCTACGCAGGCCGACCCCTGCAGTGCCTCATCCAGGTATCGTCCATGCCTCCTCACCTGTGCTCCACACACAGCTTGGATGCGGGGCCTCCGAGGTGGCCCAGTCAGAGGGAGGGCACAGACCACGGGGTCAGACACACGGGGTTTGCAGCCTCCACCTCGTGTCTGTGTGGCCTTGGATGAGTGACTGACCCTCTCGTATTTCAGTTTCTGGATTTTTCACATGGGAATGATGATGATCGTGACCCTGTGAGGATTGTTGGGAGAAGTGCATGAGGTCACAGCACCTGGCACAGAGCAGCTGCAGAAAGGGGGCGTGTCAAATACACAAAAAATGAAAACAGTGGAAGTTAAGATAATCGTTCCTGTTTGAATGCGTGTGACCCTTTCAAAGTCGCCTAACTTCTCTTCTGTCTGCTAAGAAAGGAGGACTTCTAATTCCCATTCCAGTTCAGCTCCTTGTGTGTTGTTAAGGAAGCAATTCCTTTAGAGCCTTTTGCACATCTTGAAAGGAAAGAGATAGGTTCTGCCACTAGTAATGGCACTGTGAAAAGGAGAAGTCTCTGGAAATTACTGGTTGTTGTTTGCTTCTTTTTTGGAGACAGAGTCTCACCTTGTTGCCCAGACTGGAGTGCAGTGGCTTGATCTTGGCTCACTGCATCTTCCACCTCCCAGGCTCAGAGGATTGTCCTGCCTTAGCCTCCCAGGTAGCTAGGATTACAGGTGCCCGTCACCACACCTGGCTTTTTTTTTTTCAGTAGAGATGGGGTTTCACCCTGTTGGCCAGGCTGGTCTCGAACTCCCGACCTCAAGTGAGCCATCCACCTCGGCCTCTCAAAGTGCTGGGATTACAGGCGTGAGCCACAGTACCTGGCCTAATTTTTGTTTTTAATGGAGATCGGGTTTCACCAGGCTGGCCAGGCTGGTCTCGAACTCCCCACCTCAAGTGAGCCGCCCGCCTCGGCCTCTCAAAGTGCTGGGATTACAGGCATGAGCCACCATGCCCAGCCCTCATTTCTCAAAATTTTTGTCTTTATGAGGTTGGACACGGTGGCTTACTCCAGTAATCCCAGCACTTCGGGTGGCCGAGGTGGGCTGATTGCTTGAGGTCAGGAGTTCGAGACCAGCCTGGCCAACATGGCAAAACCTCATCTCTACTAAAAATACAAAAATTAGCCGGGTGTCGTGGCACAAGCCTATAATCCCAGCTTCTTGGGAGGCTAAGGCATGAGAATCGCTTGCGCCAGGGAGGCAGAGGTTGCAGTGAGCTGAGCACGTGGCACTGCACTCCAGCCTGGGCAACCCAACAAGACTGTCTCAAAAAAAAAAAAAGAGTTTTTGTATTTATGAATGGCAGGTAAATGGTAGAAGTGGTTGAAATCTTCTATTATTGAATGATTCACATTTAGGGGCTGACTTTCTAATGCGTGGTGCTGCTTTTTACATTTCAGGACGGGATCTTAAACCCTCACGCTGCCTCTTGCACCTGTGCTGCCTGCTGCGACGACATGACCTTAGTAAGTTGCCAGCATGTCTGGAGCAGGAGCACTTGGTGGGGCTGGGGGTGGCTGAGTGGGTCCCACAGCTCTTGGCCCCTTGGCTGTTTCCCTCTTGCCCTCTGCCTTGGAGAGGGATACTGTCCTCGCTTCTCCTGGGTTGCTCTGTCCCCTGCTCCCTGATATACCACAATGAAACCTGACGTCTTGATACGGGGGCACGTGGTTGGCCCCCAAGATGTTGCTCAAAGAACATTTATGGAAATCTTAAATAGCGAAAAGCGGTTATAATGTCATCGCCTTAACTCTAAAACTAAACATACACACTTTTCCTTGTATGTGTGCTGTTAGATATTCTGCATTTTATAACGTGTCAGAAAAATGCTACTGTAAACTTATTCATGAATAGAGCTTTTAATGTCTTTTTGACATATTTCTTTATTCTGAATTCTTAACTATTTGACAAAGACCCAAAATAATTTTCTTTTTCTTTTTTTTTTGAGACGGTGTCTCACTCTGTTGCCCAGGCTGGAGTGCAGTGGCGCGATCTCGGCTCACTGCAAGCTCCACCTCCAGATTCAAGCAATTCTCCTGCCTCAGCCTCCCGAGTAGCTGGGATTACAGGCGTGAGCCACCAAGCCCGGCTAATTTTTGTATTATTAGTAGAGATGGGGTTTTGCCATGTTAGTCAGGCTGGTCTCAAACTCCTGACCACCGGTGATCTGCCCGCCTCGGCCTCTGAAAGTGTTGAGATTACAGGCGTGAGCCACTGCACCTCAAAAAAAAAAAAAAAAACATGGAGAGACCTACCGTGTTCTTGGGGTGAAACAGTAAACGTCCTAGAATTGTCTAGTTCATATATAGATTTCATGTGATTCTAGTGGAAAAAACAATTTTGTGAATGTAAAATAATTTTGAAGTTGATTTGGAAAAGCCAGTAGGTGAGACTCTTAGAGATGCTGGAGGAGTAAAGGAGCCGGGAGGAGGCATCGGTCCCATTGGCAGTCGAGCCTGCGGGTAGATCATTTGCAGGGGCTCCAACGCTGAAGTACTTCGATGTCAGTCTAGGAAGTCATGAACAGGGTCTGTCTGTAGAAGGTACTGAAAAAAATGCTAAAGAAAGAGACCAGAGAAGATTGAAATACATCAGCAAACATCCTGTGTCCGTGGATTAGAAGACTCAATATAGTAAAAATGTGACTTTTTCTCAAGTTGATTCATAGGTTTAACACAATTACTATCAAAATCCCAGCAGGATTCTTTTTAGATGCAGACAAGCTGATTCTAAAATTTATATAGAAAGGTAAAGGAAATTTAAAAAGCCAAAACGGTTTTGAAATAAACATTTAAATGGTTGGAATCACATTGCGGGGTCTTAAGACTTACTAGCTCGTGACAGTGATCAAGACAGTGTGGCACTGGCAGAATCAGAGACCCCCAAAATCTGGGTCAGACTAGAGTGTCGTAGACTCCAGCAAATGGCCTTGGAGCGACTGGACGTTCATCGGCAGAGACAAAGGATGACCTGAACTTCACACTTGGTACAAAAACGAATTCAAAATGGGTCACAGATCTAAAGTAAAAGGTAAAACTATAACATTTTTAGGAGAAAGCACATTGGAAAATCTTCCTGACCTAGAGTTAGAACTAGGATTTCTTAGATTGGACTTGATCACATTTTAAAACTTTTGGCTTCCACTTGGGGAATGGTGGTGTGATAAGCTTAGTGGACCAACTCTCCAGAGAAATAACTAGTGAAAACTGTGAAAAAATAACCCCTTAAGGTCTCTGGAAATTGTCCTAGGTGCATATAGCAAATAAAGAAACATCCAAGAAAATGTCCTGAGTCTTGGAAAGAGCAGTGAGGATTGTGACATTTAAGCCAGGACCGGCTCCTTCCCTCCCTTTCTGCCCCCAGCTCCCTATGGAGGCTCCATTTGGGGTGGTTGTGACCAAGAAAACAGGGTTCCCACTCCTTGCAGCTCCCAGTCAAGGGATGTGGTATCTCACTGGAGGGGCAGGCCACTAGCGGTTCTCAACCCCTTCAGCTCCAATTGGCAGTAGATTCCCGGGAAGTGTGACTGAAAATCTCTTCAGTCAGCCCCACTCAGAGGGCAGAGGCGTTACTCAGAGGTGGGAGGCCAAGCATAGGGAGGCCCCAGTTTCCCTCAACCCAGATTGCCCATAGGGTGGAGCGTCCATGCGGTGAGAGGCTGCCGCCCCCCTCACAGAGCCCAGCTGATGCAACCGAGTCCCTCTGATAGACTCAGGCACTGTTCCCGCCTCCAGGTCTGCAGTAGGGGCTCCCACATTCAGCCCCAAAGAGACAGAGGCTGTAAGAACAGAGAGTTCCAAAGCCCTTCCCAAAGGAACTGACTTGATTTGAAACAGTATGGGGATGTTCAAGCCTAAAAGTGCCCTGGAAAACAATGGACATTTTGCTGGTAAGCAGTTAAGAGGAGGCCAGCAGTTCCGTTAGAGCAAGAAACTAAACTAGGTCAGCAGGTTTACCAGAGAGGCGAGGAAAGCCACAGCTAAGAACCCACCTGGGAAACAAGCCTTCGAGATCTAACCTCTTGGTAAAGAAGCCCTAATTTAATTGGCTCAGACAGTGGAGCGCTGTGTGCCCCAGGGCATTGTTGGGAGTAATGGAGCAGGCGGCTGGCAGTTAGCTGATTCTGACACTTGACTAAACCAACAGCTTAACAGAGATGAGGGAGAGAGACAGCCAAAATCCCCACCACCAGAGGTGACTGCACCCCCAGGGCTGAGCCCTCAGAGGAACGGCAGCCGAGGCCGCCCCAGGAGAACAGTTTCAGTTAAACCGTCCAGCCCCATCCCTGAATAATAAACAAGCAGACAGCAGCAAGGAGCTGGGGGAAAGGAGAACAGCTTTCCACTGTTGCTACAGCATATCACCCGTGTGTCTGATTCTTAACAAAAGAGTCTGAGACATGCAAAGAACCGCGAACCATGCACAGGACGAGAGCAACAGAAATAGCCTGGAGAGGCCCGGATGTTGGGTTTAACAGGCAAAAGCTTTAAAACAGCCATCCTCAGTATGTTCAGAGGACTAAAGAAAACCACAGCTAGAGACTGCATGGAAGGTCTGAAGACACTGTCTCCTCACTGGAGAATGTCAATGAAGAGATAGAAATAATTAAAAAAAAAAAAAGAATCGGTTGGGCGCGGTGGCTCTCACGCCTGTAATCCCAGCACTTTGGGAGGCCGAGGCAGGCGGATCATGAGGTCAGGAGATTGAGGCCATCCTGGCTAACATGGTGAAACCCCGTCTCTACTAAAAATGCAAAAAATTAGCTGGGCATGGTGGCGGTGCCTGTAGTCCCAGCTGCTTGGGAGGCTGAGGCAGGAGAATGGCGTGAAGCCGGGAGGCAGAGCTTGCAGTGAGCCTAGATCACGCCACTGCACTCCAGCCTGGGCGACAGAACAAGACTCCGTCTCAAAAAAACAAAAAAAACAAACAAAACAAAACAAAACAAAAAAATTGTAGAATTGGAAAGAAGAATAACTGAATGAAAAATTCACTAGAGTCTCAACAGGTTTGAACTGACAGAAGAGACGTTCTGAGCATGTGTCTAGCAGCCTTGTGTGGTGCTGGGCTTGCGAGGGTCTCAGGTCGGAGGCGGGAGTGTCCCAGGCCCAGCTCCCATGCCTTCTCCTGTCTGGTGCGGTGCTGCTGAAGCTATGCCCTTGTGCTGCCAACTTTCTCCTCTGTGGCTTCTTCTCATTCCTCCCTTGCTTGGCCCTGGCCCCCATCTATTTTCTGTCTTTTAGGAATTCCTGACCTTTTTTTTTCTTTTTTTGAGACGGATTCTCGCTCTGTCC
>NW_012122265.1:531334-534583 GCF_000951035.1 Colobus angolensis palliatus | reverse complement strand
ACCTGAGGTCGGGAGTTTGAGATCAGCCTGACCAACATGGAGAAACCCCGTCTCTACTAAAAATACAAAAATTAGCCGGGCGTGGTGGTGCGTGCCTGTAATCCCAGCTACTCAGGAGGCTGAGGCAGGGGAATCATTTGAACCCAGGAGGCAGAGGTTGCAGTGAGCCAAGATCGCACCGCTGCACTCCAGCGTGGGCAACTAGAGTGAAACTCCGTCTAAAAAAAAAAAGAGGTGGGATTTTTAGGGGTGCTTACCATCTTAATGTGGTCTCACCATGTGGCTCACACACCCCGCGGTGCCCCCACGTAAGGAGGAGTTGCAAGCGCAGCATAGCTTTTGCACACACCAACGCGGTGGCCTGTCTCCTTTCTCCCCCAGAGTGGCCCAGTCAGGCTTTTTGTGCCTTACAAAAGGCGCAAGAAGGAGAACGAGCTGCCCACAACTCCCGTGAAGAAGGACTCCCCCAAGAACATCACGTTGCTTCCAGCCACCGCGGCCACCACCTGTGAGTCTGAGAAAACGTGGCTCTGGTTCACTGAGGGGACCTGAGTGCATCGCCTTCTCTCGTCACCACTCCCACGGCCACGTGGGATTCTCATTTCTGAAGCACATCGCGTGGCCGGAGGGATGTCAGCAACTTCATGCTGCTTTGCAGTGTGGCCCCTGGGTGGGGAGGGCTGTCCCAGTGCCCAGCTCTGTCTTGCTTCCCTGGGATCTGGGCGCTGTCGGCTGTTTCCCAGTGTCAGTCAGCACAGCCGAGTGCCCAGCACACGCTCGGGGGACGTTTCCTGACAAGGGTGTCCTTGGTGAGGGATTCTCAGTGCGCTGGATGAGGGCTGCACAGAACTCTGTGGCCGGGCTGCAGGGCAGCATCAGGATCCAGGCTCACTGCAGCCTTGACCTCTTAGTCTCAGGCACTCCTCCCACTTCAGACTCCCAAGTAGCTGGGACCACAGGCACGTGCCACCATGCCCAGCTAATGTTTTTATTTTTTTGTACAGACAGGATTTAAACGGGGAGAGGTAGCAATAGGAGAAAATGTCTTTGTAACAGGCTTTTGTTAACTAATGTAAGTCTGGGTTTTTGCTTTTATAGAGCAAGGTCTTTCTAAAACACCCCGTCGGCTCCTTCTCGAGGCCCTGGGCGGTGGGTGCGGGAAGAGTCCCACAGCAGCAGAGTCTCAAGATCTGTCGCCAGGATGTTTTTTTGAGCTGGAGGGGCAGCCTTGCTGTGGGACATGGCTGCTTTTTACCTTCAGCTTGGATTAAAGACTTTTTCTTAATTTGAGCCACAAAGTATTTAAAAATCATTGGAAGTTTTATTTTATGTTTGTTTTCTGGCTGGGCAGCACGTTTCCATGCTGGGGAGGACAGTTTAAACAGTGAACAACTGGTGGTGGCAAGTTGCCATCCTGGCCATCCTGGTTTTCTCCTCTGAGGTCTTCTCCAAGGTCTGGGATTTCCCGCGTGTCCTTCACATGGAAGGGTACGGTTACCATTGCCTGCACTTCAGCCCAGGCCCCCTCAAGGATTGGTGCCTGCGGGTGGCACAGGACCTGTGTGCCGTGGGTGCCATTGCCTGGCCGCGTGAAATGTGCTTCTGCCTTTCCAGTCACCGTGACCCCTTCGGGACAGATCACGACCTCGGGGGCACTGACCTTTGACCGGGCATCCACAGTAGAGGCCACTGCTGTCATATCCGAGAGTCCGGCCCAGGGTGACGTCTTCGCAGGAGCCACAGGTGAGCTGCTCCAGTGCCCGCCTGACATGTCCTCAGCATATCCTTGACCATGACATCACATCCCCAGTGCCATATTGGGCTTCGTAGGCTGCTGGGGACCTCGAGAGGGGCCTTGAACCAGGCGTTTGTTGGTGGGGACGGCGTGTGAGCCACGTCACTTGGGCGGTGCAGTGTGGGTGTGGTTGGTGTGGCAGTGGGTTACTTGTGACAGACGCCAGGGCCGGCAAAGCGGAAAATACTCCGTCTGCCAGCTTCTGCTTCTGACTACAGTTGTGCAACAGAAGTGCGGCCTAGCCGGATGTGTGCTGGAGAATATTCTAGTAGCCACACTGAGGAAAATAAAGGAAAGAGCTACAGCTGATTTTTATAATCTCTTTTATTTTAACTGATATAGCCCCAATCCTATGTCAACAATTCAGGCTTGCCGCCTTTCAGGGACTCAGGAGCCGCGTGTGGCCATAAGCTACTATGTGTACTGAATGGCGCAGCCTTAGAGTGTGATATTTAGGGTCTGCTGTGCGGACAGTCGTCCCGAGGTTCCCTGTCCCTTTTCTTGCCAACAGTCCAAGAGGCCAGCGTGCAGCCCCCATGCAGGGCCAGCCACCCTGAGCCTCACTACCCCGGCTATCAGGACAGCTGCCAGATCGCACCGTTTCCAGAAGCTGCGTTGCCAACGTCACATCCCAAAATAGGTAGGTCTGAAAGAATTCACACATGTACAGGTTATTGTCCTCAGAACTGCTTCCTATGAAAGAATTTCTAGGTGAAATGGGATTCGTTTTGGTTTGTTTTGTTGTTATTGATGCATTAGATCAGTGGCTGGCAAAGTGTGGCCTACTGCCTATGTTTGTAAATAAAGTTTTATTGACACACAGTCCACTTCCATTCATGTGTGTGCTGTGGAAGCTGCTTTTGGTACAACAGCAGGGCACACCCCTAGAAACCAATTGGCCTGTGAAGCCTGAAGTTCTTTCTGGTGAGTTTGCTGTTATCCTCTTGAAGGTAGACACCCCCAGTGGCAGGTCTTGGTCTCCCCAGAGCTGGCATGGGCATTCGGTGTCTGGTGAAAGAAAGAAAAACCAAGATTGGTACCACATGTGGCCTAAGTCTTTAAAATGATGATACACAGTAAACACATTCTAACTTTGATTTTTCATTTAACTGCACTTTGTTTTGAGATGGAGTCTCGCTCTATTGCCCAGGCTGGGGTGCAGTGGCGCAATCTTGGCTCACTGCAACCTCCGCCTGGTTCAAGCCATTCTCCTGCCTCAGCCTCCCAAGTGGCTGGGATTACAGGCGCGCACCAGCACACCTGGCTAATTTTTGTATTTTTAGTAGAGACGGGGTTTCACCGTGTTGGTCAGGCTGATCTTGAACTCCTGACCGATCTCAGGTGTTTCACCCACCTCGGCCTCCCAAAGTGCTGGGATTACCGGCGTGAGCCACTGCGCCTGGTCTCAGGATCTACTTCTTTTGGCTAATTTTTCCCTTCACCGTGGTTCCTGT
>NW_012122265.1:530366-530714 GCF_000951035.1 Colobus angolensis palliatus | reverse complement strand
CAGGCGCGCACCAGCACACCTGGCTAATTTTTGTATTTTTAGTAGAGACGGGGTTTCACCGTGTTGGTCAGGCTGATCTTGAACTCCTGACCGCAAGTGATCCATCTGCCTCACCCTCCCAAAGTGCTGGGATTACAGGTGTGAGCCACCACATACAGCCACGATTTCTGTATAATTATACTTTCTTTTTTTTTGAGACGGAGTTTCACTCCATCGCCCAGGCTGGAGTGCAGTGGCATGATCTCGGCTCACTGCAACTTCTGCCTGCCAGGTTCAAGCAATTCTCCTGCCTCAGCCTCCCGAGTAGCTGGGACTACAGGCGTGCACCACCATGCCCGGCTAATTTTT
>NW_012122265.1:527925-529211 GCF_000951035.1 Colobus angolensis palliatus | reverse complement strand
GCCCGCTTCGGCCTCCAAAAGTGCTTGGATTACAGACGTGTAATCCCAATTACAGGGGTGATTAAATCACCAATTTAATCCCAGCACTTTAGGAGACCGAGGCCAGGAGTTTGAGACCAGCCTGGAAGTATTTATACAAAGAAATCAGCAAATGCTTGAAATCAGGGCTTTTTCTCCAGGAGGGCTGGGGGTTCGCATCAACCGCTCACCCCTGGTGCAAGGTGTGCATGTGGCTCCTGGATCTCTGTCCCCGGGTGCCCCTGGTGGGCAGAAGTCGGAAACGTTCTCCTGTGCACATGTGCAGGTTTGTGCTCCAGGTCTGTGTGTGTTGAAAACCGTGAGTTTGCCCCAGTGTCTCTAATTCCAGTGCAGAACCTCAGGGTTTGTTCTAGTTCCTTTCCTTTCCCACTTTGTAACTTCCTTCTCCAATTGCAAGAAACCCCACTGGGCGGCGGTTCATGCCTGTAATCCCAGCACTTCGGGAGGCCGAAGTGGGCAGACCACCTGAGGTCAGGAGTTCGAGACCAACCTGACCAACGTAGAGAAAGCCCATCTCTACTAAAAATACAAAATGAGCCAGGCCTGGTGGCAGATGGCTGTAATCCCAGCTACTCGGGAGGCCGAGACAGGAGAATCACTTGAACCCGGGAGGTGGAGGTTGTAGTGAGCCGAGATGGCGCCATTGCACTCCAGCCTGGGCAACAAAAGCTAAACTCCATCTCAAAAGAAAAAAGGAGAGAGAAAAGAAACGAAACCCACCTACCATTGTCTTTAATAAACCCCCTATGTGTGACTGCAGGCGCCCAGGAAGACTTTCCAGGTAAGTGGAATTGAAAGCAGGGGTTCTTTTGTCAGCCTGACTCTTTAGAAGATTTAGGCTGGGGCCGGGCGTGGTGGCTCACGCCTGTAATCCCAGCACTTTGGGAGCCCTTGGATCACCTGAGGTCAGGAGACCGGCCTGGCCAACATGGTGAAACCCCGTCTCTACTAGAAATACAAAAACTAGCCGGCCGTGGTAGTGGATGCCTGTAATCTCGGCTACTCGGGAGGCTGAAGCAGGCGAATCGCTTGAACCCGGGAGGCAGGGAGCCAAGATGACACCACTGCCCTCTAACTTGGGCGACAGAGCGAGACTCTGATTTAGCTGCTTCCCTCCCCGGTCATTGTCCTCAGCGCTGATTCCGTGAATGTTTCCAGGTCCAGCAGCCACATTCGGATGAGTTTTACAACGTGGAGCTGGGTGGGTGGAGCGGGAAG
Source organism: Colobus angolensis palliatus (assembly GCF_000951035.1). NCBI lineage: Eukaryota > Metazoa > Chordata > Mammalia > Primates > Cercopithecidae > Colobus > Colobus angolensis. Next base: position 527,954 of record NW_012122265.1, on the reverse strand, counting down.
GGATGGGACATCTTCCTGCCTCTTTTGCG
>NW_012122265.1:526703-527044 GCF_000951035.1 Colobus angolensis palliatus | reverse complement strand
CCTGACCTCAAGGGATCTGCCCGCCTCAGCCTCCCAAAGTGCTGGGATTACAGGTGTGAGCCACCATGCCTGGTATTTTTTCTTTTTGAGACAGGGTCTCATTAGGTCACCAAGGCCAAAGGACGGTGGTGCAGTCATGGCTCTCTGTAGCCTCGACTACCTGGGCTCAAACCATCCTCCCACCTCAGCTTCCTCAGTAACTGGGATCACAGGTGAATGCCACCATACCTAGCTAGTTGTTTTTGTTTTTGATTTTTGTTTTGTAGAGACAAGGTCTTGCTATGTTGCCCAGGCTGGTCTTGAACTCCTAGGTTCAAGTGATCCTCCCACCTCAGCCTCCC
>NW_012122265.1:517589-523213 GCF_000951035.1 Colobus angolensis palliatus | reverse complement strand
GGCCTCCCAGAGTGCTGGGATTACAGGCTTGAGACACCGCGCCCGGCCAATTTTTTGCATTTTTTTAGCAGAGACTGGGTTTCACTGTGTTAGCCAGGGTGGTCTCAATCTGCTGACCTCATGATCCGCCCGCCTTGGCTTCCCAAAGTGCTGGGATGACAGGCGTGAGCCACCGCACCCAGCTGAGAATTTTTAACGGAGGCCATTTTGAAGCTAGGAAATTGATTCATTTCTTGGTTTATTTTGCTTTCCAAATGCTCTAGTGTTGACATCCCTGCCTGCGCTTGCCGTCCCACCCCCGACTCCCACCAAAGCGGCACCTCCCGCTTTGGTCAATGGGCTGGAGCTGTCAGAGCCGCGGAGCTGGCTGTACCTGGAGGAGATGGTCAACTCCTTGCTCACCACCGCGCAGCAGCTGAAGACGCTGTTTGAGCAAGCCAAACATGCCAGCACCTACCGAGAAGCTGCCGCAAACCAGGCCAAGATCCACGCTGACGCAGAGCGGAAGGAGGTAACCTTGGAATAAATGGGTAGACACGACCTGTGCTGAGTCCCCCAGGCCACCCTGGCGCCTGTGCCCAGCCGTGTAAGACCCACCTCGGCCCACAAGGCCCCTGCCCCACCTTTCTGGAAAAGGGAACTGTGGAGAGTCATTTACAAATGAAGCTTTTCCTACAGAAAAGTGACAGCTATTAGTGTCAAGGTGGTTTTGGTTTTGTAAAGAAGGTTTCCTTGTTTCGGAAAGGGAAACGATTTTATGCACATCAGCCATTCTGAATACTCAGCTTTTCTAGACATTATTCATACTTCAGGGTGTCTTCCCCTAGTGAAATGTGCTTATATTTTATGACATTTGGAGAACATCATCTGTTGAGTCTCTGAGTATCAGTGACTGGCAGGGCGAATGCTCAGCGCCTTCCTGGTGCCGAGCTCCCTCCATCTGCTGTTACAAAGCCCTGCCAGCTTCTGGCACGTTCTTCAGAAGGCGGCTCCTGTGCGTGGTGGGAGGCTCCCAGGCGTCGTGCCCATGTTTTCTGCAGCTTCCTCTTACTGCAGCACAAGCAAAAGGTCACTTAGGCCCCTTCAACTTCTTTTCATATGAAGTCTCTACTTCATATGAACCCTTTACTTAGATTGAAGACTTTTAGGTAATGTAAAGGTTTGGGTGGGTGACATGAAGAGAGAGAAATTACTAGAGCCCGAGTAAGCTGGAGAGAGGATTTCACTTTGTCACCCAGGCTGGAGTACGGAGATGTGACCTCGGCTCACTGCAGCCTCAAGTTCCCAAGCTCAAGCAGTCCTCCCGCCTCAGCCCCCCAAGTAGCTGGGACTGTGGGCATGTGCCACCATGCTTGGCTGATTTTTGTATTTTTCGTGGAGAGAGGGTCTCGCTGTGCTGCCAGGCTGATCTCCAACTCCTGAGCTCAAGCCATGCACCCACCTCAGCCTCCCAAAGTGCTGGGAGTACAGGCGTGAACCACTGTGCCCGGCCAAAATGTTCCGTTAATTAATTAGCTGGATCACTTGATCCCAGGGGATAGAGGCTACAGTGAGCCGTGATCACACCACTGTGCTCCAGCCTCGGCAACAGAAGGAGACCCCGTCTCAAAAAATCAAAAAGATGTGTTTTATGGTCATGTATATATACTCTTTGTGGTGAATATTACGTATACCCTTGAAAAGAGTTTTATTCAGTCATTGGTTTTCGTTTTCGGTAACGTCATTAGGTCATGGTGGTTCATAGTGTGGTTGAAATCTTGTTTTCCTTCAACCTAAAGATGCACTTTTAGCATTTCTTCTCATACCGGCCTGTTGGCCAGGAATTCTCTGCTTTTGTTTATCTGTAATGTCCCGCTTTCACCTTTATTTTTGAGGGACATTTTTGAGTGACGTGGAATTCTGGGTTGTCACTTACATACATACATACATATATATATATATTTTTTTTTTTCTTTTTTTTAAAATTTTTTTAGACAAGTCTCACTCTTGTTTTCCAGGTTGGAGTGCAGTGGCGCAATCTTGGCTCACCGCAACCTCTGCTTCCCGGGTTCAAGCAGTTCCCCTGCCTCAGCCTCCCGAGTAGCTGGGACTATAGGTGTGCGCCACCACACCCAGCTAATTTTTGTATTTTTGGTAGAGATGGGGGTTTCGCCGTGTTGCTCAGCCTGGTTTGAACTCCTGGGTTCAAGTGATCCACTCGCCTGGGCCTCCCAAAGTGCTGGGATTACAGGCATGAGCTAACACACTGGCCTATTTATTTATTTATTTATTATTTTTTGAGACAGAGTCTTGCTCTGTCACCAGGCTGGAGTGTAGTGGCCCCATCTTGGCTCACTGCAACCTCCAGCTCCTGGGTTCAAGTGATTCTCCTGCCTCAGCCTCCTGAGTAGCTGGGATCACAGGCACACACCACCATGCCTGGCTAATTTTTTGTATTTTTTTTTATCAGAGGCGAGGTTTTGCCATGTTGGCCAGACCGGCCTTGAACTCCTGACCGACCTCAGGTGTTTCACCCACCTCGGCCTCCCAAAGTGCTGGGATTACCGGCGTGAGCCACTGCGCCTGGTCTCAGGATCTACTTCTTTTGGCTAATTTTTCCCTTCACCGTGGTTCCTGTTATCCCTTCTTCACACGTCTAGTACTTCCTGATTGTCTGTTGGAATTTTAGTTGATACACTGTTAACATGGTGGAGTTTATATGGTAGAGACTCTGAATTCTGTTGGATTCTGTTGTCTTCCCCTGAAGAGTGTGGGCTTTGTTCTCGCAGCCTAAATTCCCGCCGATCACCCTGAAGAGGCTCAGTGTTTATGCTGTTAGGGCAGCTCTGACTGGCTTTTGCTTCTTCCTGACACATCCTTAGTCTTGGATCTGCGAAGGTGTGGTTTTTCTGGATGTTCCTGGGAAGCCTGTGGTGTTTTTAAGCCTCTAACTTGTGAAGTTTGAAACTCCAGACTCTCGGGTGGTGAGCAGCAGCCACCGTCTCAACTCAGTGTTCTCCGTCTTCCAGCCGTCCGTTTCTGCTGGGCCCTGGGAGTCTTCCCCACACACTGCGTCAGCAGCTCAGGGTCAGACAAGTACGTGGGGAGCATTTATGTGCTGGATGGGGATGTCTTCTCTCTGTGCCTGCTTCTTTCTGGGGTTTCTCCCCTCATTTTCCAGGGACTTCGTCAGCTCCGGCCAGGGTGACTGCAGCCCCCTACCACTTTGTGGCCACCCACGTCTGGTGGCCTGGGGCGGCCTCTGGGAGAAGCCATCCTGGCTCCATCTCCTTGCTGCGTCACCTGTCCCTGCTGCCTCACCTGTCCCTGCTGCCTCACCTGTCCCTGCTGCGTCACCTGTCCCTGCTGCGTCACCTGTCCCTGCTGCGCCACCTGTCCCTGCTGCCTCACCTGTCCCTGCTGCCTCACCTGTCCCTGCTGCCTCACCTGTCCCTGCTGCCTCACCTGTGCCTGCTACGTCACCTGTCCGCCTCTCTCCCCTGCCCATTTGGCAGTCAGAGTGTCTGATGCTGCTGGATCAGCTGGGTCCCCGCCCTGAAAGGCTGGGCTTTGAATTTTATTTGTAATTTTATGTACTTCTGTGAAAGAAATGTGACATGAAATCCCTTTTCCTTAAAATCCCATTTGGTAGACTGCTAAGCCTTTTAAAAAGTTAGAAAGGGCGGCCCCTTTCTCGGCTGGAAGCAGCTGTTGCAGTGAACATCCCATGCTTCTGAAAATGTCAGGAGTTAGAAATGTCAGGAGGTGTTAGAAGCATTGTGTGCCCTTTCTCTCAAGCTGTATATCGGACGTGTCATTTGTAAAGCCATTAGTTGAATCGCTGAGTCAGGACTTAGAGGGACCGAGTGTGACGCCCTGTCTTCTCTCTTCCTCCTCTCAGTGCCATGGCTTGGGGTGGACGCTGCTTCACACTCCTGCATGGTGGCCCAGACACAGTGGATTTCATTTTCTTTTCTTTTTTTTTCTTTTTTCTGGTGGCTACAAAAGTGAACTTTTTTTTTTCTCTCTCTCTCTCTTTTTCTTTTTTTTTTTTGAGATGGAGTCTCACTCTGTCGCCCAGGCTGGAGTGCAGTGGCCGGTTCTCAGCTCACTGCAAGCTCCGCCTCCCGCGTTTATGCCATTCTCCTGCCTCAGCCTCCCGAGTAGCTGGGACTACAGGCGCCCGCCACCTCGCCCGGCTAGCTTTTTGTATTTTTTAGTAGAGACGGGGTTTCACCGTATTAGCCAGGATGGTCTCGATCTCCTGACCTCGTGATCCGCCTGTCTCAGCCTCCCAAAGTGCTGGGATTACAGGCTCGAGCCACCGCACCCGGCTTCTCTCTCTTTTTCTTGAGACAGAGTCTTGCTCTGTTGCCCAGGCTGGAGTACAATGGCGTGATCTCAGCTCACTGCAACCTCCACCTCCTGGGTTCAAGCGATTCTTCTGCCTCAGCCTCCTGAGTAGCTGGGATTACAGGCATGTGCCACCATGCCTGGATGCTTTTGTATTTTTACTAGAGACGGGATTTCTTCATGTTGGTCAGCTGGTCTCGAACGCCCAACCTCACGTGATCCGCCCTCCTCAGCTTCCCAAAGTGCTGGGATTATAAGGCGTGAGCTACTGCACCCAGCCCTGTTTTGTCCCTTTTCTTGAGACATCTTAAGTAAATGAACTTACAACTTGGGGAAGCCATGCTAGCAGACAGGACCACAGTGCTTCCTGTGATGGGGCCATTTCCTAGAGTCCAGCAAACCAGACCTTTGCAAGAAAAACCGCTGAGGAGATGGAGGAGGAAAGGTCAAAAGCCTGATATTCACTCCAGAGGCGTCTTTTTTTTTTTTTTTTGATGAGTCTTGCTCTGCCGCCCAGGCTGGAATGCAATGGCAGGATCTCAGCTCACTGCAACCTCCACCTCCCGGGTTCAAGCGATTCTCCTGCCTCAGTCTCCCAAGTGGTTGGAATTACAGGTGCGCACCAGCACGCCTGGCTAATTTTTGTTTTTAGTAGAGATGGGGTTTCGCCATATTGGCCAGGCTGGTTTTGAACTCCTGACCTCAAGTGATCCACCCTCCTTGGCCTCCCAAAGTGCTGGGATGACAGACGTAAGCCACCATGCCCAGTTAAGTTTTGTGTTTTTTATAGAGACAGGATCTCGCTATGTTGCCCAGGCTGGTCCTGAACACCTGGTCTCAAGAAATTCGCCCAGTCAGCTTCCCAGAGTCTGGGACTCTAGGCATGAGCCCCTGCTCTTGGCCCCCAGGCCAGTAGTGAAGAACAAGATATCATCCCTTTCAGAGCATCAGGACGGCGGTTGTGCTCAGGGAGGCTGGGAACGGGCATTGTGCTCTGGGGGTGCGGCAGGCTCACTTGACTGGAAGAGAATTTCATGGTGCCGCTGCCCCCTGCTGTCCTGCTGACGACTCTGCTCTCCTGCTGATCCCTCTGCTGTCCTGCTGACCCCTCTGCTGCCTGCTGACCCCTCGGCTGTCCTGCTGACCGCTCTGCTGTCCTGCTGACCCCTCTGCTGTCCTGCTGACCCCTCTGCTGCCTACTGACCCCTCTGCTCTCCTGCTGACCCCTCTGCTGCCTACTGACCCCTCTGCTGTCCTGCTGACCGCTCTGCTCTCCTGCTGACCCCTCTGCT
>NW_012122265.1:513049-517060 GCF_000951035.1 Colobus angolensis palliatus | reverse complement strand
TCCTGCTGACCCCTCTGCTCTCCTGCTGACCCCTCTGCTGCCTGCTGACAGCCCTGCTGCCTGCTGAGGGCTGACCTGGTGAACAGTCACGGGCTCTTGCAGACGTGGCTGCCCATGCCCATGCCGTGTGCATGCAGCCATGCTAGCAAAGGTGATAGTCACTTGGACCATTGTGGTGACATCATGGCTACAGCGCCCAGGCCGGAGCAAGGCCGCTGGGGTCTGGTGAGATGATGGCTCTGAATCAGACGCGGGGATTCTGTTGAGATCAGCCTCACAGGCCTCTTACAAGAGCTCAGCGGTGAGGCCCACCCTACAAGGACTTCTGCGTCCCTTCAGCCTGCGGCGACAGCAGCACAGAGCAGCCTCCGGGAGCCTGGGGGTGCGGACTGGGACGGGCGGGAGTTGGAAGTCGGCGAGGGGAGGAAGGTGGTTGCATGTTGGCCTCCTCCTGCCCTGTAGGAAGGACTGAATGGTTCCCCCCAACAGTAGGATGAAAGTGAGTTTCCGTTCCCCGATCCCGTGCCACTGCAGAATGGAAGGAAGGCTTTATGCCGGGGTGTCCAATCTTTTCTCTTCCCTGGGCCACACTGGAAGAAGAGGAATTATCTTGGGCCACACATTAAAAATCTCATCTTTTTTTTGTTTTTTCTTTTTATGAGACGGAGTCTTGCTCTGTTGCCCAGGCTGGAGTGCGGTGACGTGATCTCAACTCACCACACACAACCTCTGCCTCCCGGGTTCAAGTGATTCTCTTGCCTCAGCCTCTCGAGTAGCTGGCATTACAGGTGCGCACCACTGCGCCAGGCTAGTTTTTTTATTTTTCTTAGTAGAGACAGGGTTTTGCCATGTTGGCCAGGCTGGTCTTGAACACCTGACCTCGTGATCCACCCGCCTTGGCATCTCAAAGTGCTGGGATTACAGGCATGAGCCACCGTGCCCAGCCCATAATGTTTTAAGAAAGTTTATGAATTTGTGTTGGGACTCATGCAAAGCCATCCTGGGCTGCATGCAGCCCACCGGCCGTGGGTTGGACAAGCTTGTTTTGTGCCACTAAATAGTTATTTGTAATTAGTGCTGGAAAGTCAAGGTTTGACAGGTGGACAGCACTGTCTCTGAATGGAAAGGTCCACGCGTGGGGATGAGGAAGCCTCATTCATGAGCACCCATCACAGAGCTCCTGTGCCTCCAGCAGTGGGAGGGCAGGCCTGACGCTGTCACTTCGACATTTTTTTTTTTTTTTTTGAGATGGAGTCTTGCTCTGTCGCCAGGCTGGAGTGCAGTGGTGCAATCTCCGTTCACTGCAACCTCCGCCTCCCGGGTTCACGCCATTCTCCTGCTCAGTCTCCCGAGTAGCTGGGACTACAGGCGCCGCCACCATGCCCGGCTGATTTTTTTGTATTTTTAGTAGAGCTGGGGTTTCCCCGTATTGACCAGGATGGTCTCGATCTCCTGACCTTGTGATCCGCCCACCTCGGCCTCCCAAAGTGCTGGGATTACAGGCATGAGCCACTGCGCCCAGCCCACTTCGACATTTTATCTGGAATGGTTTTTTTTTTTGAGACGGAATTTCGCTCTCGTTGCCCAGACTGGAGTGTGATGGCACAATCTCAGCTCACTGCAACCTGTGCCTCCCAGGTTCAAGCGATTCTTCTGCCTCAGCCTCCCAAGTAGCTGGGGTTACAGGCACTTGCCACCACGCCTGGCTAAGTTTTGTATTTTTAGTAGACGCAGGGTTTCACCATGTTGGCCAGGCTGGTGTTGAACCCCTGACCTCAGGTGATCCGCCTGCCTTGGCCTCCTAAAGTGCTGGGATTACAGGCATGAGCCTCCGTACCCGGCCTTTTATCTGGAATTAAAAAAAAAAAAAATCAAATGTAGCCCAGCTGAAGCTATTAAGGAGATTGTTGCCAGTTTTAACCATGGGAAATCTGCATTCGTGTGTATGTAATGAGCTCTGCAGAGATTCAGCAAGGCAGAAGAGCAGATGCCCTTGGCTGTCAAGGGCACAGTGTCCAGTGGAAGCCAGCCGAGTGGCTGCAGGGTCTTGGACTCACTGCCGTGGCCCCAACTTGTTGGCCGTGCTGCCCTGAGCCCAAATCCCATTCCTCCAGCCTGTCCCTGTTTCTAGTAGCTCTCTCTCAGGCTTTCTTCAGTCTCCCTAACTTCCTTTTAAAGTGTTAAATATAGCACAGCACAGAAGTGTATGAAAGGAAGAAGAATATGTAAGTTGGACAGTAAATAACAATGTCATTGACTCCTATGGAGCTCAGAAATAGGTCTGTGCTGTGCCTGGATGGTGCCTCCGTGCCTGGGGATCTGGAAGGGTGGAGCCAGACCCCAGAGCAGCTGCTTCCCCGCGGGCGTCTCCCGACACGGTAAGGCCGCTGGTGCCACAGGCAGCGCCGAGAGGGGCTTGTGTTTCGGTGACATTTCCCTGAAGTCCAGGCATGGGGGTTTTGTAAATGAGGGCTTTTGCCTGCCTTGTTCTGTAGTGTCAGCCTAACATTCACGTGAGCCAGATCGGCCTGGCCAGACCCAAGGCAGCTCCGTCACCTGTTCTGCATCAAAGGCCAGATTCCAAAGCTGGACCCACGTCCTGCCGTGGCCGAGTGAGCGAGGGTTGCTGGTGTCTTTGGGATACTCGGGAGCAGCCTGCCATCCCCACGTCCCCAGGGCACTCTTCGGAGCACGGCTGGCAGCGTGGAAGCCCCCAGAAACACAGCCTTGGAGTCTCCCGAGGGCGCTGGGGGTGTGGTGAGACAGGAGGGGCGGCCAGGTGCCCGGGACAGGGTGAAGTGGCACTGGCGGGCAGGCTGGGAAAAGCACGGAGGTGGCTTTGCATTCCCACCTCAGCGGGACCCAGCCTGACCAGCGGGATGAGGTGTGTGGGCTTCCAGGGGCAGGGGTGGGGCAGGTTGTAAATTTGATTTTGCCCAATGCTTCCTCAGAGATCTGTATCATGGTCATTTCATAGAAACGGCAAACTGTCCCAGCTCAAAAAGATGCTATTAGACTAATCCTTTGATCTCCTTAGCGTGCGGCTTTCAGATCAATCTGCTTGATTTTACGAGGGTTTTCTCTTATTTCTGTTGCTTCCTCAAGGGAGAGTAATCCAGTCTAATTTACATCTCTCTTACTTTTAAGCTGAGCTGCTGCACCCTCACGGGACACAGTCATGGGGAGCCCTCTGCCCCATGGTGGGCATCGGTGAAGCCACAGTGGTCCCGGGGGCAGACCTCAAGGGTGCGCAGCAGCAGCCCCCTGGCCCCGTCTATCCGAGCCCCGCCTGGCCCTGCCTGCCCTGTGTCAGGGGGCTTTGTATTGCAGCCTCCATGCAGGGTGACGCTGGGGCTTCCCAGCTTCCGGTTCACAGCTTCAGGGTCCAGCAGGTTCTCCTGAAGCCCCGTTCACCACTGGCTTCCTGCTCACTCTCCCCTCTGTCTCTCCAGAGGAGGCCAGGCCTGTGGAATGAGGCGGCTGCTTCACCTGAACTCACCGCAGTGCCGGGAAAGGAGCCTCTGGGATGATATCCAGGAGTGCATCTGCAAAGGGTACTCAGGGTTCTCCCAGCGGCTCTGAACCCCAAGGCCAAGTCGCCCTCCAGTCACCTGGCCCCTGAAGCAGGCGGAGGCCCCTGTGCACAGTGGGCCTGTGGCCACAATCAGTTCAGGAGTGATGGTGACATGGAGTCGGCTCCAACGAGGCTCCTGGCAGTGTTCACATCCTCTGAGAATAAGTCATAAAGAAAGCACTCCCCGTGAGATACACACTCCACCAGGCTGCCTCCAACCGCAGCCTCAACTCCATCCTGGGTGTGTCTAAGTTTTCTTTTTTATTATTTTGTATCGTTCCAGACATGTTCTCCCTCTGTCACCCCGGCTGCAGTGCAGTGGTGCGACCTCGGCTCACTGCAACCTCCACCTCCTAGGCTCAGGCGATCCTCCCACCTCTGCCTCTCTAGTAACTGAGAGGTGCATGCCACCATGCCCAGCTAATTTTTTTTTTTTT
>NW_012122265.1:508493-512534 GCF_000951035.1 Colobus angolensis palliatus | reverse complement strand
CCGGCCACTGCACTCCAGCCTGGGCAACAGAGCGAGACTCTGTCTCAAAAAAAAAAAAAGAAAGAAAAATTAATAGGCATTTTATATGTGATCTTATGGTCTTCCTCTTAGTTGGCTGTTTCTGAAGGAGTGGCTTTGTTATCTGTAATTTGTCTAATTTAAAAATCAATTATAATGAAACCAGCATATGAGATTCACAAGGTTTTTTTTCCACCTGGGCCAAAGTGCACCAGCTATTGTGTTGCCAAAGGTGTGTTCCCATTGTGTGATGTGCAGGTGGGGGCCCCTGCAGCAGAGAAGGCAGGCCAGGAAACCCCTTCGCAGTCTGTGCAGAGGGGCCGGCCCCGCTGCTCGGGCGGGACTCCCCGCAGGGTGCTCTGCTGCAGTCTCCTCCTCTGCCCGCCCGCAGCCCAGAGAACTCTGAATGCCAGTGGCAGTGCCAGCTGCTCGTCAGCATGAGCTTCTCGGGGTGCCCGGGCAGGCCTGGGCACTTCTGCCCTCTGTGCCGTCCGCAGTCCTGTGATTTCCCTAAGGTTTCCTGAGAGTACAGAATGGACTCATCAGTGTCCTTGGCAGCAGAAACACGGTGTCTTGTCCTAACCTGCAACGCAACTCACCTCTTCCACAGTAATGAATGGTTGTTTTTTTATTTTATTTTTATTTTTTGAGATGGAGTCTCGCTCTGTCGCCCAGGCTGGAGTGCAATGGTGTGATCTCGGCTCACTGCAACCTCTGCCCCCTGGATTCAGGCAATTCTTCTGCCTCAGCCTCCCGAGTAGCTGGACTACAGGCGCCTGCCGCCACGCCCAGCTAATTTTTGTATTTTTAGTAGAGATGGGCTTTCACCATGTTGGCCAGGCTGGTTTCGAACTCCTGACCTTATGATCCGCCCTCCTCGGCCTCCCAAAGTGCTGGAATTACAGCCGTGAGCCACCGCGCCCAGCCAGTGAATGGTTATTTTTAAAAATCAACGTATTTCAGGATAATTTTAGGTTTACAGAAAAGTTGCAGAGTGAGCACGGAGGATCCCTTCTGCCACTCCACAGCCTCCCCTCTATAACTTCTAAGCCCACAGGGCATGGCTGTTGTAGCTGAGAATCCAGCACTGGGTGTCACTGTGAACTCCAGACTTTGAATTTCACTATCAACGTCCTGTTTCTGCTCCAGGACCTTGTCCCCACTGCCACCTGTGGAAGATGGCCTCCCGTGCGCCATTTACCCAGCACCCTCAGGTCTGTGACGGTCTCTCAGTCTTTCCATGTCTTCCATGCCCTGCAGTTCTGAGGGGTCTGGCCGGGCAGTTTGTCCAGGTGCCCCGACCCAGGCTTGTCTTGTGCTTTCTGGTGGGGCGGACCACAGGTTTCAGGGAGGAGTGCCGCCGCCTATCTCACACCACTGTGGCGTCTCTGACATCCAAGTGACATTACAGACAGCTCTGACCTTCCTCACCAGAGTCAGGGTGTCTGCGGCTGTCACCTTGGTAACAGGGCTGCTTCTCCCCTTGCACATTTAGTCAGGGGGCAAGTCCACGGCCGGGGGGTTCCTCCTAGACAGGGGAGGACCGAAAGAGCTTGGACTTGTATTTATTTATTTGATCATTTGTTTGTATCAGGATGGGCTCATTTTATATACGTTTTAAACTCTGAGCTAGAACACAACACTGCTTTGTTTTGCGAATCACACTGTCCGTCCTTGGCCCTGGGGAGCTCCTGCCGTCGGCTGCGGGGTCCCCTGACGCGCCCCCATCAACAGACTTTTCATTCTGGGCACGTCCTGACTTCCTGGCACTGCAGGGCGCTCCAGGCTCCTCCTGCATTCCCTGCCCTGGCCCAGGAATCAGCCCCTTCTCCAAGGAGCCCGGGTCCTTTTACTGGAGAGTCTTAGAGAGTGAGGCCTGGGTGCCAGGTGGGTCCGGTGCTGCTGGGATGTTGTCGCTTGGAGGCCCTCAGCTGCAGAGCAGGGACGAGGGTGTCACCTGTGTGTATGAACGTCGCCGCAGCCGTTTCTGTATCTGTGAAGAGAACATGAGTTCATGCTACTGCCTCTGACTCGAATTCAGACCCCAAAGCTCCTTCTAACCTTCCTAAAACGTTATTTTATTTTATTTTATTTTTTTTAAAGTTGTGCAAAGGGCATACTGCGAAAGGGCTGAGCGGTCGAAAGTCCCAGCTGAGGCCAAAGAGGTGCCCGCGAGGCAACAGGACAGGCTTTCCGTTCAGTTCAGGGGTGCTGTCCTCCAGGAACTGTGCTGTCCTCCAGGAACTACGCTGGGGGGCAAGTACAGGACGTCCTGGTGTGTGGGGCACAGGGACTGCTGGACACGGAGCCTCGTGCCCTTCTCAGCGTGGGGGCACGCCGACCACGCTCCTGCCAGCCTCCCACCCCACCTGACCCATGTCTCTGAGGGGCTGCACCAGGATCCTTCCCGACTCGGCCATCCACAGAGCAACCCAGGATGTTAACAAAGCCTACAGAAGCTGTGTTCTTCTTTGAGAAACTTCTGTGTGGTTACAGACTTTTCAAGAAATATTCCGTCATTTAAAGTAGAGGCACAGGCCAGGTGTGGTAGCTCATGCCTGTAATCCCAGCACTTTGGGAGGCCGACTCAGCTGGATCATTTGAGGTCAGGAGTTCAAGACCAGCCTGACCAATATGGTGAAATCCCATGTGTACTAAAAATACAAAAATATTAGCTGGGCGTGGTGGTGCGTGCCTGTAGTCCCAGCTGTGGGGAGGCTGAGGCACAAGGATCGCTTGAACCCAGGAGGCGGAGGTTGTAGTGAGCCGAGGTCGCGCCACTGCACTCCAACCTGGGCAACAGAGTGAGACTCTATCTCAAAAATAAATAAATAAATAAATAAATAAAAGGCTGGGCGCAGTGACTCAAGCCTGTAATCCCAGCACTTTGGGAGGCCGAGGCAGGTGGATCATGAGGTCAAGAGATCGAGACCATCCTGGCCCACATGGTGAAACCCTGTCTCTACTAAAAAAAAAAAAGATAGCCAGATGTGGTGGCAGGTGCCTGTAGTCCCAGCTACTCGGGAGGTTGAGGCAGGAGAATCACTTGAGCCGAGATTGCGCCACTGCACTCCAGCCTGGGCAACAGAGTGAGACTCCATCTCAAAAAAAATAAAAATAAATAAATAAAGTAGAGGCAGGTTGCAGTGAGCCGAGATTGCGCCACTGCACTCCAGCCTGGGCAACAGAGTGAGACTCCATCTCAAAAAAAATAAAAATAAATAAATAAAGTAGAGGCAGGGGACAACCTAAATTCGTACCAAAATGCCTCCTGTTTTCTGAAGTGAGTGACTGAATGTTGGAGCTCTGAATGTCTCACAACTGGAAAAATGCTAAAGCTCACGTTTGCAAAGAAGGGAGCAAGCATCAGAACAGAGCCTCAGAGCAGGTCTGTGCGCAGGAACCGCAGGAATGGCGAGGCTGCGCTGGGCTGGTTTCTGGAGCTGCTCGCAGACGCTGCCACTCGCCCACTGGCCACGGCCCCTCCCACAGTGCCTGCGGATGATCTGGGCGCGTAGCGGGCCTGCGGGTCCCGGCGCCGAGGCCTCTCCTAGGCCTGGTGGCCTTCTCCCTCTCCGAGAGGATTGACGGCGGAACTCACAACTGTCAAGCACCTTAGTCATGCCACAAACGTTAATCATTGACAGCATGTTGATCTATGCGCTGATTAGAAAGAAAAGCTCCAATAATGTAATTCCAGGAGAAAGTACACAAACCTCTGGTGTCACCTTTCTTTTTTCTTTTTTTTTTTTTGAGATGGAGTCTCGCTCTATCGCCCAGGCTGGAGTGCAGTGGCGCGGTCTTGGCTCACTGTAAGCTCTGCCTCCCGGGTTCAAGGGATTCTCCTGCCTCAGCCCGAGTAGCTGGGACTACAGACACATGCCACCACGCCCGGCTTATTTTTTGTATTTTTAGTGGAGATGGGGTTTCACCGTGTTAGCCAGGATGGTCTCGATCTCCTGGTCTCGTGATCTGCCTGCCTCGGCCTCCCAAAGTGCTGGGATTACAGGCGTGAGCCACCGC
>NW_012122265.1:507312-508220 GCF_000951035.1 Colobus angolensis palliatus | reverse complement strand
TTTCACAATGTTGGCTGTGCTGAACTCCTGACCTCAGGTGATCCGCCCGCCTCGGCCGCCCAAAGTCCTGGGATTACAGATGTGAGCCACTGCTCCCGGGCCATGCTGATCTTCCAGTGAATGAGTGTAGGGGGCAAACTGCACTGAGGCCAGGAAAGAGCTGATTCTGGAGGTGACGAGAACGTTCTGAGCAGCACTGGGACAGAGGCGCAGTCAGGAGTCCAATGGGGAGACCTCGGGGCCTCCCGCCTGCACCTGCCTCTGTCCCCGGTGTCTCAGGGGCTCTCTGCAGCCACGTCACTGACCGGCCTCTTGTGTCCTTCTTGCAGCAGTCCTGCGTTAACTGCGGCCGGGAGGCTATGAGTGAGTGTACCGGCTGCCACAAGGTCAACTACTGCTCCACCTTCTGCCAGCGCAAGGTAGGCCTCACCCACACCGCGTTCAGTGCCCCTGCCTCCTCCCTCACTGTGAAGACCCCTGGGTGGCCCTCCCTCCCCGTGTGCTCCTGGTGCCTCGGACCTCGCCTGACTCCCCTCCCTGTCCCTCCCTCTGGGAATCTGGGGCCGCTGCTTGGCTCCACGAAGACCCTGCAGGAGACTCGCATGAGCCATGGCCAGGTAGTGCTCTCATGGGAGGCCCCACAAGTGGTGGCCAGAAACCCTGAGGGTTGCTGGTCAGTGCTTCCCAGCCGTCCACACCCCTGCAGAGCCACACGAGAGAGACTGTCCACAGTTCCTCTGTTTCTGTTATTCAGCCCCCTGCTCCACAAAAATTCAAGAGAATTTTGTAGGCTAGAAATGGTAGTTCGGGCTGCGTGCAGTGGCCCAAGCCTGTAATCCCAGCACTTTGGGAGGCTGAGACGGGCGGATCACGAGGTCAGGAGATCGAGACCATCCTGGCTAACCCAG
>NW_012122265.1:500686-502132 GCF_000951035.1 Colobus angolensis palliatus | reverse complement strand
CTATGTTGCCCAGGCTGGTCTGGAACACATGGACTCAAGTGTTCCACCCCCTGCTTGGCCTCCCAAAGTGCTGGGATGACAGGCGTGAGTCGCTGCACCCAGCCTGCATCTTTTTAGAAAACATCTTTTTGGCTGGGTGCGGTGACCCACAGCAGTAATCCCAACACTTTGGGAGGCCAAGCGGGGAGGATCACTTGAGCCCAGGACCAGCCTGGCCAACAAAGCGAGACCCTGTTTATATTTTTTAAATAATACATAAATAAACAAACATCTTGTTACTTCTAATTTGTGTCCTTGACTCTTAAGCATTCCCTTAGAGACAGAATGTGCTTGGATCTTAGGTTTTAATCTAGTCTGATAGCCTCTGCTGTTGTTGTTGTTGAAACGGAGTCTTGCTCTGTCGCCAGGCTGGTGTGCAGTGGTGCGATCTCGGCTCACTGCAAGCTCTGCCTCCTGGGTTCCCCCGCCATTCTCCTGCCTCAGCCTCCCATGTAGCAGGGACCACGTAGCAGGGACTATGGGCGCCCGCCACCACGCCTGGCTAATTTTTGTATTTGTTTTAGTAGAGACGGGGTTTCACTGTGTTAGCCAGGATGGTCTTGATCTCCTGACCTCTTGATCCGCCCGCCTCAGCCTCCCAAAGTGCTGGGATTACAGGCTTGAGCCACCGCGCCCGGCCTCCATTTTCTTTTTGAGACAGTTTTGCTCTGTAGACCAGGCTGGAGTGCAGTGGCACAATCTCAGCTCACTGCAACCTCCGCCTCCTGGGTTCAAGTGATTCTTCTACCTCAACCTCCCGAGTAGCTGGGATTACAGGCTTGCACCTCCACCCTTGGGTAATTTTTATGTTTTTAGTAGAGACAGGGTTTTACCATGTTGCCCAGGCTGGTCTCAAACTTCTGGCCTCAAGTGATCTGCCTGCCTCAGCCTCCCAAATTGCTGGGATTATGAGTGTGAGCCACGGCACCTGGCCTGTGTTTGATTTGTATTCAGTTCGAATATTTTATTCAGTTGAAAATATTTGCCGTGTGATTTTTTTCTGTGACCTGTGAGTTATTTGGAAGTGAGTGCTGGGTTCAGGAGTAGATCTAAAAAAGAAATAGAAGTATACTAATTTCAAATATTTGTGGATTTCTTAAATGTACCTTTATAATTAATTTCTACTTTAATTACATATTGTGGTTCAAGAACATACTTAGTATTTTTCAGTACCTTTAAATTTATTGAGATTTGTGTTAGGGCCTAGCGTATGGTCTTATGGAGAACGTTGCTTATATATTCTGCTCTGTTGGGTGGAGTGTTAGATAGATATCAGTTAGGTTGGTTAATAGTATTGTTCAACTCTTTCATATTCTTGCTGATTTTCTCTACTTGTTCCACCCCTTATTTAGAGTGAGTGTTGAACTTGTCAGCTATTACTGTTGAATTATCTGTTTTTTTTTTTTT
>NW_012122265.1:497229-498855 GCF_000951035.1 Colobus angolensis palliatus | reverse complement strand
GGGGCGGGCGGATCGTTGGAGCCCAGGAGTTCGAGACCAGCCTGGGCAACATGGCGAGATTCTGTCTCTAAAAAATTAGAAAAATTAGCCGGGTGGTGGGGCACCTGTAGTCCCAGCTACAGGAGGCTGAGAGCAGGAGAATGGCTTGACCCCGGGAGGCGGAGGTTGCAGTGAGCCGAGATCGGGCGATTGCACTCCAGCCTGGGTGACAGAGCGAGACTCCGTCTCAAAAAAAAAAAAAAAAAGTTTAGTTTTAAATTCATAACTTCAAAATTATATATGATAGGAAGTTGAAGTCCTCATATTCTCACCCCTTAGAGATAACAAAAATTTGGTGTTTGGTTTTCTAATGTCTTATTTTTATTTAGTTAGTTAGTTTTGAGATGGAGTCTCGCTGTCACCCAGGCTGGAGTGTAGTATGATATCCGCTCACTGCAACCTCCACCTCCTGGGTTCAAGCAATTCTCCTGTCTCTGCCTCCCGAGTAGCTGGGACTGCAGGTGCACACTACCACACCTGGCTAATTGTTTGTATTTTTTGTAGAGCTGGGCTGTCTCCATGTTGGCCAGCCTGACCTCGAACTCCTGACCTCAGGTGATACGCCCACCTCTGCCTCCCAAAGTGCTAGGATTACAGGCGTGAGCTACTGCGCCCGGACTCTAACATCTTACTCTTAAAAAGCAGTGATAGGTCAGGTGTGGTGGCTCATGCCTGTAATCCCAGCTCTTTGGGAGGCCGAGGCAGACGGACTGCTTGAGCCCAGGAGTTTGAGACCAACCCGGGCAACATACATGAGACTCCATCTCTACAAAATACGAAAGAATTAGCTGGTGCGAGCCTGTGGTCCCAGCTACTTGGAAGGCTTAGGTAGGAGGATCCCTTGAGCCGGGAGAGGTTGAGGCTGCGGTGAGCTGAGGTGACTCCAGTGCACTCTACCCTGGGCGAGAGAGCACGACCCTGTCTCAAAAAAAAAAAAGCAGTGATAATTTTAAAAATTCATTATAGAAGACTTGGTGTGTACATAAAAGTATACACATGAGTTTATGCGTGTTATGAAACCCCAACAGGAACCCCCTGCACCCAGCAACCACCTGAAGAAAGCCAGCCTTGGGGGCCAAGCTCCGTGTGATCCAGCCCCTCCTGGGCCTGGGGGCCGTCAGCTGAGGCGTGTTTCTAGCAACCGTGCTCTTTATGCTTTCTCCACACACGCGCCTGTAGACAGGGCACCTCTGCAGTCCCCACAGCAGGGCCTGTTCCCAGGACGGTCTGGGGGCTCTGGGCATTTTTCCCCACCCAGTCCTAGTGTCCTGCCTGTGGCCTGCTCCCAGCACCGCCCGGACTGAGTCACCTCCCTGCTGTGGTGCCAGCACTTTCTTTTTTAACCCTTAACTTTGAAAAATGTGACACGTGCACATGAGTGGGATTGCCCAGGAGAGGCCCGTCACCCTCACCTGTGTCAGCTGCTTTAGCGCCTGCCCTTCTGGCTTGTCCCCCCCCCTCTTTGGGCTGAGGGCTAAGCATTTTAAAGCAAGCCCCACGCATCATTATTTTCATTTGTGAGGCCTCGATCACTGTAAGTCAGATTTGGATTGTTTCTTTTTTTTTTTTTTTTTTTTTTTTGAGACG
>NW_012122265.1:484402-491500 GCF_000951035.1 Colobus angolensis palliatus | reverse complement strand
TCACCCAAGCTGGAGTCCAGTGGTGCCATCATGGCTCACTACAGCCTTGACCTCCTGGCTCAAGTGATCCTCCTGCCTCTGTCTCCCAAGTAGCTTGGACCACAGGCATGAGCCACCACACCCAGCTAATTTTAAAACTTTTTTTTTTCTAGAAATAGGGTCTTGCTATGTTGTTCAGGCTGGTCTCCAACCCCTGACCTCAAGTGACCTCAGCCTCCCAAAGTCATTGTTTTTAAAGTCTGTGATGTTGTTGGCTTTTGTCACTTATTTGTATCAGGCGCTTTCACTGTTAGCTTCTTGTGAATTTAACCATTTTTTCCTATTTTTCGAAAACTAAAACACTAATTTCTAATTCTGGCTTTTCAAGATAATGATTTTTTTTTCAAAAATATTTTCACTTTCACTGTTAGCTTCTTATGAATTTAACCATTTTTTTCTATTTTTTGAAAACTAAAACACTAATTTCTAATTCTGGCTTTTCAAGATAATGATTTTTTTTTCAAAAATATTTTCACATTATACTGTAAGAAGCATCACATTGATGTTTAAGATGGAAAAATTTGCTTTAAAAAAGAACTCAGTATGTCTGATTTTTAAAAGTCAACCCTGGGCATTTGCCTCTTTGCTTGGAGAACTTGATGGAAGCTTCTGTAGCTCAGAGTCCACACTGACGTGCGCCCTCTCTCCCTCCATCTGCACAGGCCCCAGGCAGTGGCTCAAACCTGCAGACCAGAGAAGAAGCATCTAGAACTCCTGGGGGCCTTATCCGGGGCCCACATCCTCTCAGTGGGGGCAGCTCCCATGAGGGGTGCAGGCCCCTCGCCCCACACAGAGTCTGGGCAGGAACCGGCACCCTTCCTGGTTGCCCCGGAGTAGAGGCCAGGGAGGGGCGGGCGTGGGTCTGCACCCGATGCAGCGGTTTGCTGATGTGTGTTTTCATGCCATGTAGATTTATAGTCTGTTACCAGGTAATTTGTTTTTTTTTTAATGAGACATAGTCTCACTCTGTTGCCTGGGCTGGAGTGCAGAGGCACAATCTCAGCTCACTGCAACCTCCACCTCCCAGATTCAGGTGATTCTCGTGCCTCAGCCTCCCAAGTAGCTGGGATTGCAGGCGTGCGCGATCACAGGCGCCTAGTTTTTGTATTTTTAGCAGAGATGGGGTTTTGACATGTTGGGCAGGCTGGCCTCAGGTGATCTCCTGATCTCCTGGCCTCAGGTGATCTGCCCACCTCGGCCTCTCAACATGATGGGATTACAGCCCTGAGCCACTGCACCCTGCCTAATTTTGTTTTTTTTATTATAATCAGCTGGAATTCTGCCCTCTAGGGAATAACCCTGTCACCATTTGGATGCATTTATTTCTGCTCTGTGTGTTACATATGTACCTATCACGCCCCCATGCACGGAGCTGCCTCTGTCTGACAAGGCTGCCTCAGCTTCAGCACCTGGCGCTTCCTTTAGACCTCTGCTGTGTTCCAAGGTGCTTGAGGTAGCAGGGAGGTGGGGCCTGGTTCGGTGTGCTGACCTCACCGGAGCTGTGACTTCTCCCAAGCACCATCCCCCACTTTCTTTCTGCAGAGCCCCTCTGCAGCCACAGGATGGTTCCAGTTTGCTTTTTCATCTTTGCCATTAAAAACAGAACTGGGGCCGGGCACAGTGGCTCATGCCTGTAATCCCAGCACTTTGGGAGGCTGAGGTGGGCGAATCCCCTGAGGTCAGGAGTTCGAGACCAGCCTGACCAACATGGTGAAACCCTGTCTCTACTAAAAATGTAAACCATTAGCCAGGTGTGGTGGCGAGCACCTGTAATCCCAGCTGCTAGGGAGGCTGAGGCAAGAGAATTGCTTGAACCCTGGAGGTGGAGGTTGTAGTGAGCTGAGATTTCGCATTGCACTCCAGCCTGGGCAACAAGAGCAAAACTCTGTCCCAAAAACAAGAAAACCCACAGAACTTGATCGTATATTTAAATGTTTTTCTGCATGTCTGATATTTTTTGTTTACATCCCTAACACAAAACAACTGCTTTGGAGAGTCTTACCCTGGTTTGTTGTTCGACTTTTATTTTGATACAGAGTTGTTCTCTCCCACGGGCTAGAGTGCGGTGGCACCATCTTGGCTCACTGCAACCTCTGCCTCCCAGGTTCAAGCAGTTCTCCTGCCTCAGCCTCCCGAGTAACTGGGATTAGAGGTGCCTGCCACCATGCCCAGCTAATTTTTGTGTTTTTAGTAGATACGGGGTTTTACCGTGTTGGCCAGGCTGGTCTCGAACTCCTGACCTCAGGGGATCCACCTGCCTGGGCCTCCCAAAATGCTGGGATTACAGGCGTGAGCCACCATGCCCCACCTGTTGTTTGCCTTTTGATCCAATTCCTCAAACCAAGAGAGTGTGGGGAAGGCTGTATTGGAGCAGAGGCCATCAGAGTGTGGGCGTGCGGGCACTGGGGAGGGCATTCTCTCAGCACCCCCAGGTGAGCTCACAGGGGGCTGCACCCTCTGGGGTGAGGGGCCTGGGGTCCACCTTGGGGACCCTGCTCCAAGGCCCTGCTGCACCCGCTGACCCCGCGGACATGGGTGTGCCCTCCCTTCCAGGACTGGAAGGATCACCAGCACATATGCGGCCAGTCAGCAGCTGTCACGGTCCAGGCAGACGAAGTCCACGTGGCTGAAAGCGTGATGGAGAAGGTGACTGTGTGAGGCTCCGTCGGCCGCCCTGGGAGCTGGGGCCCCTCGCACTCCTGTCAGGCTTTTGCAGGTCGAAGGCCCCCCTGAGGACTCTGGGGGGACGTTGAGAAGAGGGGTGTGGGAAGGTCAAGAAACTTGCTGGACAAGTTATTAACACACTTTAAGCGAATGGTGCCCTGGGGAGCGGACTCCCCCCGCCCGGGCCCCCCGCCCGCTCGCGGAGAGATTTTTTATCCCTGGGATCATGAGCGTCCGGTCTTGCCCACAGGGCCTGTGCTGCGACGCGTGTACATACGTGTTGTGCCTGTCAATAAAGTGTAAATAAGGTCTCCCTGCCCCACGCGGGCGGCCGGTTTCGGTGCCAGCCCTCGGGCGTTTCCTCCCCTTCCTCCTCCTTGTGCAGGTGGGAATCCCAAGCCGACCGCATCTCCGGTGCACGGGGCAGCGCAGCCAGGCCAGAGCCCTGGCGTCTGGTGGCACCTGTAGTCCAGGAGGTCTTCATTCCTTCTGTTCCACGAGAACCTCATGGCTGCTGGCAAGTGCAGCAGGCCTGCGGCCCTTCCCGCCAGGTTTCTGTGCACCCGGTACCCTCCTGTGCCCAGGCTTCCTGAGTGAGCCCGACGGCCTAGTGCAGCCTGTTCAGTCCATGTGGACGGCTCGGTGGCCTCAGTCCAGGGATCCACATGCAGAGCCTCATGGCCTCCTGGTCTCCCGCTTGTTTCTCATGGCCCTGGTGCCAGGTGGAGGAAAGAGAAAGGACTGAAGCCCGCAGGGGGCACAAGGGGGCATGTCCAGCGTGTTTGGGCACTGGACTGGGCCTGGACATGGGACCCACCTGCCCTCCTGACTGAGAGCTCTGCTGGAGAAGCATCACTCTTGTTCTGGAAGCTTCTGCCCTCATGGCCTGTGTTCTCTGCACACTGAAGGCTCCACGGCTGTGGCTGCACTGGGGCAAGAAAGTACAGACTCAGCAAAAGCTCAGCAGGCACCTGGGGTGGGCTGGCAGCGCCAGGAGGAGCCTGCACCAACGATTGTGATGTTTGCCTCTGAAGCGCTTTCTGCACCAGCTGGAGTTGTATGAGAGGCGGCCAGAGTCCCCCTGGAAGGGGCTGTGCACGGGGGCAGGGCTCACTGGCTCTGAGATTTTGAGTCTCTGGGTTTCTCAGGACCACCTGGTTTATTCTGGTTTTCTATTTTTTTTTTTCTTTGAGACAGTCTCACCCTGTCACCCAGGCTAGAGTGCAGTGGCACAATCTTGCCTCACTGCAACCTCCGCCTCCCAGGTTCACGCGATTCTCCTGCCTCAGCCTCCTGAGTAGCTGGGATTATAGGTGCCCACCACCACACCCAGCTAGTTTAGGAATTTTTGGTAGAGACAGGGTTTCTTCGTGTTGGCCAGGCTGGTCTCGAACTCCTTTCCTCAGGTGATCCACCCACCTCGACCTCCCAAAGTGCTGGGATTACAGGCGTGAGCCACTGCCCTGGCCTATTTACTTAGTAAAGTCTCCACCCAGCCGGGCCAAGCCCCACTGATGTTTCAATGTCCTGCTTAGGCGCACTCGGTGCTGCCCCATTGGTGCTGCCATTGAGCAGTGGAGGCTGGAAAAGGTGTCTGGCCTGCTGCAGCACGCACTCCAGATGCTGCCCTCACCCCGCCTGTCCCTCACCCCGCCTGTCCCTCCTGCCCCTCACCCCGCCTGTCCCTCCTGCCTCCCCCACCGAGATGCTGTCCCTCCTGTCCCTCACCTCACTTGTCCCTTCCTCTGACCCTCACCCCGCCTGGCCCTTCCTCTGAGACTCTACACTGAGTGGCTTTTCGTCCAACCCAGCAGGGTCCGCCATTGCCGCAAGGTGGAGGCATCTTAGAGGCTCTGCTTGGCCTCGGCACTGTCCAGGCAGGCGGGCCGTGGGTTGACCTCCGTGAGGCAGCAGGGCTGGGCCTGCTCCTTGGGGTTTTAACCAACATAAAGGTTACAGGGAAGTGAGGACCTGCACCTCTTAAGAATCCCCCAAAGCTGAAAACACCAGCATCTCTGTGCAGAGAGCACAGCCGCAGGAAGTGGCCAAACCCCCGCCTGGTAGGGGAAGGCACCGTGGGAGCCCTTGGCACAGTGACCCCCACCAGCAGTGATGCACCTGGCCACCTGCAACCAGGTTCTGCAGGAGTGGAGTGGGGGTATTCCCTGGAATTGTGGGGGCAACTTACTCTTCCCTGATTTTCCGTAAAACGGAAGCCGGAGCACCACACATCTCTTGGGATCCCAGGTTCCCACAGCTCCTCCTTTCCAAGCCTGGGAGGCTGATGGCCAGAGGTTGCCCTGCCCCAGGGCCGTCAGCACCCCCAGGACCCCCAGATGCGTGTGCACCTCCCGTGGCCTCCAGCACTGTCAGTGAGGTATGTGCGGGGCTGTGGGTCCTGGGACAAAGCTGGCGAGAGCCCCTCCTTTACTCTCATGGATGTCCGACAAGAATCCATTGTGACTCAGTCTGTTCCAGGGGCTGGCTGGGACAGGCTGGTCCTGGGAAGTAGGTAGTCAGGGAAGGTGTCCAGGAGGAGGCAGCCGCTGAAGCCATGACAGAAGTACGTGGTCAGCAGACGGGACAGGGCAGCTGCACTGAAGTTGTAATTGGGCTTGGTCGTCTCTCCACTCAATATTTATTTTATTTTCTTTTTTGAGACAGGGTCTTACCCTGTCACCCAGGCTGGAGTGCAGTGGCGCAATCTCGGCTCACTGCAGCCTTGACCCCCTAGCTTTAAGGGATCCTCCTGCCTCAGTCTCCCGAGTAGCTGGGATTACAGGTGTGACCACCACACCCAGCCTGCACTGAGTATTTTAGCTGAGGTTGTACCCACTGCTGTAGACTGCACAGCCCAGTCTCTCAATGTTCAGATGGGAGCTTGGCACCATGACTGGCCGCCCTGGCTGTAGACGCCGCATCCCCAGCACAGTAAAGCTCCAGCCAGCAGGACTGGGAGGCGGAGGGCCCCCCATTTCTCCCACAGCCTGGGCCTGGGAGAGAGCTGGATCCAGTCCAGGGTGGGCTGTTACTGCACTGAGGGCCCTGGGAGCCACCCCTCCTCCCCCAGAGTCAGGGGCTGTACTGTGGTTGAGGAAGCCAGGCAGCCCAGGGCAGACAGGCAGCTTGGGTCGCTCTGCCCACCCTCTGACCCTGCTGCCTCCTCCCTGCTCCTACCCCTTGGCCCAGCCACATGGGTGGATGCTGGGCAGAGGTTGGCTGGGTGACTGAGCATGGAGCTCCCTCCAGGGAAGCCTCTTGGTGGGACCCCACCCATCGCCACAGGCCCCTTCCTGTGGGGCTTGGGGCATCCTCTGGCCAGGGACTGGCAGGGAGCTGTGCTCTGACCTCAAGGCAGCTTCTAAAATGATATGTCAGGCTCCCCTGCCTGGGTCTGCTGGGACCCTGTGCCTCCTCCTTGGAGGTGGGAGTTGGCCTGGGCAGGGCCTGGCAGCTGACCCCCCCCACCCCCTCTTGCCTCATTTGTTTCTTCCCATTGGAGCTGGGCTTCCCCAGGAGACACCTTGCCCTGCTCGGTGCCTGCAGAGAGGGGAGGCTGGGCCAGAGCACTGCCGAACTGAGTGGGTCTCCGGGGGCCCCTTCCCCCCTCACCCTGAGCAGGCGGCCGGCTTGGTGGGGTCTGCTCTGTGGGCTTCCTTGGCGGGAAGGAGGGTTAACTGGCTGGGGGGCCTGGGACCACTGGGACAGAAGCCCCTCCTCCCCCCTTCCCCATCAACCCCAGGAGCCTTCACAGCTGAGTTTGGGAAGGAATTTGTTTAATTAACGTACAAAACCGCCCTCCCCATATCCTTGGTCCCTGAGGCCTGGCCCACCAGGCCGGTGCCCAGGCCGCGGGGGGTGGGGGTGGGGGCCGGCTCAGCAGCAGGCACGCAGGGCCTTGCGGAAGACACTGCGGAACTCGGCGTTGAAGACAGTGTAGATGACGGGATTGAGGGCGCTGTTGACGTAGCCCAGCCAGGTGACCGCGCTAACCAGCCGCGGGGGCACGGAGCAGGCAGGACACAGCGCCTGTGTGATGTGCACCACGAAGAAGGGCGTCCAGCACAGCAGGAAGGCCCCTGGGGGCGCCGAGAGCCATGTCAGCGCCCCCTGCCCCTCCGCGCCTAGCACTCCTCCCCTCCTCTCTCCCCAGCCCCCCAGGACAAGAACCCACCGACTACCACTGGCAGGACCCTCATGGCCTTGCGCTCCCGGCCGGTGATCTTGGCACGCCGCCTCCTGCGGGTCTGCGGTGGGGTCTGGGGTGGGAGCGCAGCGGCTCGGACGGCGTCTGGGGGCGCACAGTTGGAGTCGCAGGGGTCCGGGGGAAGGCCGGGCACGGGGGGCGCACAGTCGGGGCCGCAGGGACCCTGGGGAAGGCCGGGCGCTGGGGGC
>NW_012122265.1:483215-483806 GCF_000951035.1 Colobus angolensis palliatus | reverse complement strand
GGGGGCGAGGGCGGGGAGGGCGGCGCACCTGTCCACGCTGATGGCGCACAGGTTGAAGATAGAGGCGGTGCACAGCATGACGTCCATGGCCATGAGGGCGTCGCACAGGCGGGGACTCAGCAGCCACGCGCCACCCTGGACCTGCGCGGCGACACCACAGGCCCTGAGGTTTCCCAGCCACCGCGGGCCCTTGTGACCCCCACTCTTACGGGTAGTTCCAGGGCTGAATATGGAGGAGGGGGCCCGGCTGTGAACCAGAGGCCAGAGGAGCGGGCAGAGAAACACCCTCTCCGCACTCAGGTCTCCCTTTGTTTGGAGTTAGGGTCTCGCTCTGTCACCCAGGCTGGAGTGCAGTGGCTCCATCATGGCTCACTGTAGCCTGGAACTCCTGGGCTCAAACGATCCTCCCACCTCAGTCTCCAGAGTAGCTGGGACTACAGCCGCGCCCCACCACCCCCAGGCTGATTTATTTTATTTTATTTTTTTTCTTTTTGTTTGTTTTTTTGAGACGGAGTTTCACTCTTGTTGCCCAGGCTGGAGTGCAGTGGCGCGATCTCAGCTCACTGCAACCTCCGCCTCCCGGGTTTAAGC
>NW_012122265.1:479488-480950 GCF_000951035.1 Colobus angolensis palliatus | reverse complement strand
TCGTGATCTGCCCTCCTCGGCCTCCCAAAGTGTTGGGATTACAGGCGTGAGCCACCGCGCCCGGCCGATATTTTAATTTTTTGTAGAGACCCGGCCCGGTATGTTTCCCAGGCTGGTCTCAAAGTCCTGGGCTCAAGCGATCCTCCTGCCTTGGCCTCCCAAAGTTCTGGGATTAGAGGAATGAGCCAACGCTCCTGACGTTGGTCTCCCTTTTGTTACAAACATGAGAACGGCTTGGGGAATTCCCTGGGGGCAGGATCCGATGTCATCGGGCTCAAGGAGAGCCCCCTCCCCAGCCTGGGGTAGGCAGGGTCCCCGCTGGGCCTAGACATGAAGCTGGCTGCTCTGTCCTTCAGGGCATGAGCCAGCCTGTCTGGTGAAGTCTGTGGGAGACTCGGGCGCGTTAATTCATTTCTGTTTCCTCATCTGTAAGAGGATGATGATGATAGTGTCGACATAATTGTCTTGAAGATAAATTATAATTAAAAATATGAAGACCTGCCCAGTGCCCAGCATAGGACTCCACGTGGAGTGACTCTCTCCAAGGGCAAAGGAGCAGGCAGCCCCCTTAATCCCTTCCCGCCGATTTGGAAAGATTAGGAGCTTAAACGTCGTCACTGTGACGTCTGCGGCTCGAAAGGAGCACAGGTCATGCGTGTCCCGTGCTGCTGGTCTCTGCCCCAGCCGCCAGGACTCACTGTGTCCACCAAGGGGAAACCCCGAGTCCCCCCTCCTCCACAGTCCGGGACACCGCGTCCCCAGCTCAGCCTTAAGCTGCTTTTCTCTGGCTGCAGAGGGGCTGGCACCAAGTCCAACCCACCCGAGGGCCAGACCTGGTGTGGAGTGTGGGATCCATCCCCCAATTCCCCCTCGGGCTTCTCCCCAGGGTTCTCAGCAGGGGCCTGGCCCCCACACCCCCTCCCCTGGGTTCTGTCCAGTCCAGGTCTCCCCTGTGAACTGTGAGCCTCCTTCTGGGGGTGAGCCAGCATCCGCACTGGGTGTGCGTGGTGGTCTGTGGCTGTGGCCGTGTGCAGTGTGTGTGTGTGCGTGTGTGTGTCCCAGGGCAGCCAGGGGGCCGAGCCCGCATCTGCCTGTCTGTCCAGCTGGTTGCCCTGGGGGTGAAATCCAGCTACGGGCGGGGGGAGGGGGCTGGCTTGACAAAGTCGCCTATTTCTGGGGTCCCTAGATCGAAGGACGGGCATCTCCTGGATAGCAGACGCCAAGACAGAAGGGGAAGGGAGGAGAGGAACGGGGGTCGGGGGACAGCGCAGCGGAGGGAAGGTCGCGAGGTGGCGGTGGTGGGTGTAGCGCGGAGGGACCAGGCGCAGCGCCCCTGCCGCCGCCCCAGCTGGAGGCTCCGGAGCAGAAAGGGGCCGGGTCGCGCCGGGTCCTCCGCAGGGACAGGGACGGAGAACCGAGGAGCAGGTGAGGATGCTCGTGCGGCCGGACGCGGCTCACCTCG
>NW_012122265.1:463021-471888 GCF_000951035.1 Colobus angolensis palliatus | reverse complement strand
ACCGGAGCTTAGGCTCTTCCCGCCTCCCCGGCGGACTCGCCTCCACCTCGCGCGCACCCTCCTGCCCACGACTCCGCGCCCGACCCAACCGCCGACGCCTGGCTCGTACCCTCGCTGCCCAGCAGCCTCTGGTCCTCAGCCCCCGCGACCACCACAGTCAGCCGCAGCCCCACCCATTGCACAGTTGATCCTCCCGTGGCCGCCTCCGATAGTGGGCCGGCACCTCCCCCCGACCCTCCACCCCGGGCGGACAGCTGAGCCGTCGACCCTGGTCCCTCCTCCAGTCCCTCCGGCCCAAGACCCTGAGCTAGGTGGGCGTCCCTCTGACCCTGGGCAGGGGGTCCGGGGACCGGACAGTAGGATCAGCCCGCGAGGAGGCAACGAGGAAGACAAGACAGGCCCTGGCAGGTTCCAAACCTGCAGAAGAGAAAGTGCTTGCAAAGTGCAGCAGAGACAATTCAATGGACTCTTCATCAAATCGGGGTGACCCATGACCTGAGAGGTATTTTCTGTAGTCCTGTCACTAAAGGGGCCTAGAAGGCACTAAAAGGGGGCACCACTCTGTGGGACCCCAGGCGATGCACATCCTGACGCTCTTGTCTTTGTTTCTGGGAGGACTGGAGTGGAGGGGCTGTGCCAGGAATTGAGGCCCCTGACCTCAAACGTATGGAGGACACGGGCTGGACGAGGCGCTGACGGGGTGTGCATTAAAGGGAGAAATGAGGGCTCTGAGAAGGAGCAGGAACCGTGAGCGTCACAAGGCAGGGTCCCGGGGTCTGTAGGGGAAGGGCCTGCACCAGGGCCAGGTGTGCACAGACATCAGGTGCGGCCGCAGCCAGGCTAAGTCCCTCTTGTGCAGACCAGACTCCTGCCCATGAACCCTTGTACAAAAGAAGTCACCACAGAAGAGACTGGGACAGTGGAAGTTTCTTCTCTCCCAGGATGGAACCGGGGAGGGTGGCCCTGGGGTCTCCGGCTGGGTGCCAAACGGTGAGTCCAGCCCAGCCTCTGGTCGGCTTAGAGTTCCTTCGCCGGGCGCGGTGGCTCAAGCCTGTAATCCCAGCACTTTGGGAGGCTGAGACGGACGGATCACGAGGTCAGGAGATCGAGACCATCCTGGCTAACACGGTGAAACCCCGTCTCTACTAAAAAATGCAAAAAACTAGCCGGGCGATGAGGCGGGCTCCTGTAGTCCCAGCTACTCGGGAGGCTGAGACAGGAGAATGGCATGAACCCGGGAGGCGGAGCTTGCAGTGAGCCGAGATCCGGCCACTGCACTCCAGCCTGGGCAACAGAGCAAGACTCTGTCTCAAAAAAAAAAAAAAGAGTTCCTTCAAGTGGCCCCCAAGATGTCTGTGACTACCAAGAGTGAAAACAAAGCCAGGCGGAGAAAGGATGTTTGCAGTACACATCTCTGGTCCAGAATGCAGATCCAGAATATATAAAGAGTGCTTTTAAAACAATGAGAAAAGACAGACAACTCCAGTGTTTTTTTTTGTTGTTGTTGTTGGTTTGTTTTGGTTTTTTGACATAGAGTTTCTCACTCTTGTCGCCCAGGCTGGAATGCAGTGGCACAATCTTGGCTCGCTGCAACCTCTGTCTCCCAGGTTCAAGCAATTCTCCTGCCTTAGCCTCCCAAGTAGCTGGGATTACAGGTGCCCGCCACCACGCCCGGCTAACTTTTTTGTATTTTTAGTAGATACGGGGTTTCATCATGTTGGCCAGGCTGGTCTCGAACTCCTGACCTCAGGTGATCCACCTGCCTCGGCTTCCTAACGTGCTGGGATTACAGGAATAGAGCCACTGCCCCCAGCCTATACTATATACTTCTGTTGTTTATCTGAAAATCCAATGTAACTGGATGTGATCGCATCTCACTGCAATCATGGCTCACTGCAGCCTCAATCTCCTGGGCTCAAGTGATCCTCCGGCCCCAGCCAGAGACCACAGATGTGTGGTGCCACACCCAGCTAATTTTCTTATTTTTTGTAGAGACGGGGTCACGCCATGTTAGCCCAGCTGATCTCAAACTCCTGGGCTCAAATGATCCTCCCACCTCAGCCTCCCAAAGTGCTACGATTACAGTCATGAGCCACACACCCAGCCTAAACAATTTTTAATAAGGACCTCCACTCATACCTTACACATTAAAAAATTAACTCAAATATGCTGTCAAGAGAATCAAAAGACACAGACTGGGAAATGATATTTGCAAATGGCCATGTCCGGCAATGTTTTTTTATCCATTTTAGGGTGATAGGACGTCGTTGATTTTCCTGATGGCTACTCAGGTTGGACCACTTTTCGCATGTTCCTGTTAACTGTCAGTGTGCCCTCTTCTGGAATGTGCCTGTTAAAAATCTTTGCTTTTGTTAAAAATTGGGTTGTCTACGCCGGGCGCAGTGGCTCACTCCTGTAATCCCAGCACTTTGGGAGGCCGAGCTGGGTGGATCACCTGAGGTCAGGAGTTCAAGACCAGCTTGGCCAACATGGTGAAACCCCATCTGTACTAAAAATACAAAAAATTAGCCGGGTGTGGTGGTGCGTGCCTGTAATCCCAGCTGCTTGGCAGGCTGAGGAAGGAGAGTTGCTTGAACCCAGGAGGCAGAGGTTGCGGTGAGCAGAGATCACATCATTGCACTCCAGCCTGGGCAACAGAGCAAGACTCTGTCTCAATCAATCAATCAATAAAATAGAAACAAAAATTTAAAAAATTAGCAAATCATATATCCAGCAAATGGCTTGCATACAAAAAATATTAATAATTCTCAAAACTCAATGACATCACAAAAAGAAAATTCCAGATGAGTATCCTTTATGAATATAGATGCAAACGTTCTCGGCAAAATATGAGCAAACACAATCCCTTTTAAAGTGCTGCCTGTCAGAGAAGTGGTATTTTGTTTTGTTTTGTTTTTGAGACGGAGTCTCGCTCTGTCACCCAGGCTGGAGTGCAGTGGTGCGATCTCAGCCCATCACAACCTCCGCCTCCTGGGTTCAAGCGATTCTCCTGCCTCAGCCTCCCAAGTAACTGGGATTAGAGGCGCGCACTACCACACCCGGCTAATTTTTGTATTTTTAGTAGAGACAGGGTTTCATCATGTTGGCCAGGCTGTTCTCAAACTCCTGACCTCATGATCTGCCCACCTCGGCCTCCTAAAGTGCTGGGATTACAGGCATGAGCCACCGCGTCAGGTTGAAAAGCAGCATTTTTTAAAGGATTATGTACCATAACCCAGTGGGATTTATCCCAGGAATGCAAGGGTGAGTGAACAGACGAAATTCAATGTCATACACCAGATTAACAGAATGAAGAAAAACCCACACGATCATCTCAATGGATGCAGAAAAAAAATTTCATAAAATTCAAAATCCTTTCATGATAATAAGACTCAATAAACTAGGAGTAGAAACAACTTCATCAGGCCAGGCACAGTGATGCAGCCTGTAATCCCAGCGCTTTGGAAGGCCGAGGCGGGTGGATCACTTGAGGTCAGGAGTTCAACACCAGACTGCCCAACATGTTGAAACCCCATCTCCACTAAAAATACAAAAATTAAAATTAGCTGGGCATGGTGGCGCACGCCAGCTTCTCAGGAGGCTGAGACACGAGAATTACGTGAATCCAGGAGGTGGAGGCTGCAGTGAGACGAGATCGCACCACTGCACTCCACCCTGAACAACAGAGGGAGACTGTCTCAAAAAACAAACAAACAAAAAACAAACACAGCTAACATCATACTCATTGGTGAGAAACTAAAAGCCTTTTAAAGAGACGAGGATACCCACTGCTGCTGCTTCTGTTCAACATTGTTCTGGACGTTCTAGCCAGAGCATTAATCAAGAAAAAGAAATTAAAGGTATCCAAAATTGGAAAAGAAAACTATTTCTACTTGCAGATGACATGGTCTTATGTATAGAAGATCCTCCAAAAACAGGCCAGGCTCGGTGGCTTACACCTGTAATCACAGCACTTTGGGAGGCCGAAGCGGGCAGATCACGAGGTCAAGAGATCGAGACCATCCTGGCTAACACAATGAAACCCAATCTCTACTAAAAATAGAAAAAATTAGCCGGGCGTGGTGGTGGGCGCCTGTAGTCCCAGCTGCTCAGGAGGCTGAGGCAGGAGGATGGTGTGAACCTGGGAGGTGGACCTTACAGTAAGCCAAAATCACGCCACTGGGCGACAGAGCAAGACTCCGTCTCAAAAAAAGAAAAGAAAGAAAGAAAAAAAGAAAGAAACCCAGTCTCTACTAAAAATACAAACATTAGCTGGGTGTGGTGGCATGAGCCTATAGTTACAGCTACTTAGGAGTCTGAGGTGGGAGGGTCATTTAAGTCCAGGCGGTTGAGGCCGCAGAGAGCTGTGATTGAGCCAATGTACTCCAGGCTGCCTCAAAATAAAATAAATAATGAACATGGGTAAAGGACTTGAACAGACATTTCTTCAAAGAAGATACACAAATGGCCGGTGCAGTGGCTCACGCCTGTAATCCCAGCACTTTGGGAGGCCAAGGCAGGCAGATCCCTCGAGTTCAGGAGTTCGAGAACAGTCTGGCCAACATGGTAAAACCCCGTCTCTACTACAAATACAAAAATTAGCCGGGTGTGCTGGTGGGTGCCCATAATCCCAGCTACTTGGGAGGCGGAGGTGGGAGAATCACTTGAACCATGGAGGCAAAGGGTGCAGTGAGCCAAGAACGCACCACTGCACTCTAGCCTGGGCAACAGTGTGAGACTCCATCTTAAAAAAATATGGCCAGGCACGGTGGGTCACGCCTGTAATCCCAGCACTTTGGGAGGCTGACGTGAGCAGATCATGAGGTCAGGAGATCGAGACCATCCTGCCTAACATGGTGAAACCCCATCTCTACTAAAAATACAAAACACTTAGCCAGGCATGGTAGCATGCGCCTGTAGTCCCAGCTACTCAGGAGGCTGAGGCAGGAGAATCGCCTGAAACTGGGAGGCAGAGGTTGCAGTGAGCCGAGATCGCGCCACTGCACTCCAGTCTGGGTGACAGAGCGAGACTCCGTCTCCAAAACAAACAAATAATATATACACACACACACACACACACAAATGGCCACGAAGCACTTGAAAAGATGCTCAACCTCATTAGTCACTGGGCAAATGCAAATCAAAACCACAATAAGATACCATTCCATATCCATTAGGATGGCCATGATAATAAATAAATAAAACTAACGAGTGTTAAGGATGAGGAGAAATTCACTGCTGTTGGGAATGTAAAACAGTCACTGTTAGAAAAAGTCCAGCAGTTCCTCAACAAGTTCCATGCAGAGTTGCCATATGACTCCGTGGATATGTTATATACCCAAAAGAAGTGAAAACAGGTGTTCAAATAAAAGCTTGTATGTAAATGTTCACAGCAGCACTATTCACAATATACAAAAGACGCCGGGCATGGTGGCTCACGCCTATTCGAGACCAGCCTGGCCAATATGGTGAAACCCCGCCTCTACTGAAAATACAAAGTACTGGCCAGGCATGGCGACTCATGCCTATAATCCCAGCACTTTGGGAGACTGAGGTGGGCAGACTGCTTGAGGCCAGGAGTTCGAGATCAGCCTGGCCAATATGGTGAAATCCCATCTCTACTGAAAATACACAAAGTCCCGGCCAGGTATGGTGGCTCACGCCTATAATCCCAGCACTTTGGGAGGCTGAGGCGGGTGGATCACCTGAGGCCCTGAGTTGGAGATCAACCTGGCCAACACGGTTAAACCCTGTCTCTACTAAAAATACAAAAATTAGCTAGGCATGGCAGGTGCCTGTATTCAAGGAGAATAGCTTGAACCCAGGAGGCAGAGGTTGCAGTGAGCTGAGATCGGGTCAGTGCACTCCAGCCTGGGCGACAGAGTGAGATTCCATGTCAAAAATAAATAAATTAAAAATTTTTTAAAATGCAAAGATTGGGTGGAGTGTGGTGGTGCATGCCTGTAGTCCCAGCTACTTAGGAGGCTGAGGCAGGGGGATCAAACCCGGGAGGCTGAGGTTGCAGTGAGCCGAGATTGTACACTGCACTCCAGCCTGGGCAACAGAGTGAGTCTCCGTCTCAAACAAACAAACAAACAAACACACACAATATATACAAGGTAGAAATAAACCAAGTGTCCTCAGCAGGTACATGGATGAACCAAATGCAGTGTGATTTTGCCATTAAAATGAATGAAACTCTGGGGCCAGGCGTGGTGGCTCATGCGTGTCATCTCGGCACTTTGGGAGGCCGAGGCGGGCAGATCACCTGAGGTCAGGAGTTTGAGACCAGCCTGACCAACATGGCGAAACCCCGCCTCTATGAAAAATACAAAATTAGCTGGGCATGGTGGTGCATGCCTGTAATCCCAGCAACTCCAGAGGCTGAGGCAGGAGAATTGCTTGAACCCAGGAGGCTGAAGTTGCAGTAGGCCGAGATCGTGCCATTGCACTCCAGTCTGGGCAATAAGAGCGAAACTCCATCTCAAAAAATAAATAAATAAAAATAGTGACAGGGTCCTGCTATGTTTCCCAGGCTGGTCTCAAACTCCTCGCCTCAAACCATCTTTCTGCCTCATCCTCTCAAGTAAGTAGCCGAGACCACAGGCATGCACCACCATGCCCAGCTTTTATGATTTTATTTGTATGAAATACCCAGAATAGGCAGATCCAGAGAGACAGAAAGCAAATTCATTGTTACTCAGAAGCTGAAGGGATTGGGGAAGGGGAAGTAAATGCTTTTTGGATTTGAAGTTTTCCATCTGGGGAGTGAAAAGTTCTGGAACTAAACAGTGGTAATGGTTGTACAATTCCGTGACTGTTTACAATGGCTGAATTGGTAAGTTTCATGTTTTGCGTATTTTCCTGCAATAAAAAAAAAAAAAAAAACTCAGCAGTAGAGAACAATTTAAAAACAGGCAAGAGACGTGAAGATACATTTAACCCACAACAATGTGCAAATGGAAACAAGCACCTGGAAAGAGGTTCGGAATCACCCACCATTGGGGAAATGCAACTATCGGAATCACCCACCATTGGGGAAATGCAACTAAGACCACAAGGAGGTGTTGCCGCAGAGAGAACGGCTGAAGGTTAAAAATAGCAACTGCAGCCATGTTGACAGTGTGCAGAGAAAGTGAGGCCGCCAGGTGCTGTGGCTCACGCCTGTAATTCCCAGTGCTTTGGAAGGCCGAGGCAGGTGGATCACTTGAGGTCGGGAGTTTGAGACCAGCCTGGGCAAGGTGGTGAAACTTTGTCTCTACTAAAAATATAAAAATTAGCCAGTCATGGTGGCAGGCGCCTGTAATCCCAGCTACTTGGAGGGTCGAGACACGAGAATTGCTTGAAGGTACGAGAATTGCTTGAAACTGGGAGGCAGAGGTTGCAGGTTGCGGTGAGCAGAGATGGCCCCACGGCACTCCAGCCTGGGTGACAGAATAAGACTCCATCTAAAAAAGAAAAGGGAGGGAGGGAGGAAGGAAAGAAGGAAGGAAGGAAGGAAGGAAGGAAGGAAGGAAGGAAGGAAGGAACGAACGTACGTCCCACGTGGCTGGCGGGGCTGTGATGCAAATGCTGGGGTAAATAGTGTGGTGGATTTAACAGATGGATACAGTGCACGGCTCGCAACCACAGCAGAACATCAAGGGCTTGATAGTCATTTCTCCGTCCTCTCCATGAGGTATAAATGGCTCACAGACACCCGAGAAGGTGCTGTTCATTAGGGAGACGCAAATCAAAACCGCAGCCAGACACCACATTGCACCCACCAGCATCATTAGTACACAACAAACAAAAAGCCAGAAAGTAGCAAGTGTTGGCGAGGACAAGAGCCGTGTCCCTGCTGCGCTGCTGGGGGACGTGTCCGTCTGAGACGCTGCTGTGGAAAACAGTTTGGCTGTTTTCCTCGGAATATTTAACACATCATTACTCTGTCACCCAGCAATTCCCTCATAACTATACACCCAGAACACTTGAAAACGGGATGGGGAAGGGCCGTTTGCACACCCGCGTTCACAGCAGCGTTATTCGCCCTCGCCCCAAAGGGGAGGCAGCTCAGCTGTCCGTGAAGAGGCCCACAGATGATCGGACGCGGTCCTTGCACACGGCGGGACACGGTTACCCCTAAAGGGAAGGAGATTCCCACACAGGCCAGGCCGCGGCGGCGAAGGCGGAGGACGCTGAGCTGAGAAACCAGCCGGTCTCCAAAGGACAAATCCCGTGAGGCTCCCCCTGCGCGCAGTCCCTGCAGGCGCTGAATCCACAGACAGAGAGTGGATGGGGCGCCAGGCTGGGGAGGGGAGGGGGCGTTTGATGGGGACAGAGCGTCATTTTGGGAGGACGGGAGAGCCTGAGAACGGATTTTGGGAGGACGGGAGAGCCTGAGAACGGATTTTGGGAGGACGGGAGCGTCTGAGAACGGATTTTGGGAGGACGGAAGAGCCTGAGAACGGATTTTGGGAGGACGGCAGCATCTGAGAAGGGATTTTGGGAGGATGGGGAGTCTGAGAATGATTTTGGGAGGATGGGAGAGTCTGAGAACCGATGGTGGGGACGGATGCACCGAAATGTCAGCGAACCCAATGATCCTGAGCCGTGCACTTCAAAGCGGATAAAATGGCAACACCGGCCCCGACAACAAAGTCACGCCGCTCAGGCCTTCCCGGGACCAGAGGCGCTGTCCCAACGCTGAAGCCGGAGACGAACTCGCCCCAGCCGGGTGCTCCAGGGGCCTCCGGAGCTCCTGCCGCCGCCCCTTCCCCGGGGTCCCCCAGTCCCCCCAAATCCTCCCCCAAGCCCCACGGCCCCTCCGTCCCCGCGCCCCGCAGGCTCCGAGGCTTCGTGGTGCGGTTCCCTCTGCGGGTCCCGGG
>NW_012122265.1:450996-462156 GCF_000951035.1 Colobus angolensis palliatus | reverse complement strand
CCAGACCCCACCCCAGACCCTTCCTTCTGTCTGTGGCCTCCCTGGGTCAGCGCTGGTGGCCACCGGAGGCCCAATTCCAGCGGCGGGGCCGGGGTCTCCAGCCCCAGCCCCTCACGTGCTGTCTCTGCAGGATGCCCCTGGGCGGGGCCTGGTCTCCCTGGCTGCCCCCTGGGCCCAGGCCTGGGGTTATGGTTTCAGAACCTGCCGGTGCTGCTGGAGAAAGAACCCTGCGAGCGAGATGAGGAAGGAACCCCCTCACCACCTGCCCAGCCTGGAAGCAGAGCTGCATCTGGGGCGGTGGGCAGGCTTGGGGGAGAGGGGGAGGGGTGGTACTCGGCACCAATAAAGGAGAAATCAGACCCAGACACTGGGAGTTGGTTGTGTCCACTTGGTGTCATCGAGGCAACCCCGTGTAGCAGGGCTGTCAGATGGAAGGGGGCCCCATCCACCCAGCAGGGACTGTGACCACACCCAGCTGCCCTTTACACCTGACGGCCACAGCCGGCCCCTCATCCTTATCTCTGGCATCAGGGCCGCCTCCTGTACATGAACTAAGCACCGCAGGGCCCCGCCCCACCCCTTGTCATCATTAGGACACATTCAAGGGCTCAGGGGGAGCCCGGACATACTCTCAGCTCCTGCCCGGGGCCCCTTGTGGTCAGTGTTTCGGAAGGGGCAGTGGGGAGGGTGTGGAAGGGCCAGGGAGGCTCAGGCAGGCAGGAAGAGGGGAGGGCAGAGGTGTCACCTGGGGTGCCAGGAGTCCACTCTGGCACGAGGACTCCGGACCCTCTGTCTTGTGTGGCCTCAGACCAGTGGCTTGACCCCTCAGAGCCTGCGGAGTACGGAGCGTGCAGGGCTTGCAGGCGACCATGAGGGTACAGTGCAGGGTTGGGACACTGAGCCCAGCCCCAGCCACGAGAGGCCAGAAGCTTCGGTGCACAGGCCTGGAGGGGACTGACTCCACTCCCCGCCTCACGACAGCCCCTTCCTCGCCCCCACCCCAGCCAGTGGCCTCTCCCTAGAGCTGGGGGCTTGCGGGGGCCGATGAAAAGAGCAGGGCAAGTGTCGAGACTCACCTCACCCCCTCTTTTGGGCACCAGGGCTGCCCAGGAGCTCCCAGCTGCCCCTCACAGCCCCGCCTTAGCCTTGGTCACTAAGGCCCTGTCCAGCCCCACCCTGAGAAGCTGGCTTGTCTCTGGGGCAGGCAGGCAGGGGTGTCCCTAGGACACAGTGAGGAGAGCCTCTTCCTTCAGAACCTGCATCAGGCAGGCAGGGAGGTACTCCCTGGGGAACACCAGGTTCTGAGCCTCAAGGGTTGGCCTTAGGAATTTTGCCTGAGGGAGAGCGTAGGGGAGGAGCCAAGCAAGGGCAGCCTGGGCTAGGGAGGCAGCTTTCAGACACTCCAACACCAAGGGCTTCTCTCCAACACCCTGGCTCTGCCCCTGCCCTGCCCCTAGCCCCATGGTGCCCACGAGCCGCTCTCCAGTCCTTTCTGCCCTGTGCCTCGGTGCCTGTGGCCTGAGCCCCCTGGGTGATCCCTGTACTCAGTCTAACTGGGGCCAAATGACTGCCCCCCTTCTGGCAGTGGGCTGGACCCGCCGGCCAGCGGGAGCCCCCTTGGCAGAGGCCGGTTGTAAAGGATCATAAAGTGGGTGGCGTCTGGCTGGGGCGAAGGTCGCTGAAGTAGGAACTGCGCCAGTCCTGGACGCCAAACCCACTCGGACCCTCCTGCCAGGTGACAGCCGCCAAGATGGGGTCTTGGGCCCTGCTGTGGCCTCCCCTGCTGCTCACCGGGCTGCTTGGCCGACCCCCGGGGGCCGTGGCCCAGGCCCAGTGTACGTGTGGGCAGGGGTAGGTAGGTGGGGGCACAGGGGGGGAGAGCCAGGGGCTGGGAGGCGCTGACCCCTCCTCTGCAACCTTACAGACTGCTCTGTGAACAAGTCCTTCTTTGAAGTCGAGGAGAACACAAATGTCACCGAGCCGCTGGTGGACATTCATGTCCCAGAGGGCCAGGAGGTGATCCTCGGGTCCTTGTCCACCCCCTTCGCATTTCGGATCCAGGGAAACCAGCTGTTTCTCAACGTGACTCCTGATTACGAGGTGTGGGCAGCAGGTGGGTGGGGAGTGGGGGCTCCCAGGAGAAGGGCGCCTGGATCCTCAGGCCACAACTTCCCCACGGGGCCCAGGAGTTCTATGCCTGCAGGCATCCACTAACACCCATGCTTGGTGGTGCCTGCCCTAGAAGGCTGGGCCATTTCGGGATGAAGGCTGGGCCCACACCCTCAGCACTGATCACTGATGATGGGGACCCTGGGCCAGCGCCTGCCCCCTTGGGCTCAGTCTCACCACCTGTGGGGCGGGACAGTGACTGCAGACCCCTCTGCCTCCACAGGAGAACTCACTACTTGAAGCTCAGCTGCTGTGTCAGAGCGGAGGCACACTGGTGAGTCCCCGCCCCGCTTTCCCAGCCCCGCTCTCCCCGCCCACCAGGCCACCTCAGCTGGGCTCTGCCCTGCCGGTCCAGGGCCAGTCTTTGATGACCTCACCTAGGGTGTGGTTTCAAATGCCATCCCTCCGAGAGCGATGCTCACATTTCCTCCAGTCCAGACTCTGCCCTGAACTGTGGGAGTCCCCGTCACTGACCCCTTGTCCAGCAGATACCCCCACCCAGTGTGCCCAAGACTCCCACCCACTCCCTCAACCACCACTGCCCCCACAAGGGAGGCACCTTTATCCTGCCAGCCACTGGGACCACCTTGGTTTCCACTCGCTCTCCCTCCCCACGTCCCCCGCTAAGCCCCCCATTGGTAAATCACTTGGCTCTGCCCCAGCTCGATCCAGAAATCCACCGTCTGCCCATATCCAGTCCCACCAGGGCCGGGACACTAGCACCCATTTTGGGAAACTTTCAGCTGGCCCACTGGCTTCCCTGTTGCCCCTTGCCGGTCCCAGTCCACTCCATGCCGCAGAACAGCCTCTGTGGATGCTGTAAACCGAGGCTGCCCAGTCCACCCCAGCCCTCCATAGCTCCTTTCTCACCGAGAGTCAAACCCAGGTGTACTGTGCGGAGGCTCTGCTGCAGCCTCAGAGCTCCCGCAGGCACGCTCCTCCCTCACCTGCTCAGGTCTGCAATCTTCAGAGAAATCCCAACTGCTCTATTAGGGAATAGCTGCATCCCAGCCCCGCTCCCCCAACATCCTACTTCTTGACCAGCAGCATGTTTTTCGACTTTATTAAGGAAAATTACAGAATCCTGAGGCCAGCACAGGCCCCCCCACCTACCAGCAGACGGCGGGCTCTGTGCCCTCCGCACACCACAGCACATCACCCACACATATCTTGGGATGTGTCCCTGAAAGAGAGGGACGCTTCTTTTTTTTGAGACAGAGTCTCGCTCTGTTACCCAGGCTGGAGTGCGGTGGCAAGATCTCGGCTCACTGCAACCGCTGCCTCCTGGGTTCAAGTGATTCTCCTGCCTCAGCCTCCCGAGTAGCTGGGATTACAGGCGCCCGCCACCACGCTTGGCTAATTTTTGTATTTTTGGTAGAGACAGGATTTCACCATGTTGGTCAGGCTGATCTCAAACTCCTGACCTGGTGATCTGCCCACCTCAGCCTCCCAAAGTGCTGGGATTTCAGGTATGAGTCACTGCGCCTGGCCAGGACCCTTCTTTTTTTTTTTCAGATGGAGTCACCTTCTGTCGCCCAGGCTGGAATGCAGTGGCGCGATTTCCGCTCACTACAACCTCTGCCTCCCAGGTTCAAACGATTCTCCTGCCTTGGCCTCCACCCACCTCGGCCTCCCAAAGTGCTGGGATTACAGACGCCCGCCACCACACTTAGCTAATTTTTGTATTTTTAGTAGAGACAGGGTTTCACCATGTTGGCCACATTGGTCTCGAACTCTTGACCTCAGGTGGTCTACTCGCCTCGGCCTCCCAAAGTGCTGGGATTCCAGGCGTGAGCCACTGTGCCTGCCGGGACTCTTCTTTTTAAAACATATCCACAATGTCGTCACACCTGGGAAAAGTGGTCACTTTCTACCTCAAATGTCCAGGATGCCGCATTCCCCGTGGTCTCTGAAGGGTTTTTTAATAATTGTTTATTTGAATCAGGGTCCACGTTATGCACCTAGCTGATAATTCTCCTGAGTTTCTGTTCATCTTCACGTTTCCCTTTCTCCCATCTTTTCTCTTGGAGATTTATTTGTGAAGAAACTGGGTTGTCGGCTGGGCACGGTGGCTCACACCTGTAATCCCAGCACTTTGGGAGGCCGAGGCAGGCACATCACCTGAGGTCGCGAGTTTGAGACCAGCCTGACCAACATGGAGAGACCCCGTCTCTTCTAAAAATAAAAAATTACCCGGGTGTGATGGCAGGCGCCTGTAATCCCAGCTACTCGAGAAGGCAGAGGCAGGAGAAGCGCTTAAACCTGGGAGGCAGACGTTGCAGTGAGCCAAGATCACGCCACTGCACTGCAGCCTGGGTGACAGAATGAGACTCTGTATCCAAAAAAACAAAAAAAAAAAAAAAAGAAAAGAACTGGATTGTCTTTCCTTACTTGAGATTCTGCTGGTTGCATCCCCAAGTACCTGCATTATTTTTCTGTGGCGCACCTGCCACCTCCTGGCTTTATAAAGTCCTTTTTGTCTGTTGTTGTAAGTCCTGCCAGGACAGGCACCACTGGGCAGAGATTTGTCTCTTGTGATCTCTGCATCCCAGCACCTAGAGCTGTGCAGCCCCCCTGCAGCCCCCCAACACCACTGAGTGAGTGGATGGATAGCTGTCGAGGGGTGCACCTCACTCACGATGGGGACAGACAGCCGTCGAGGGCTGCACCTCACTCACGATGCGGAGAGGCTGATGGCCACACCCTACAGGTGACCCAGCTGAGGGTGTTCGTGTCAGTGCTGGACGTCAATGACAATGCCCCCGAATTCCCCTTTACAACCAAGGAGATAAGGGTGGAAGAGGTGAGGCCAGCGAAGCTGCCGGGGCTGGGCAGGGGGTGCGGGAGCCCAGGGTGAGGGCAGGGGCGAGTGGTGGCCGGGGGCTCAACCACAGCGGGGGTCCACAGGAGCCAAGAGTGTGGCCAGACCAAGCCCCTCTCCCTCCCTAGGACACTAAAGTGAACTCCACCGTCATCCCTGAGACAGAACTGCAGGCCGAGGACAAAGACAAGGATGACACTCTGTTCTACACCCTCCAGGAAGTGACCGCAGTCAGTGCCGCCCGCCCTGCCCCAGCGTGAGCCCCTCGCCTCTGCCACCCGCAGCCGCCCTCGCCCTCCCAGGCTCTTAGGCTCTGCCTTCCCTGATCCTCCCCAGGGTGCTAGTGACTACTTTTCCCTGGTGGGTGCAAACCACCCCGCCCTGAGGCTGGACCGGACCCTGGACTTCTACGAGCGGCCGAACATGGTCTTCTGGCTGCTGGTGCGGGTGAGTGGCTCACCCCAGCCCTGAGTCCCACACGCTTGAGGCCCCCCTGGCCCCAGCTGCTCCCAGGCCTGATCTGGCTGTTGCAGGACACTGCAGAGGAGAATGTGGAGCCCAGCCACACGGCCACCGCCACGCTGGTGCTGAACGTGGTGCCTGCCGACCTGCGGCCCCCCTGGTTCCTGCCCTGCACCTTCTCAGATGGCCACGTCTGCATCCAAGCTCAGTACCACGGGGCCGTCCCCATGGGGCACACACTGGTAATGGGGAGGGAGGCGCAGTGCACGGGGCAGGGCCTTCTAGGCAGGTTGGAGGCAGGGACGGCCAGGATCAGAAGAAGGGCAGGGTCAGGGTCAGGGGGTGGGGCCAGTTTTGGTTGTGACTTTGAAACAAATACAGACTCTCCTTGTAAACCCATCTTTCCCATCTTGAGGGGGTGAGGGAGCAAACCCTGAACACACAGAGGAGTGTGGGCCCCAGAGCCAGGCGGTCTCAGGGGCCTGGGGAGGTGGGCTGGGGCCCTGGAGTTTATTTATTTATTTATTTATTTTAGACAGAGTCTCGCTCTGTGGCCCAGGCTGGAGTGCAGTGGCTGGATCTCAGCTCACTGCAAGCTCCGCCTCCCGGGTTTACGCCATTCTCCTGCCTCAGCCTCCCGAGTAGCTGGGACTACAGGCGCCCGCCACCTCGCCCGGCTAGTTTTTTTTTGTATTTTTTAGTAGAGACGGGGTTTCACCGTGTTAGCCAGGATGGTCTCGATCTCCTGACCTCGTGATCCGCCCGTCTCAGCCTCCCAAAGTGCTGGGATTACAGGCTTCAGCCACCGCGCCCGGCCGGCCCTGGAATTCTTAAGGGATGATGACATCTCTGCCCTGCTCACAGTCACCACTAGGCGCACACAGGCTGTCTGCAAACCTTCACGGCACCGAGGCACCCGGGGCCACCACACAGCACATGAGAGGCAGAAATGCAGACCCGGGAGCTCCCCGCTTCCTAAATGTTTGCTTAGCCGTCAAGACAAGCATTGTGCAAATGGGACTCAGTATCTTTGGGCAACTTGACTTATTCGTTAGTGAGGGACCCACAGGGGTATGACTCATTGTGATGCTGGGACAAGGGACAGTCCCAGGCAGGCAGGGACGCCCGGCCACCAGCGGGACTGGGCCCCTCCTCAGCCAGCCCTGCCCTGGCTGACCTTGATGGGGAGCCAGAGGGGCCAGGTTGGGGCCATCCACCCCAGCCCCACAACATGCCCTCCTCTCCATCATCCTTGAAGCCATCCCCCCTCATCCTGCGTCCCGGACCCATCTACGCTGAGGATGGAGACCGCGGCATCAACCAAGCCATCATCTACAGCATCTTCAGTGGTGAGTGGGGCCCAGCCCTCAACAATGCCCTGGACCCCTCTCTGTCCCTGTCTCCATCCCCACCTTGGGCTGGGGAAGCCCCAGGGGCACCTGCCAGCAAGGCAGAGCTGGCTGGGTCCCTGGGCCTCAGGGGGCCGGGACTGAGCACTTCCATCATCCTCCCAGGAAATGTGAATGGTACATTCGTCATCCACCCAGACTCCGGCAACCTCACCATGGCCAGGAGTGTCCCCAGTGCCACGACCTTCCTTCTGCTGGTGAAGGTGAGGTGGGGACCTGCATGGGGGGCAAGACAGTGCAGGCAGGGTGGAAGGTAGGGCGGGGGTCAGGGCCGGGGGGCAGGGCAGGGCCCCTGCCAAGTCTGCATCTGTTCTTCCTGAGCCCCAGGCTTCAGCGCCAGCTCCATCGTCAACCCCACGAGTCACGGCTGCTTCTCCCGCCTCTAGGGCCAGCAGGCTGACCTTGCCCGCTACTCAGTGACCCAGGTCACCGTGGAAGCTGTGGCTGCAGCTGGGAGCCCACCCCACTTCCCCCAGAGCCTGTACCGTGGCACCGTGGCACTTGGCGCTGGAGCAGGTGTTGTGGTCAAGGATGTAGCTGCCCCCTCTCAGCCTCTGAGGATCCAGGCTCGGGACCCGGAGTTCTCAGTAGGTAGCACACGCAAGGCTGATGCCTGCCGCCCCCATGGCAGCCTTCCTGTTGCCCAGGGTCCCTGGGCCCACCTGGCCTCCCCTCTGTGGGTGGGTCAGGGCTGCACGTGGGAGGCAGCCTGGCCAGGGACTCAATGAGACCCTGTCCAGGACCTCAACTCGGCCATCACGTATCGAATTACCAACCACTCACATTTCCGGATGGAGGGAGAGGTTGTGCTGACCACCACCACACTGACCCAGGCGGGGGCCTT
Source organism: Colobus angolensis palliatus (assembly GCF_000951035.1). Lineage (NCBI taxonomy): Eukaryota > Metazoa > Chordata > Mammalia > Primates > Cercopithecidae > Colobus > Colobus angolensis. The sequence goes on along the minus strand of NW_012122265.1, from coordinate 454,451 downwards.
CTATGCAGAGGTGAAGGGCAGGGCAGGTGGGCATCTCCAAGGGTGTGGGGCTTAAAGACGTGCCCAGGAGGGACAAGCCCCTTCCTGCCCCAGGTTGAGGCCAAAAACACGGTGACCTCTGGCGCTGCGACCACAGTCATTGAGATACAGGTTTCCGAACAGGAGCCGCCCTCCACAGGTGAGCCCCCATCCCCAGAGGCGGGAGGAACAACTGGGCCCTGGACCAGCACCACTTCCGAGGCCCCCAGACCCCCTGTGCCCTCCCAGGGAGCCTCCACAACCAGTTCTGGGGGAGGCACAGGCCCTCATCCACCCTCTGGCACAACTCTGAGGCCACCAACCTCATCCACACCCGGGAGGCCCCCGGGTGCAGAAACCAGCACCTCCCACCAACCAGCCATACCCGGTGGCGGCATAGCACAGACCCCAAAGCCAGGAACCTCTCAGCCGATGCCCCCCGGTGCAGAAACCAGCACCTCCCACCAACCAGCCATACCCGGTGGTGGCACAGCACAGACCCCAAAGCCAGGAACCTCTCAGCCGATGCCCCCCGGTGTGGGAACCAGCACCTCCCACCAACCAGCCATACCCGGTGGGGGCACAGCTCAGACCCCAGAGCCAGGAACCTCTCTGCCGATGACCCCCAGCAGGAACACCCCGTCCTCAGGTACCCACTCCGTTGCCTTCCCTCCCTGGCTCAGGTCACTGGGTGGTAGGGGAAATGCCGTAGGAAGGGTCCACCCCAGGCTGACCTGGCCTGACTATGAAATCCCAGAGGGGTCTGTTTAGGACTGACAGACACAGACAGGCCAAAGGCCCCCAGTGAACTGTGGTGTGTGTAGGACAGAGGCCAGATTTGGGGTCCAGCGAATCCCCTGATTCCCACAGCTGCCGGCTCACCCTGCAAGCCCCTGCCCCTCCTGTGAGCAGCCTGGCCTCCTGGGGGGGGCCCAGGGTCTCACTGGGACACACAGGCCCCTTGAGCCAGGGTCAGCAGAGCCTGAGATTTGGGAGACAGCCCAGGCCTAGGTGATTTCCAAGTGTCTCAAGCCTGGCACAGGTTGGCATGGGGAATGCCTGGGGCGCTCAGCAGTGCGGGGGTGATGGCATTTTCCACAACGATGCCAGGTGGCAGCCCCTCGGAGGACAAGCGCTTCTCGGTGGTGGACATGGCAGCCCTGGGTGGGGTGCTGGGTGCACTGCTGCTGCTGGCTCTCCTTGGCCTCACTGTCCTTGTCCACAAGCACTACGGCTCCCGGCTCAAGTGCTGCTCTGGCAAAGCTCCGGTGAGGCCCAGGGTGGAGGGCAGGGCAGGCGACCTGCAGGGAGTGGGGGACAGGAGAGGGGAGGGCAGAGGGGAATATGTGGAGGCGGAGGGGTGTCCCCTGTGGAATGAGGGTGTGGAGAGGCCACATGGCAGCAGAGACCCAGGGACCCCGCTGACGCCTTCACTCCCGCTAGCAGGAACCCCAGCCCCCAGGCTTTGACAACCAGGCGTTCCTCCCTGACCACGAGGCCAACTGGGCGCCCGCCCCCAGCCCCACGCGCGACCCCAAGCCTGCGGAGGCCCCGCCGACGCCCGCGGAGCCCGCGCCCCCTGGCCCCGCGCCCCCAGGCAGTGCCCCTGAGGCCCCGGCAGCGGCCCAAGCCGGGGGAAGCCCGGCAGCGGTGAGGTCCATCCTGACCAAGGAGCGGCGGCCGGAGGGCGGGTACAAGGCCGTGTGGTTCGGCGAGGACATCGGGGCGGAGGCAGACGTGGTCGTTCTCAACACGCCCACCCTGGACGTGGATGGCGCCAGCGACTCCAGCAGCGGCGACGAGGGCGAGGGCGCGGGGCCGGGCAGGGGTCCCCACGATGAGCCCCACGGCGACGACTCCTACATCTAAGCGGCCCCTCCACCCTCTCCCCCTGCCGCGCGGGCGCTACAGGTCCCGCTCCCGTAACCCCCGACCCAAGGCAGAATAAAGCGAGGCTCCCGAAACCCAGGCCGTGGCGTGGAGCGGGCGCGCGGGTCCGTGCGGGCCCCATTTGCTCACGTCCCCCATCGTCCTCGGCGCTCGAGCCGGGGTGTGCAGAGGGGGGTGGCGGGTCCGGCCGCGCTGTCCCCACCCGAAGGCTGCAACGCTTCCTGTAAACCACCTGCTGTGCCCACTGTCTTCCCGAGGCTTCCGTGCCAGCTGGCCCGCGAAGTTCCTCTCCTGCTCTAACCACAGCCCGAGAGGGCACTCCCCTCCCCCAGTCTGCACTGGGGATCTCAGGCACCCGCTCAACTCAGACCTACCACTGCGGACCCTACACAGAGATTGCCCGGGGAGGCTGAGGAGCCAACGCAAATCCCCAAGACCATGCGCTTGGAAGCCAGTGGTCTCAAACATCTGCCGGGCTGGGGGTCCTAGTCCCCTTCTGAAATCTACATGCTTGGGTTGGGGCCCAGCATTAAACACCCATCCAGAGGCCTGGACTGAGGCGCGCTGGGGGTGGGTGCGCGCGTGTGTCCTGAGCAGGAGCGGGACCAGGAGGCCTAGGGGTGAGAGACACCTCCCGGTCACTTCTCCCAAGGCCAGAGCCCAGGCTGGCCGCCCATGCCCAGAACCATCAAGGGGTCCCTTGTGGGTTGTCAGCACTGCCCCTGATGAAAAGACACTATTAATTCCTTTCCAAATGTTTTAATTGCGAGAGCGTTTGATATTCTTGTCTGAACAATCTAAAGAACCCAAAGGGGGCCGCACGGTGGCTCCTGCCTGTAATCCCAGCACTTTGGGAGGCCAAGGCGGGCGGATCACCTGAGGTCAGGAGTTCGAGACTAGCTTGACCAACTTAGAAAAACCCCGTCTCTACTAAAAATACAAAATTTACCGGGCATGGTGGCTCATGCCTGTACTCCCAGCTACTTGGGAGCCTGAGACAGGAGAATCACTTGAACCCAGGAGGTGTAGGTTGTGGTGAGCCAAGATTGGGCCACTGCACTCCAGCCTGGGCAACAAAAGCGAAACTCCATCTCAAAAAAAGGAACCCAAACGGTGCAGCTGCCCCTTTTTTGAGGCATGTCCACCTCCCATTACCCACTTCCTTTTTTTAGAGACTCAGTCATGCTCTGTCCCCTGGGCTGGAGTGGAGTGGCTCCATCTCAGCTCACTGCAGCCTCGACCTCCTGGGCTCAAGTGATTCTCCTGCCTCAGCCTCCCAAGTACCTGGGACTACAGGCCTGCGCCACCACGCCCGGCTAATTTTTGTATTTTTAGTAGAGACTGGGTTTCACCATGTTTGCCAGGCTGGTCTCGAACTCCTGACCTCAAGTGATCGGCCGGCCTCGGCCTCCCAAAGTGCTGGGATTACAGGCAGGAGCCACCGCGCCCGGCCCCATTACCCACTTCTAAAAGCGCAACAAGGTCTGGGCGCGGTGGCTCACGCCTGTAATCCCAGCACTTTGGGAGGCCGAGGCGGGCGGATCACG
>NW_012122265.1:421200-450081 GCF_000951035.1 Colobus angolensis palliatus | reverse complement strand
GCGGAGATGAGAACGGGACGGAGATGGGATCGGGGAGGGTGCGAAGCGCCACTGTTTAGGTTTCGCTTTCTCGGAAGCCTGGCCCACCCCCGACGTGGCCTTTCCCGTCCCCGCAGGGTCCGGCCTGCACCGGCCCGGCAGGCCTGGACACTGGTTCAACACCTGTGACTTCACGTGTGCGCGCCAGCCATCCCTGCAGTCACACCTGTAGCCCCCTCTGCCAGGAGATCTACACCGAGGCAGCGTCGTTGGCTACAAGCCCTCAGTCCACACCTGTGACCTCCACCACCTGTGACACCTGGCCACACCTGTGGACACCTGTGACACCTGGCCACACGACCGGTGGCCGCGGCCTGGCGTCTGCAGTGACAGGAGCCCTTACCTCCCGTTGTAACACCTGACCGCCACCCAACTGCCCCTGCACAGGGAGCAATGGCCTTGGCTCCTGAGAGGTAAGAGCCCGGCCCACCTTCTCCAGATGCCCATCCCCGAGTGCCCTGCAGCCGGCCCTGACTCTCCGCGGCTGGGCACCCGCAGGGCGGCCCCACGCGTGCTGTTCGGAGAGTGGCTCCTTGGAGAGATCAGCAGCGGCTGCTATGAGGGGCTGCAGTGGCTGGACGAGGCCCGCACCTGCTTCCGCGTGCCCTGGAAGCACTTCGCGCGCAAGGACCTGAGCGAGGCTGACGCGCGCATCTTCAAGGTAGGACCCCGGCCCCGCCCCGGGTGGGACGACCCGCCTAGGACCCCGCAGGCCCAGCCCACGTGTTCTGTCCCCCACTTCAGGCCTGGGCCGTGGCCCGCGGCAGGTGGCCGCCTAGCAGCAGAGGCGGTGACCCGCCGCCCCCCGAGGCTGAGGCTGCGGAGCGCGCCGGCTGGAAAACCAACTTCCGCTGCGCACTGCGCAGCACGCGCCGCTTCGTGATGCTGCGAGATAACTCGGGGGACCCGGCCGACCCGCACAAGGTGTATGCGCTCAGCCCGGAGCCGTGCTGGCGAGGTGAGCGACGCTGGCTGCCAAGCGCATTGGCATTCGTCCTGCCTGGGGAACAAACATTCTCTGGATCAGAATTGGGTTTTTAGCAGCCGTTCTGGGAGAGGTTGCCAGCAGGCCCAGGACAGTTGGAGCCGCATCCCCACCTCCTCAGGCGGCAGCACAAGGAAGCTGGTGCGGGTTACGCCAGGCTCTCGTTGCGTCTCTCACCCTGGTCTCGGGGCCTAACACCTGCCCCATTCTCCCTCAAAGGCCCAGGCACGGACCAGACTGAGGCAGAGGCCCCCGCGGCTGTCCGGCCACCGCAGGTAGTCTTCTCTCTGCCTGCCTCTCCTCTGGCCAGGCCACGGAGCTGCTTATGCTGACCCTGACTTTCCTTACAGGGCAGGCCCCCAGGGCCATTCCTGGCACACGGAGATGCTGGACTCCAAGCCCCAGGCCCCCTCCCTGCCCCAGCTGGTGACAAGGGGGACCTCCTGCTCCAGGCAGTGCAACAGAGCTGCCTGGCGGACCATCTGCTGACAGCGTCATGGGGGGCAGATCCAGTCCCAGCCCAGGCTCCTGGAGAGGGACAAGAGGGTCTTCCCCTGACTGGGGCCTGTGCTGGAGGTGTGGGCAGTGCCGTCGGGGGGTGGGGGGAAGCATGGAAGGGGCCAGTGCACCTGGATGGACACTTAAGAAGCAGGCTGGGGATTGGGGAGCTGGAGAAGTAGGAAGGGACCACCGTTCCCAGTGAACTCCCGTCCTCAGGCCCAGGGTTCCCTGCCGGGGAGCTGTGCGCATGGTCAGTAGAGGCAACCCCCAGCCCCGGGCCCCAGCCCGCGGCCCTAATGACAGGTGAGAGGGGTAGGGGTTGGGGGACCTGGGGCACAGGGAGGGGCTGGGGATGAGGTGCCAGCACAGGATTCCCTTCTTGATGCAGGTGAGGGCACGGCCCCAGAGCCCCCACACCAGGCAGAGCCGTACCTGGCACCCTCCCCAAGTGCCTGCACTGCGGTGCAAGGTGAGTGGGTCCCGGGAAGGGGGCAGCCTGTCCCTGCCCACCTCCGCCGCTCACAGCTTGGTCTCCACACAGAGCCCAGCCCAGGGGCACTGGATGTGACCATCATGTACAAGGGCCGCACAGTGCTGCAGAAGGTGGTGGGGCCCCCGAGCTGCATGTTCCTGTATGGCCCCCCAGACCCAGCTGTCCGGGCCACAGACCCCCAGCAGGTAGCATTCCCCAGCCCTGCTGAGCTCCCCGACCAGAAGCAGCTACGCTACACGGAGGAACTGCTGCGGCACGTGGCCCCTGGGCTGCAGCTGGAGCTTCGGGGGCCACAGCTGTGGGCCCGGCGCATGGGCAAGTGCAAGGTGTACTGGGAGGTGGGTGGCCCCCCGGGCTCTGCCAGCCCCTCCACCCCAGCCTGCCTGCTGCCTCGGAACTGCGACACCCCCATCTTTGACTTCAGAGTCTTCTTCCGAGGTCAGTGAGGTTCCTGCCTGGGGGGCTGTCTCCAGGGGCCCCTGGGAGCATGGGTCTGCCAGATACTCAGCAGAGGCCCCTTCTCCAGAGCTGGTGGAATTCCGGGCACGGCAGCGCCGCGGCTCCCCATGCTATACCATCTACCTGGGCTTCGGGCAGGACCTGTCAGCCAGGAGGCCCAAGGAGAAAAGCCTGGTCCTTGTGAAGGTGAGACCAGAGCCTCAGGGCCTGGGGAGGGGGAGGGAAGGCCACACGCTGGGTCACTGACAGACGCCCGATGCCTTCCTGGCAGCTGGAGCCCTGGCTGTGCCGAGTGCACCTGGAGGGCACGCAACGTGAGGGTGTCTCTTCCCTGGATAGCAGCAGCCTCAGCCTCTGTCTATCCAGCACCAACAGCCTCTATGATGACATTGAGTGCTTGCTCATGGAGCTGGAGCAGCCCGTCTAGAGCCCAGTCTAATAAAGAGAACTCCAGAACACGCACCGACGTCTTGGCTGGCGGGGAAATGGGTGTCGGCTGAACACGGGTGAGGCCCAGGGAGGGAGGGGACCTCCCTGCACACCAACTCACTTCTGTCTTCACCACACACATGACAGCCAAGCCTTGATTCAAAGAACAAGGCGCTTGAGAGGCAGGTGGCCACCAAAGCCACTCCCACCAGCTGTGCCGAGGGCAGGGAGGACATTTTCCCACACCCGACACCTGTCACCAGCCCTCGGGCTGCCACTGCTGCACCCTGCCTCCAGGAGGCAACTGTGTTGAGTGCAAACTTGAGCAATTATTTACAAGAGCACAACGTAATTGGAAAAGAGAAAGTAAAGATATTCCTAATTCAGAGGCAGAGGCACACAGCAGCTGCTGGCGGGAGGCCACCAGAGATTTATCAAGGACACGCCACCCTACCAGGAGCCCCTCCTGGCCACCAAACGCTTTATCTTCCAAGTATTAAATCAATCAAGAGGTTTCTAAAGATAATCCATTTTTGATAAATTAGAATGGAAACAGTGTATCTATAATATACATACAAAAGTGTCCAGTTTTCAACTGTAAGCAAGACAGGTGCACAGACCAGGTGTCAGCGCAGGAACCTGATGGCGGGCATGCTGGTGCCCCCGTTTCCCACTACTCCCAACAGCTCCCCGGGCAAAGCCCGTGACTGCCTGGCCTCAGCCCTCCGCCCCCTGGGTGGGCGGCTCCTCGCCGGCCTCTGGCTTCTTGTGCCTGCGCATGTGCCTGTACTTATCCACGTACGCCTTCACCAGGTTGGCCACCTTCACGGGGTTGATCTCCCCACTCTTGCTGTGGCAGATCTGGAGAAAGAGGAGCAATCACCAAACGCCCTTTCCCATCCCGATGTTCCGGGCCGGAGCCCAGGGCCAAAGCTGGGGTCCCTCGCCTGCCCTGCTCAGAAGCAGGCCCTGCGTGCGGCACGCAGACAGCGGCAGGGGCCGCCCCACCTGCCCTCCTGACATGTGAGACCCCCATCCTGCTCGATATGCCGCTCACAGGGCCACCGAGGGGCCCACGGTGTCGGGGGGAGCACGGGCTGAGACGTCACCAGGCACCTGCTCACTTCTGGGGGTCTTGTTCTCCCACCTGTAAGCTGGGCGTGCGCTGGGTAATTTCACATATCGCAAAACACATCTGCGTGGGCCTCACAGGCACTGAGCCACCCTCCTTCCTAACCATCTGCCGGGGCAGCCACAGGCAAACCCACCTGACCCCAGACCTGCAGGATGTGGCAACACAGCCACCTGACCTGGCTGGCTGACCTCGGACCTGCACTCATGGTCACCCCAAAGTCCATGTTGACGAGACAGCAGCGACGGGCTGCCCGTGACCCCAAGCCCCCCACACAGGCTCGCGCGCAGCCCACCTTCTGCACGGCCTTGCGCAGGATGTCCTTGTACTCCTCCTTGGTCACCTCCCTCTTCTGGTAGAAGGGCTTGATGGCCAGTTTCACCTCCTCCACAGCACGCTCCTGCATGTGCAGCTTCTTCATGTACTAGAGGGGGACCAATGTGTGAAGCGGCCAGGCAGGGGGCCTGGAGTCCCTCTGGCCAGAGACACTGCGGTTCTGGACACCCAGTTCCGGAGGCACAGGGACTGGCTTCCGCCCCTAAATTCAGCCCCGACAGCGTTAGTTTCAAAATAAGACAGGAACGTGGGCAAAGTGGGTGGCGGCAGGACTCACCTCCTCCTTCTTGGTTTTCTCTGCAGCTAGCCTGGGAGCCGGGGTCTTCTCCTCTGAGTTGCTGGCTGCAGTGGCTTGACTAGCTGGCTCTGAGGCTGGGGTCAGGGCAGTGGGCACTGGGGCCAGGGTCTGTGCTGCCCCACAGCCCACGAGCGGCAGGCTCCCCTGCAGGATGAACTGGACCGTGGGCTGGCTGACCAGTGCGCAGGGTGGGATGCTTGAGGGCTGGGCTGGGGCAGGTGGCAGGCTGGGGCTGTAAACCTGGGAAGGACACCCCCGCTGAGCACCGGGCCCTACGGCTGGCAGCTCTGCCCAGGAGCCGTGAGGCCTCAGCCCCAGCCTAGTGTGGCGTGTGTGGCATGGGTGCCAGGCCACTGCCCACAGCCCACAGCCCTCCAGCCCAGGCACCCACCTGAGAGGGGTCTGTGTCTGGGAACCCAGGCTCCGGAAGCACATGACTGGGAAGGGGCAGCTCGGAGAACGCCTGCCTGACCCCTGTGGGGGCCACGTCCTCCACATCCCAGGCTCCTTCTCGGGGCTTCTGTGGCCTGTGAAACAGTGCCCCTGGGGGCCCGACAGACAGGGAGGTGGGTGCTCTGTGCCCGCCCCTGCCCAGAATGCTATTTCACGGCTGGAAAAATCCAGAAAAGCGCCAGGAGCAAGGACCACAGAGCAGCCCTCAGATCCACCCCCAGCAGCAAGGGGAGGTTGCGAGGTGTGCCAGCTCCTAGCCACTGATCCCCCACCATGACCTGCTCTGCCCACCTGCAGGAGATCCCCACACCCACTATCCCAGTCTTCCCTGGCTCCAGAAGCTCCCTGTGGTGTCCGGGGCCCCACTCACTCAGGGCTCCTGTTCTCAACAGGGGCTCTGTCCTCAGCGGGGGCCGGGGCCCTACTCACGGGGGGCTCTGTCCTCGGCAGGGGCGCTGCTCTCTGACTCCTGCAGGTTCCAGGTGACCCGCTTCACCAGGGCTCTGGACCGCAGCAGGGGGGTCTGCAGAACCACCTCCTCAGGCCGGGCTGCCTCATGTGCCCTCCCACTCATGGAGGGGCCGTCTTCCTTCCCCACAGGGGCCACATCCAGGGGACTGGGCGCCTGAGCCTTCTCCGCTGCATCCGGCCTGAGCAAATGTGGCTCCTGGGGGTCCTCTGGCAGGGGTGGGGGCTGTGAAGGGTCTTCATCGTGCATCAGCGACACCTCCCTCTGGATGGCGGCCACGGCCAGGCTGGCTGGGGGCAGCGCGGGCTTTGGTGGGAAGTCTCGCTCTGGGGAGGAGTCTGTGCTTTCGGGAGAAGGTGGCGAGCTCATGTCATCAAGCTGGATGAAAACAGCTTCGCTTGAGAAATCGTCAAAGACGTGCCCCGCCTCCACAGAGTCACCATAATCCAGGTCCAGGTCATCGGGCTCACACTCGGCTGCCACCTCCAGGACAGGGGGTGCCTGCAGGGGGGCCTTGTCTGCCGTAGCCACCTCCACTGAGACATGTGCTTCCCCCAAGGCTGGCGACCTGGTGGGGAGGTCTTCCCGCCCTGGCTCCCCCTGTGCAAGGGGTGCTGGGGAAGCCTCCCTCACAGGCCCCTTCCTCTCTGGAGAATGGGACCGGGGCCTCGGCCGCTTCTCACGGGACCGTGGCCGCCTGTGCTCCCGCGCCCTGCGCTCCGAGCTTGGGGACCGGGACCTCCGCCTCCTCCGGTCTCGGGGCCATGCCGCGCTCTCCTTCCTGGCTGGCCGTTCGTGGCTGCGCTCCCGCTGGTGCTTGTGCCTGTGGAGCCTCTCCAGGCTGCTGGTGGGAGAGCACTCCCGCCCCCGAGGCCTGGACGGCGATCTCCTCTTCTTCCTCTTCCTGCTCTCATGGGGCTCATGGGAAGAACTGCCCGGGCTCCCCGAGCGTGACCGGGACGTCCTCCGGCTGTGGCCCCAGGGGCCCCGCCTGTGCTCCCTGCTCTTGTCCTTGGCTTTCTTCCTCTTAGCTCGTTCTCGGCTGCTGGAGCGGTCGCTGGAGGACCGCCGGCTCTTGGCCTTGGACCGCTGCCTTCTGGGGCGCTCCTCACCCACTGATGGTGACGCTGACCTCGAGCTCCTGTCCCTGGATTCAGAGCGCGTCCCAGAGCGCGTCCGTCGGTGCTCCCTGGCCACCCTCTTCCTCTTGGCCTTCTTCCTGCTGCGGGAGCTGGATGTGGAGCGGGACCGGGAAGGGGGCCTGAGCTCCACCACTCTGTGGGTGGCTGCCTGCGGCATGTCCGGGCTGGGTGGGGCTTCTGGCTGCAGGACAGTCACACAGGTCACTGTCCGCTCCTCAGAGCCAAAGAAGGTGCTGCAAGACGCCCCATCCTCCTCGTCCCAGGGCTCCGGTGGGGATGGCCTCCGCACCCGGGCAGCCAGGCCCTGGTTCTCTGCAGGCTCCTCTCGCTCCGTGTCAGAGGCCCCCTCGGCAGCCACTGCACCCCGGAGCTGGGACACAGTGGAGGACGGTCCAAGAGGGGGCTCAGGCTCTGTCCCAAAGATGCTCTCCAGGGTATAGGAGGTGACGCAGCGCACAGCCTGAACCGTCTGGGCCTTCGGGCTTTTGATGGAGATGGTTCGTGTGATCTCAGAGGGCAGGAGGCCAGGGCCAGACCTCTCGGGGCTGCTGCTCGGGGCGCTGGAGTCGGAGCCGGTGGGGTCGGACGGGTCGTAGACCTCACTCCGGAGCTGCTTCGTCTTCTTGATGGAGAAGAGAGGCGAGGGGTTCTCCTTCCTCTGCTCCTTGTTGTCCACGGGCCGGAACGTGTTACAGAAGCCAGGGCTGGAGAGTTGGCTGGAATGTGCCATGTTTCCAGGAATATTGATCCGGAAGCTCTCAAAGGTCGACCCAACCCCTTTCCCTCTTGATGGTCCCAGCGGGGCCATACTGCCATGGGAGCTGGGGGCTGGGGGCCGGGAGCTGCCCGTGTGCGTGCTGGGCTCCCGGGGGACCCTGCTGCTGGCCTCGCTCTCTGCCCGCGTGCCTCGCCCTGGCTGCCCGGCGCCTTCCCTGCCAGTCAGCCGGCTGATGCAGGCGCTGGGGATCTCGATGCTCTGCCCGTGGGCTGGGGCCGCGCCCCATCTGCCACCAGCGTCCTCCCTCCTGATCTTTGGTATCCTGGGCAGCTCAGAGATGTCTGTTCTTTTGGGCGCGGGTTTCAGGGGAGGCCCTGGCACCGCACTGCGACACGGGGGGTTAGAATCTCTGCTTGAGATCTTAGATGCGGCAGAAGCAAGGGGCAAAGTGTGCTTGTTGGTGCCGCTGAACCGGGGGCTGGGACTCTGTCTGAAGCCAGGCACGCTCCCATTGGACAAGTTCCGAGCCTGAACCGACCCAGGGGCTGCTGACGAGTCCAGCCTCACAGGTGCGCCCGAGGTGCGGGCCGGGATGCAGGACCTGCCTTGACAGCTTAGCCCTGTGCTCTGGGGCCTGTTTCCTGAGGGGCCTTGGACTGGGCTCCCTGAGGGCAGTGCTCGGGGCCGTAGGCAGTCCTTAGATCCTTCTTCCCCTCTGGACCGACTGCCTGAATTTCGCTGAAAAGAAACTGGAGCTAAAAAACAAAAAAGTCAATGGCAATCATTTCCCACCCACTCTTCTTAAATGTCAGTGGTTTAACTTTTATCACAACTGGTTTTCTGTGAGGTGGTGCGCTTTAAACTCCCGTTTGCCTGTTGAGGTGGACACCTTGCCTTTCCACACCCGGAGAGCTGCTTCAACAGCCACTCTGTGGATGACAAAGTACAGTGCCTGAGGCCATTAGGACGCGATATTCACCGGGGCGGGGGCAGTTCCCCAGTAGGACATGTTCTTAACCAGGTACTCGGGGCCCCACTCTGAAGCTGTGGGGCTGGGTAAGAACTCAGAGCTCACTGGGAAACTGCTCAAGAAGGGAAATCAATGGAGAAAAATGGCTGAGGAACAGGCCCCCAACGTCAATGACATCCTCTGTGACTGAGACACGGGCTGAGTGCTGGGGAACAGCCTGAGGACCAGCAGCCCACAGAGGAAGGCAGCTGTGGCAGGGAGGTGCTCACCAGCCCGCTTGGCGCTGAGGGAGCCATCACGGTGGATGATGACGTCACTGCTGCCCAGCATCAGGAGGCTCTGGCCCGACAGGATACTGCCCAGCAGGTCAGGCACTGGCTCCTCCTCCAAGTCTGGCTCCGGCACCGCAGCAGGGAGATGCCTCCTGTGGGTACAGACCCAAGGTCCTGCCATCACTGCCTCCCACAGCCTGAGGGCTGGCACCCAGGCAGAGCCCTGCAGCAGGCAGGAGCCAGGGAGAGTGGGGCTGGGCGGGGCCTGTGCCTCCCCCACAGTCCTGGCTCTGGCTGCCGTTCTAAGAGGTGCCCACCAGGGCCTCCCAGAGGGAGGGAGGTAGCCCCACCTTGCAGCTCTGGCTCCAGGGACACCAGGTGTTTTTGGGAGAAGTCACCTCTGGTGCCTTTGCCACCCCCAACTCCACCAACGGGCGGGAGGGGGCAGACAAGCATCTTTACCTGTTCTGTTGGTTTTGGTTAATTCTTTTTTTGTTCTTGTGGCGAAACAAAAGAACTGGCCAAAATGGTGACCTCTGATAACAGCCTTATTCACCAGAGCCACTGCTCCTGCCTGAGGCGGTGTCCCTGTGCTGGTGGCTCTCAAACCAGGGTGGGGGGCAGAGGGGCCACCTCGTGGAGCTGCAGCAACTCCAGTCTACGCTCACGGGCAGGCTGTGGCCTCTGGTGCAGGACAGCCTGCAGCACTGCCTCATGCCAAGAGCCGACTGATAAGCGTGACAACTGAGGGGAGGTGCTGAGGCCACCCAGGGCCACAGAGAGCCAGGCTGTTGCAGCCCCACCCTGGAACCCCCCATCCGCTGCCCCACTGCTGCCCTCACCTCCCCAGAAGCCTTTGCCCTCACACACCTGGAAAGCCCCATGGAGACAGGCCTGGCCACAGGCTGGTGGGACTGCAGGGCTGACCGGGACAGAGCCCGTCTCTTGGCACTCAGAGGGGAAAGAGGGTTTGCAGAAAGTTCTTCACTGCTAGAGGGGAGGACACAGGCCAAAGGAAACAGGTGACTCCCAGCTCCCAGAACCCCCAGCCCAGGGAGACAGCACGGAGGAGGATGGCCGAGCACTGCCCACGTGGCGGCACGTGTGATTCGGGCCCCGCACCAGACCTCTTAAGTTCCATGCTGCCCACCTGCACTGAGTGTGGTGGTGGAGGAATGGTCACCCTCACTCACAAACACAAAACCTAACGCCTCCACATGCACCTCGGGTACCATGCCCACAGCCCCCAGGCAGAGGAGCGGGTGCCCAGGCAGGACCATCCCAGTCCGGTCACCTGTCGAAGGGGTCCAGCTCATAGGGGTCTCCAAACACGGAGAGAGATGCAGCTCCAATATCCGCTCTCAGCAGCCCCAAGGAGGGCTCCACTGGCTTCAACACCGACGGGATGCAGCTGCTGCGAACGGGCCTGCGCAGGCCCAGCGTCCGCGCAATTCGAGAGCGAGTCGTGGCTTCACTCTGAATCCAGTAACAAAGAAAAAGATGAACAGAGAGACGGGGATGGCATCTACGAGGGCTCTGTAAATGCCATGTGAAGGCTTCATCAGCAACAGTGAACGCTAGGGCGGGAAAACACTAAGCCAAAGTCAACAGGCTTCGCAGGCACTGATCACCGAGAAGCACGCCCAGGCCGCACACGTCGGCTGCGAAGTTCACTGCAGATTATGAGAGGCTACCGGGGTGCTGCAGTGTCACCATCACCATCACATGGTACTTAGCATTAAGTGAAAACTCACAAAGAGGGAAACAAAAAATTCAACTGATGGCTGGCAGTAAAACCCCTTGAAGGCTGGGCGCAGTGGCTCACACCTGGAATCCCAGCGTTCTGCAGGCTGAGGCGGGGAGATCATTTGAGGCCAGCTTGAGACCTGCCTGGCCAACATAGCAAACCATCTCTACTAAAAATACAAAAATCAGCCGGGCGAGGTGGCGGGTGCCTGCCATCCCAGCTACTCAGGAGGCTGAGGCAGGAGAACTGCTTGAACCTGAGAGGCAGAGGCTGCAGCGAGTGGAGATCGCACCATTGCACTCCAGCCTGGGTCACAGAGCGAGACTCCGTCTCGAAAACAAAAACACAAACACAAACCAAAAAAACCAAAAAAACCCTTGAGAAGAAGACACACATTTAGATTTTAAGCACTGTCATTATTCCTCAATTATGAAAACTCCTAAGAGTTATTCGCTATTTCCTTCTGATTCCAGGCACAGCAGACACAGCAGCCTCCGGCTGTGGCTGGGACAGCACGGCCTGAAGGCAGGCGCCGCCCCTCCGGAGGGCAAGCACCCTCACTTGCCACCAGGCCCCCAGGCAGGGGTCCCAGCACGCTGTCTGCAGGAGAAGAAAGGAACCACAGAAACGGCACGCAGGCCAGCCGAGGACAAAAAGCTCGGGAGGACGCCCAGGAGTGTTCTGGGCACAGGGATGGAAGAGGAGGTTCCAACCCAGGCTCAGGGCACCCTGCAAAGCAAAGGGAGAGCCCAGGGGACCAGAGAACTGAGAAACGGCACGTCCTTATCCAACACCTGGTCATGGCTTTAGCTTCTACTCACTCCAGGAATTTTGTCTGAATGAATAACCAGATGTTCGAATACTCAATTTAAAACTAAAATAAGGAGGCCAGACATGGTGGCTCACACCTGGAATCCTAGCACTTTGGAAGGCCAAGGCGGGCAGATCACCTGAGGTCGGGAGTTCAAGACCAGCCTGACCAACATGGAGAAACCCCATCTCTACTAAAAATACAAAATTAGCTGGGCGTGGTGGCACATGCCTGTAATCCCAGCTATTTGGGAGGCTAAGGCAGGAGAATTGCTTGAACTCAGGAGGCCGAGGTTGCAGTGAGCTGAGATCATACCACTGCACTCCAACCTGGCCAACAAGAGTGAAACTCCATCTCAAAAACAAAAAAAAACTAAAATATAGTTTTATATAAATGTGTACTATATAAGTTTATATTCACTAGGAAATGAATAATCTCGAGTAGAAATTCACATAAAAATGCAGCAGACTTGGCGCTCACACCTGTAATCCCAGCACTTTTGGGAGGTCGAGGCAGGAGGATCGTTTGAGCCCAGGAGTTCAAGACCAGCTTGGGGAACATAGTGAGACCCCGTCTCTACCAAAAAAAAAAAACAAAAAAATTAGCTGGGTGAGGTGGTGTGAGCCTGTGGTCCCAGCTACTTGAGAGGCTGACAGGGGAGGATCACCTTGGCCTGGGAGGTCAAGGCGGCTACAGTGAGCCAGGATCATGTCACTGCACTCCAGCCTGGGTAACAGAACCAGACTCTGTCTCCGCCCCAACCTAAAAGAAACAAAAACACTTTTTGAGGCTGAGGTGGACAAACTGCTTAAGCCCAGGAGTTTAAGACCAGCTTGGGCAACATGGCGAACCCCTCTGTCTACAATGTGTCTACAAAAAATACGAAAATTAGCTGGGCACGATGGGCTATCCCAGCTACTCAGGAAGCTGAGGTGGAAGGATCACCTGGGCCTGGGGAGGTCAAGGCTGCAGTGAGCTGGGATTGCGCCACTGTGCTTCAGCCTGGGCCACAGAGTGAGATAGTCTCGAAAAACAAAACAAAGCCTGGGCACGGTGGCTCACGCCTATAATCCCAGCAGTTTCGGGGGCCGAGGCGGACAGATCACGAGGTCAGGAGGTTCAAGACCAGCCTGACCAACATGGTAAAACCCTGTCTCTACTAAAAATACAAAAATTAGCTGGGCTTGGTGATGCACACCTATAATCCCAGCTACTCAGGAGGCTGAGGCAGGAGAATTGCTTGAACCCGGGAGGCGGAGGTTACAGTAAGCCCAGATCGCACCACTGCACTCGAGCTCAGGGACAGAGCGAGACTCCATCTCAAAAAACACAAACAAACAAACAAACAAAAAGATTCAGCAAACACTTGAACAACGGCTGCAACTCAGTTGTTTTTTTTTTTTTTTTTTTTGAGATGGAGTCTTGCTCTGTTGCCCAGGCTGGAGTGCAGTGGCCGGATCTCAGCTCACTGCAAGCTCCGCCTCCCGGGTTTACGCCATTCTCCCGCCTCAGCCTCCCGAGTAGCTGGGACTACAGACGCCCGCCACCTCGCCCGGCTAGTTTTTTGTATTTTTTAGTAGAGACGGGGTTTCACCGTGTTAGCCAGGATAGTCTCGATCTCCTGACCTCGTGATCCGCCCGTCTCGGCCTCCCAAAGTGCTGGGATTACAGGCTTGAGCCACTGCGCCCGGCCTCAGTTTTTTTTTTTTTGAGGCAGAGTTTTTCTCTCGTCTCCCAGGCTGGAGTGCAGTGGCGCCATTTCGGCTCACTGCAACCTCTGCCTCCCAGGGTTCAAGTGATTTTCCTGCCTCAGCCTCCTGAGGCTGGGACTACAGGTGCCTGCCACCACACCCGGCTAAATTTTAGTCTTTTTGGTCGAGATGGGGTTTCAGCATGTTGGCCAGGCTGGTCTTGAACTCCTGATCTCAGGTGATCTGTCTGCCTCGGCCCCCTCAAAGTGCTGGGATCACAGGCGTGAGCCACTGCGCCCAGCCCGCAATTCAAGTTTTTATATATTAAGATGTTTTAAATGTGCAGTCCGAGGAGGTTATGCATTTAGTCCCAGTTTGAGCATCACAAACACGCACACGAATGACACACCGCCCTCCGCCCCATAAACATGGACAATAATTAGGGATCAACTAAAAATAAATATTGAATGTCTGGTCCATGATTTCGGATGAAAGGGGCCTGGGACAACAAACGCCACAATGTATATACCAAGGAGGCCGCTCCCAGGGCCCAGCGAGCGTGGGTCAGAGGAGGTGGACGGGCCTGTCAGACACGGCTTGTGTCACTCCTCAGAGCCAGGCTAGCCAGGTCTGCCTGAAACCCACAGCTACTCCCAGGGGCCTCTGCCAGAGGGCATGCACTGGCCTGGCTCACACCTGGCTCCCCGACCAGCGGACGGATGGCTTCAGGAAGGTTCCTGGGGGGCACACGACCAGCCCTCAACCCCTCAGTGTGCCCATCTTCAGTCTGTGTTACAGAAATGTTCATTTCCATCAGCAAATCACTGAGTAAATACAGAAAAGCAGTGACAATGACGATCCCCGCTCCGTAACCGCGAGGGTGCTGAGGCCGGCGGAGGCTCAGGCGCTGCCAGCCAATGCTCACCTTTACCTTCTTCCCTTTTCTCTTCTTCACTCGATGTTGGCGTTTCTTAGATCTTGTTGCTGAGCCCTTACTTTTTGCGGATGGTCCAGATGGGGTTTTCTTTCTTCCCGGCACTTTCTTCCGTCTTCCTAAGGAGAAGAGGTTGAAGTCTGTGCTTCTCTGTGCTGGGCCCTCCCCACCCCATTCCTGTGAGTCCAGCCCAGAGGACGGAGCCCAGGAGCCGGCAAAGCAGGACCACACGCACTGCCTTGCATTTTTTTTTTTTTTGAGACAGGATCTTGCTCTGTCACGCAGGCTGGAGTGCAGTGGCATGATCTCGGCTCACAGCAGGCTCAAACTCCTGGGCTCACATGATTCTCCTGCCTCAGCCTCCCAAGCAGCTTGAACTATGGGTATGCACCACCGTGCTCAGCTCATTGTCTTTACAGAGAGGGCTCACCATGTCGCCCAAGCTGGTCTCTGGGCTCCAGCAATCCTCCTGCCTCAGCCTCCTGAAGAGCTAGGATTACAGGTGTGAGCCACTGCCCCTGCCCAGATTATTTTTTTTTTTGAGACGGAGCCTTGCTCTATCACCAAAGCTGAAAGACACTGGTGTGATCTTAGCTCACTGCAACCTCTGCCTCCTGGGTTCAAGCGATTCTCCTGCCTCAGCCTCCCGAGTACCTGGGATTACAGGCACGCATGATCACGCCTGGCTAATTTTTGTATTTTTTTTTTTTTTTGAAGACGGAGTCTCACTCTGTCGCCCCGGCTGGAGTGCAGTGGCGCGATCTCGGGTCACTGCAAGCTCCGCCTCCCAGGTTCATGCCATTCTCCTGCCTCAGCCTCTTGAGTAGGTGGGACTACAGGCGCCCGCCACCATGCCTAGCTAATTTTTTGTATTTTTAGTAGAAACGGGGTTTCACCGTGTTAGCCAGGATTGTCTCAATCTTCTGACCTCGTGATCCACCCACCTTGGCCTCCCAAAGTGCTGGGATTACAGGCGTGAGCCACTGCACCCGGCCCTAAAGTTTTTTAAACGGAGAAATAAACCATATATTTGTGTATGTATTTTTGGAGACAGAGTCTCTCTCTCTCAACCAGGCTGGACTGCAGTGGCGCCATCTCAAACTCCTGGCCTCAAGCTATCCACCTGCCCCAGCCTCCCAGAGTGCTGGGATTATAGGCTACTCAGGAGGCTGAGGCACCACAACTGCTTCAGCCTGGGAGGCAGAGGTTGCAGTGAGCTGAGATCGTGCCACTGCACTCGAGACTGGGCAAAATGAGATCCTGTCTCAATAAAAAAAGGAATAAAAATAACGTGTTCCTATTGGGGGAAGAGACAGAAAATGTGCAGCATCTAAGAACAGAGCGTGACCTCCCTGAGTGTACCATTAAATATCTTACATAACCCTGAAGCAGGGCCGGGCGCCAAGGCTCACACTCAATCCCAGCACTTTGGGAGACCAAGGCAGGTGGATTGCTTGGGGACAGGAGTTCAAGACCAGCCTGGCCAACAAGGGGAAACCTTGTCTCTACGAAAATAAAAAAAATGAGCCGGGCATGGTGGTGGTGCACCTGCAGTCCCAGCTACTCAGGAGGCTGAGGGAGGAGAATCACTTGAACTGGGGAGGTGGAGGTTGCAGTGAGCCGAGATCCCACCACTGCACTCCAGCTCCACAGTGAGACTCTCCCAAAAAAAAAAAAAAAGAAAAAAGAGAGAAACTATGAAAGAAAACTAAATTAGCACACGGTGACAATGGAAAGTAAAATGAAACAACCTATAGCTGTGCCCCTTGGTACAAACACCAGAGAAGAACTCTCCTGAGAGACTTTAACACAAATGAGCTCCTGCACATCTGTAGTGACATAAAGATTAAAAAATGTTTAACCGCCAAAACACCCAGCATTTCAGTCCAAATTCATCTTCCTGGCGTGTTTGACAAGGTGCGGTCGACGGCTCTCCGCAGGAGCTGCCTGTTAGTTTCAAGGGAGAATTAGTCACCTCACAGTGGACCTCTGAGAACCAAGTCATTAAAGTTAACCAGCACTGGGACAAAATTACCAAAACTCACAGAAAAGGACTGAAAAACCTGAACAGGGCAGAAGCAAGACAAGACGTGAAATCACTCATCTCAACTCAGCCCCCACAGAAAAGTCCAGGCCCAGATGGCTTCAGAGCGTATTCAGACAAATGTCTACAGCAAAAATAACAAGACTGCTTCCACAAACCTCAGGAAGCAATCCTTCCAGAAAGCAGAGGGGAACAATTCGGGAAGGCCGGCACCATCCTGGTACAACACCAGAGGCAGTGCGGTCACAGATCTGCACATCAGACCTGCACCTCCCAGCCGTGTAGTGTTTCCAGCTGAGAAGATTAAGTTGCAGAAAGAAGAAACGGAAATGCCCACAGCCCTGGCCCTGAGGGAAGCAGTGAGTGGACCTTGGGCGTGGGTCCTGGCACGTGGCTGGCAGGAGAGTCCATCCCGCAAGGCTTACTTGTCTTCCTCTTCCGTCGGGCAGGAGTGCGCGGTGTCAGGGGACGCTGATACACAGCGGTGCTCAGGCCAGTAGCCACGGCCTCGATGGCTTCGTCCAGCAGGGAAGACCCAAGGCGTCCTGGTGTGTGCTACAGGCAAAGGGGCGGTGCCGTCAGGTGCCCTTAGGGCCTCAGCCGGGCCAGCGCAGACCCCAAATGGAGCCCAGAGCACAGCTCACAATGGCAGCCAGAGAAGCAGGACAGCCTCGCCACCTGCCACCTACAGCAGCCACGGCCCAGCCTTCCTCTCCCTTGCCAGGCAGGTTGCCCAGCACTCCCACGGGGGCAAGGCCAGGACAGCCCAGGACAGCTCTGGGAGGCAGGCAAGCTCAGGGCCAGAACGGAGGGCGAGGACAGGCAGACACCAAGGACAGTGGAGTTCTTGATAGAGGAAGAAGGGCACAGGGCGGAGCTCAGAGCAGAGCCCATGGCAAGCCCTGAGAGCTGGGCTCCTGCACAGGTGTGGGGGCGGTATGCAGCAGGGAGGAGGGAAGGGGCAGGCAGGTAGGGGACAGACAGCATCCCAGGGGCACAGGGGAGAGCACCAGTCACTGTGGTGGGGACGGCGCAGGTGCTGGGCAGGGCACTGGAGAGGGACAGCCCCTGCCCCACCCAGCCTTCTCAGTCCACTCCAAATTCAGCGTTAGGCTTGCCAAAGGCACACACCAGATGCCCACAGCCCAGACCCTCCTGCTTGTCCAATGCCCAGGGAAAGGCTGCTGTGAGGACGGAGGCCACAGGGAGCACCTGAAACCGAGCACCAGGTCTAGCGCAAGAGGAAGGCGCTCACAGGTGCCTGCAGGGAGTGGTGCTGGCACGTGGCCTGGGGAACAGGGGGTTTCCTAGAGCCCCCACCCCCAGGGCCAGGCGCCATTTGCCCCTCAGCACCTGGCTCCAGCTGCTGAGAGAGGCAGCCCCACCTTGGGCCGCTGGGCTCACCCCGGGGTGCACTCACCTGCTCCCCTTAGCAGGCCGAGGAACACAAGCCACCGGGGCCAGGCATACCCCACAGTGCCAACGACGCCTCTCCCAGCTACCCAGCCCCTGAGACCACTCTGGGCAGCCGGGGCTCTGGGACGGGCATCGGGGCTGGGCCACCCACCTGGACTCTCCTGGCTGTGGAGATCCGGTTCCGGTTCACGGTTGCTCTCACTCTCTCACTCTGCCGCGTCCTGGCTATCACCCGGGTCCTACCTGCTCGAGGCCGAAGCCTGCTGGTGGTGGGTACCACATCGGCCAAGAGCAGGGAGACCTCCTCCTCACTCACGGGACCCGCATCTGGGAAGAACCACCAGGACTGATGTGCCACACTCAGGCCACACACCTTCCCCAGCGGCTCCCCCCGTGGCTGCTGGCCATGCAGCAGCCCTGGCTTAGGCTGACCTGTGCACAGGACACAGGGCTGCTCACGGAGCCTGGTGCTTCTACCACTGAGGACCGGAACCCCCCAGCCAATGGACACCACACACAGCCCTGAGTAGACAAGCCCGAGACAGCCTGAGATGTCTTCCCCACGCCGCAGCCGACCCTAACCCTGGGGCTGCAGAGCGGATGGTGAGAAGGCCCACGCGCCTTGAGATGAGAGCAGCGTCCTTACCAGCGGCAAGGACAACGCCAGGGGCAGCACATTCCGGGCAGAACCACTCGTCCACCGGCACCTCCTGGAGAGGGGGGTCCAGGCATTCCATGTGGTACCTACAGGAGAGAGCAGGGCCAGAGCACAGCGTCCGGGTGCTGCTCACAGTTTTCCCAACCCTCCTCCAGTGAGGGGACCACACAGCAGGCCTCCAACGGCACCCAAGTCCACGACGCATTCTGTTAGGGGCTGACCTGTGTCCCCCAACAATTCCTAAGAAGCCCTAACCCCCAATGTGACAGCAGGTGGAGATGGAACCTCTAAGGGGGTCATTCAGGCTGAACAAGGCTGCAGGATTGGTGTCCTTAGAGGAGGGAAGGCCAGGGGAGAACACAGCGGGGAGGTGGCTGTCTGTGAGAAGGAAGAAGGGCCTCCCCAGGAACCAGGCCTGCTGCTATCTCAGACGTCCAGCTTCCAAAACCAAGAAAAGGAAGACCCGTGGTTTACGCTGCCCAGCCTGTGGTATCCTGACAGCAGCTGAGCTGACCACGACGCCCACCCAGAGGCCGACAGTGGCTCAGGTGAGCTCCTGCGGTAGGTGCTGCCTATGGGGGCCCTTCCCAGAGAGGCTTGTCTCACCCACCCGCACTCACGGGGTTTCAAACATCGCGCCTCACACCAAGCCAGTGAAGAAGGCGAAGGTTTCTTTGCTGAAAGGAAACTATATTTTAATTGTTTCTATCAAGCCTTCCAGGAAAGTAGTTTGGGAAGTGCTGCCACTGGTGTGAGGTATCTGTGCCCCTCCAAGCAGCCGAGGCTCGGGAGTCTGTGCCAAGATCCTTGAAACTTCACCCCAAAGACCCCAGACAGCCCTGAGTAAGGCAAAAACAATCAAGGCAAGGGAGTCAAGCTGATGGTGACCCTGAAAATTGAGCCTGAATTCAACTGACCTCAACTACCACTTACTAACCACAGTGCTGAACTGTTCTAGGATCTAAGATATGAGTTAAACAAAAGTAAACCCATTCCCCCAAGAATCCTGCACCTAGGAGAAGGTGTCCGCTGTGTGGCCCTCGCTAGGGCCTCACACAAGAAAGACAGGAGACAGGTATGCAGGAAGAGAAGCAGACTCCCCCACGCACCACACGCCCTGCCAGGCCAGCACAGAGGGGCGGCAGGTCGGGGTGGCTACAAAGAGCCCTAACTAGGTCCCCTCCTAACATCTGCTCTTACACAAGTTCTCTGCGGGCAAAGGCAAGAACTGAGCAGTACCTTCTTGTTTTTTTTTTTTTTTTTTTTTTTTTTTTTTTGAGACGGAGTCTCCGCTGTCGCCCAGGCTGGAGTGCAGTGGCCGGATCTCGGCTCACTGCAAGCTCCGCCTCCCAGGTTTACGCCATTCTCCTGCCTCAGCCTCCCGAGTAGCTGGGACTACAGGCGCCCGCCACCTCGCCCGGCTAGGTTTTTTTTGGCATTTTTTAGTAGAGATGGGGTTTCACCGTGTTAGCCAGGATGGTCTCGATCTCCTGACTTCGTGATCCGCCCGTCTCGGCCTCCCAAAGTGCTGGGATTACAGGCTTGAGCCACCGCGCCCGGCCTTAATTAAGTTTTAAACATCCCCAAGAGCCTTGCTGGAAGGACTAGGTTGGGCACAGTGGCTCACGCCTTTAATCTCAGCACTTTGGGAGGCTGAGGTGGGCGGATCACTGGAGCCCAGGAGTTCAAGACCAGCCTGGCCAACACGGCAAAACCCTGTCTCTACTAAAAATACAAAAATTAGCCTGATGTGGTGGCACATGCCTGTAATCCCAGCTACTGAGGAGGCTGAGGCAGGAGAGCCACTTGAAGCTTGAACCAAGGTTGCAGTGAGCCGAGATGGCGCCCTGTACTCCAGCCTGGGTGACGGACCAAGACTCTTGCCTCGAAAAAAATAAGTAAATGAGTAAAATAAAAGCTAACATGAAAACTAGGCTTTGTGCCTGAAAACTGACAGCCTCATCTGGCCTACCAGTTGCCCTCCAGCCACTAGAAGGTTCACGGCGCCGGCCTGCGATGAGGGCCTTGCCCGGGATGGTACCTATGGCAGCCAGGACCAGGTCTCTCCTATCACACCATGGCCTCTCGGGCAGTGTCCAGCGACTCCAGGCCAGCCCAGGCCCCTCCTTCACATGCCCAGAGTGGCCACAGCCACAGGTAAAGAGGACCAGTGTTACACACAGGCAGGGAGCGCTAAGCCACTCCTCCACCTTTTGTTTTTCTTTTTAAGCATTCTGCGCTTGACCAGGCGCAGTGGCTCACGCCTGTAATCCCAGTACTTTGGGAGGCCGAGGCGGGTGGATTACCTGAGGTCAGGAGTCCAAGACCAGCCTGACCAACATGGAGAAACCCCGTCTCTACTAAAAATACAAAATTAGCCAGGCATGGTGGCGCATGCCTGTGATCCCAGCTACTCGGGAGGCTGAGGCAGGAGAATCGCTTGAACCCAGGAGGCGGAGGTTGCGGTGAGCCAAGATCGCACCATTGCACTCCAGCCTCGGCAAAAAGAGCGAAACTCCGTCTCAAACAAAAAAAAAAAAAAAAAAAGCATTCTGTGTATATTCAAGGTGTAACTCAGTAATCAACAGCCAATAAGCACTGTGCCCAGGGCTGCAGTGACCAGGCTCCTGGGATACTCAAGGCAGCAGCCCTGCCCTTCAGACTTGCGACACCAGCTCAGCACACGCCAGGACAGTTGGCAGCAGACGCTCCCAGGAACTCCAAGGAGGTGAAGACCATCAGGGGAGAGCACTCAGGTGTCACAAAACGTGGATTTAGGCTCAGACTCGTAAGAACGGAGGGAAGGCAAGATGTTTGCGAATGTGAGCAGGGCATGGCTGTCTCCTGGCTGCTGAGAGCAGAGGGCAGGACCAAGCAGCGGCTGGGACCTGGAGGGGCCGGTGGAACGCACTGCAAGGCCCCTACACTCCCACAGGCCACAAGGAGGGCGAACTGACGATGAGACAAACATGGTGGTGACCTGTAGGACCCTCGAGGCCCCTGCAGTGTCTGCGAAAGGACAGCCAGCGATTCCTGCACCCCAGCAGCGTGAGTGGAGCAGAGGCCTATGTGGCTAAGAACGAGGTGACAGGTGGGGACACAAGCAGCTGTGGTCAGGGCGAGTCAAAGCTGGGATGACCAGGACCACCCACCACAGAGCAAAGGACTTCACCAGGAGCCCGTCCTCTGTGCGGCTCCAGCCACGGCACGTCCAGGCCTCCTGGCTCTGGCTGTTCCATAGTCCAAACCCTGACCCAGCTACTTTCTGCCGAACAGAAGGCTCCAGATCGAGCAGCCTCACTGGTTCTTTCAACAAGGGAAAGATTTCCAGAATCCTCTTGCCATAATTTCACAGCAGAAAAATTATTCAAATCAACAGGGAGAGCCCCTTGCAGGAGGCTAATGGGGAAGGAGGCACCTGTCTACAGCCAACAAGACAAAGCAGGGATGTGGAGACGAGTGTCACAGGCTCCAGGGAAGCCAGGGCCACGCAGGGCCAGAGCAGGCGCTCAGCTGTGCCAGGGAGAGCAGCAGGTGCAGCGTAACTGGGGGAAGGAGGAGCAGGGTGAAAGGTGAGGGACCAAGGCAGCCAGGATGATGGACGCAGGCAGAGCCACTCCTCCCCCACAGAAAGGCCGGGACCAGGACACGTCCCCCCCTCTGGCTGGCCAGCCCCACGGCCTCCTGTCTGGCTGTTTTCTTTTTTGTCTTGATGTATGACCTGCATTTCTGTGAGCAGCCTCAGAATGTTTTTTGGGGAAAGATGGAGGTGTAAATGGGTGTAATAGGAAGGCCTGCAGGTGCCCATGGTCCGCAGGACTGAACTGCGCTGCTGAGGGTGGTGAGCTCAGTTCCAGGTGCTGGGACTCAGACTTCACAGAGGGAGGAGGTTCTGCATCCCTCCTGCCCCTGGCCCACCTTGCACGCAGCAGGGCACGTGTGCCAGTCCCAAGCGTCCCTTACCCCGCATCGCAGCCATCACAGAGCAAGAGCCTGTCCTCGCGGTCACTCCTGCCGCACACCTCACAGAAGGTGGGGTCCTCCTCCTCTTCCTCACTCGCTTTGGTGTTCTCCACTGGGATCTAGGACAGAACCAGTGATCACACACCACACGCGTCCCAGACTCCCTATGGTCAATTCCCATCACAATACACAGTTAATCCAGAATCCATCCATCGGCTTCAGATTCCTAAGTGGGCTCCACAGGCCCAGAGGGTCTCCCTCGACATGCACACAAGAATTTTTATGTTTTCTACCATCTCAGGGTGGTGATCTAAGAGGAAAATATTCAACAGAAAGCAAAGTATGATGCATGGAAAGGAGCGGGTAAGCCTGTGGCCCCTAAGTGAAGTCATCAAGCAGGGCAAGGCAGCAGGCGCCGGACTTAGACAGACTAAGAGCAAGGTCTGCCTCTAAAAAAAAAAAGCAAAAAAAAAAAAGCAAGGTGTGGTGGCTCATGCCTATAATCCCAGCACTTTAGGAGGCCAAGCTGGGCAGATCATGAGGTCAGGAGATTGAGACCATCTTGGTTAACATGTGAAACCCCATCTCTACTAAAAAAAAAAAAAAAAAAAATTACAAAAAATTAGCTGGGCGTGGTGGTGGCAGGTGCCTGTAGTCCCAGCTACTTGGGAGGCTGAGGCAGGAAAATGGCGTGAACCTGCAGTGAGCCAAGATTGTGCCACTGCACTCTAGCCTGGGCGACAGAGCAAGATTCAGTTTCCAAAAAAAAAAAAAAACAGCTGGGCGCAGTGGCTCACGCCTGTAATCACAGCACTTTGGGAGGCTGAGGCAGGAGGACGGCTTGAGCCTAGGAGTTCGAGACCCACCTGGACAATACAGTGAGACCTCGTCTCCACTTAAACAAACAAACAAAAAAAGCCAGGTGTGGTGGCAAACGCCTGTGGACCCAGCTACTCAGGAGGCTGAGGCAGGAGAGGATGGCTTAAGCCCAGGAGGCTGAGGCTGTAATAAGCTGTGATTGTGCCACTGCGCTCCAGCCTGGGTGAAAGAGCAAGACGGTGTCTCAAAAATAAAATGAAGAGCTCTGAGCAGACGGGCCAGAGAGCCGCTCCCCGATGTGATGGGTACAGGGCTGGGGTCCAAGGGACATCCCAGGAGCTGGCAACATCTCTGCCTCTCACCCCCAACCCGGACCCCAAACCCCCAGACAGGGCACAACTCAAGCTCCAGGTTTCCTGCTCATGGCCACAGGGGCACTTGAGTGAATTGCTATGAAGCATTTAACCGACACTCATTTCAGGAGAGCAAGCCCACTTTGGAAAGCGCGCTGTCCCACAGGGCAGGGATATAAGCGCGCCTGGGGTCTCCACAGCAGCATCCACACTCACCTTCCTTAAGATTTTACCACCAAATTGAGCTCGAATACAAATGCACTTAAAGAGAGTTCGATCAACTGGACAGGAATTGGCATTCTGTGAGAAATAAAAACAGGATGAGAATCTTATAAATCACTTTCACTTCGAGGTCAAAAATTTCTTTTACACTGAAAATCAAGTATCTGCTAAGTGCCTCCGTGTGCCAGGCCCTCCACTAAGCTGCTGGCAACATGGCAGTGAAGGGAGCACAGCGAGCCTTGCCTCCCTGCAGAGCTGCCAGCCCTGGCGGGGGGAAGAGCAGCTCCATGAACGCAAAGCATCTGGTGACAATAAAGGGGGGACAGGGAGGCAGGGGCGGCATTGTGCACAGGTCCCTCTGCGGGGAGCCCTGTTCAAATCGTCTGCCAACTTTTCCAAAAGAGTGTTGGACATTCACGAGTAAATTTTTAGAATTTCTTTTCATAGGCCGGGAGCAGGGGCTCAGGCCTGTCATCCCAGCACTTTGGGAGGCTGAGGCAGGTGGATCACCTGAGGTCAGGAATTCGAGACCAGCCTCACCAACATGGAGAAACCCCGTCTCTACTAAAAATACAAAATTAGCCAGGCGTGGTGGCGCGTGCCTGTAACCCCAGCTACTCAGGAGGCTGAGTCAGGAGAATGACTTGAACCCTGCAGACGGAGGTTGCAGTGAGCCAAGATGGTGCCATTGCACTCCAACCTGGGCAACAAGAGCCAAACTCCATCTCAAAAAAAATTTCCTTTCATAGTGTGGATAACAGTCAGGTATGTGTGGTAAAATTTTTTTTGCCTTTATTAATAGTTTTCTGACCCACATAAGATCCTTAAGTTAGTTTTATACCATACACAAGAAAACACTGATTTTAACTGAATAATTCAATGGGCCCTGACAAATGCACGTCCTGCAGAGTCCCCACCCTGCTCTTCGGGCCCTTCCCTCTCCCACCTGGCTGCTTCTTCCTGTTGTCTCGCGTGTGGTGAGGTGCGTCTTCCCTGGGATTTCTCAGGATTGGAGTCACAGCATGGACTCCTGCTCACGGCATTCTGCCCTCCCTAGCACTGAAGAGACGCCACCACACCAACGGCCCCTGTGTCCATCCCCCGTGGTGCATCGACGGAAGTGTCTTTGTGTGGGTGCACTTCTGTTTCTCTTGGGTCAACACCACGAATACGTGTGCCTTTGAGGTTGTACGTGTGATATTCCCCCTCTGGAGTCCGGGGCGCCATCCACCCCACCAGCTCAAGGGGCGTGCAGCAGCACCTCCCGTAGTGGGACTGGGGTTCCCAGAGGAGCCCTGCTGCTGAGCCCCGCACACTCACTGCCCGTGTGCAGACATTCTCTCAGGCTAAGCCCCGCACGCTCAGAGCCTGTTTGCAGACATTCTCTCAGATTGTTTAGGAAATCCTTCCCTTTTCTTATCACAGAGCTGCCCGTGCTTTCCTTTCAAAGTTTCAGCTTTGCTTTCTAATTCCAAATCTTGAATCCATCTAGCATTGTGTGTGTTGTGAGCAGCCCCCAGGCTGATCGGTCCCACAGGCACCGCCTGTCTCCCCGAGTATGTCCAGGTCTCTTTCAGGGACCCTGCAAAACCCCTAGGACTGGTTTTCATTCCTGCACTGATTCCAGTTCAATCACTGTAGTTTTATAAATCATAATATCCAGTAGGCAATTTCTCCCCTTTTCAAAGCTATCTTGGCAATTCTTGGTGCCTTCCTGTCCTTGTGTGTTGATTTCACAACACATTAAGCGTGCTGAACTCCTGCTGGGACGGACGGAATCAGCATCCCCGCCCTCTCTATGGAGTAAGCCGTCTTGAAAGGGAAGGGGCTGGCCGGGCGTGGTGGCTCACGTCTGTAATCCCAGCACTTTGGGAGGCCGAGGCGGGTGGATCATAAGGTTAGGAGATCGAGACCATCCTGGCTAACACGGTGAAACCCCATCTCTACTAAAAATACAAAAAATTAGCCGGCGCGGTGGTGGGCACCTGTAGTCCAGCTACTCAGGAGGCTGAGGCAGGAGAATGGCGTGAACCTGGGAGGCGGAGCTTTCAGTGAGCCAAGACTGCGCCACTGCACTCCAGCCTGGGCAACAGAGCGAGACTCCGTCTCAAAAAAAAAGAAAGGGAAGGGCCTTGCTTCCTTCAATCACAGCTGTGTTGGAAAAGGTCTTTAAATGTCTTACACGTCTCTTTATGACTTATTTCTAAATACAACGTTTAATCTTTATTAACCTTGTATCCAGCAATCTTGCTAAGCAGCATTCTAACAGTTTATTTGTAAGATTTCTTTTTTTTTTGAGACAGAGTCTCCCTCTGTTGCCAGGCTGGAGTGCAGTGGTGCAATCTCAGCTCACTGCAACCTCCACCTCTCAGGTTCAAGCGATTCTCCTGCCTCAGCCTCTCCAGTAGCTGGGATTACAGGCATGTGGTACCATGCCCAGCTAATTTTTGTATTTTTAGTAGAGATGGGGTTTCACCATGCTGGCCAGGATGGTCTTGATCTCTTGACCTCATGATCCACCCACCTTGGCCCCTCAAAGTGCTGGGATTACAGGCATGAGCCACTGTGCCCGGACTCATCTGTAAGATTTCTATACTGATAAACTTATTTGTAAATGCCCTCCCTCTCCTGCCCAATACTTATCTAATAAATGCCAGACAGAAAATACACAGCAAACACTGTATCTTGTTCCTCAATTTAAATGAAAGCTTCACTTGCCAAAAGTAACATCTACAAAAAAATAAATAAAAAAAAAGTGGCCGGGTGCAGTGGCTCACACCTGTAATCTCAACACTTTGGGAGGCTGAGGTGGGCGGATCACCTGAGGTCGGGAGTTCAAGACCAGCCTGACCAACATGGGGAAACCCCGTCTCTACTAAAAATACAAAATTACCCTGGTGTGGTAGCAGGTGCTTGTAGTCCCTGCTACTCGGAAGGCTGAGGCAGGAGAATCGCTTGAACCCGGAAGGTGGAGGCTGCAGGGAGCCGAGATCGCACCACTGCACTCCAGCCTAGGCAACAAGAGCGAAACCCCACCCCCCCCCAAAAAAAAGAAAAATCTGAGCTTTTAAATCTACTGTGGGCTGTGGACCCACCACAACAGAACAGGACTTGGAAGTACTAGAGCCAGACTTTGGGTGATGTCACAGCCTGCCCCCGCCAGCAGCATTAGCAGTGTCTGGGTCCTGCTTCAAACTAAGCATACAGGCAGTTTTCAGCTACTCAGGGAGACAGAACAGGAAGACCCAGTCACTAGGAATCCTGGGTGAGGTCATGGTTCTGAGGAGGCGGGGCCAGCACGGGCTGCCGGTGCACCTGCAGGGAGGGGAGGGAGTCGAGAGGTGGCAGTGTCAGAGCTGAGCCCTGAGTACAGAGGTCGGGGACTCATCAGTCATCCTTGGACTGTAAGCTCTACTTTTTTTGACATTTTTCACAATCAAGTATTCAGAAAGGGCAGGGGGAGCTGATTGCTTCTAAAGGTTCATTTTGAAATATAAAATACACTGCATGTTTACGGTAAACTCTCTTCACCTGTTTTAAGGACAGTCCCTTTCAATGCCGGTTATCGTGACTGAATGCTGTATCCCACCGGTGTTTTCTTTCTTTTTTTTTTTTTTTTTTTTGAGACGGAGTCTCGCTCTGTCGCCCGGGCTGGAGTGTAGCGACCGGATCTCAGCTCACTGCAAGCTCCGCCTCCCGGGTTCACGCCATTCTCCTGCCTCAGCCTCCCGAGTAGCTGGGACTACAGGCGCCCCCCACCTCGCCCGGCTAGTTTTTTGGTATTTTTTAGTAGAAACAGGGTTTCACCGTGTTAGCCAGGATGGTCTCGATCTCCTGACCTCGTGATCCGCCCGTCCCGGCCTCCCAGAGTGCTGGGATTACAGGCGTGAGCCTCCGCGCCCGGCTACTACAGGTGTTTTCTGTATATCAACTGAGAGAACCACATGTCAAGGCAGCAAACCGCCCAAGTACCATAGCACACCTGCCTCTGGCTTGCAGGCCGAGATGGCCCCTACGTCATCCAGGGTTTCTGCAGCTGGTCCCGAGAGATCCACAGCCGTCCTCTCTCCTGCCACTGACCGATACACCACAAACGCCTCACAGGAGCTCACCCACACCCCCAGGAGCCATGGTGCTCCCAAAGCAAAGGCCAAGCCAGACTCAATCCTGTGGCTCCAGGGTCAGCCGCAGAGCAGAGAGCTACAACCTCGCAAGAGGCTGACCACAGGCTGGGTCACCTATAAACAGGGAGGCTATCCTGAAGGGAGGAAGAACCCAACCAGAGGTGAACTCACCTTGGACCATTCGACAATGCAGTCCAGGCAGAAGTAATGGGCACAGTTCTCCGGCGTCCCCACGGCCTGGTCTCTGAATGTGTTGAGACAGATCGGGCAGCTCTCCGCATCATCATCAGAATTAAAAGAGCCAGTAGCTTCCAGTTTCCCCTGAGTACCCGCTACCTCCAGCAACGTCTCCCCATCGTCTTCAGAATCCTCGGAACCTGGAGAGAGAGGAAATGTTCCAACTGGTGCAAGCAGGCCTGGCAGCGTGAACTGTGGCACTGGAGGCAAGCAGGCCCGGGCTGCACTCCGGACACCAGGTCTGCGATGCAGAGCCCGCCTCCCCATGGGCTCACATCCTGCCACTTATCTCCACATCCACGCTCAGCACATCCACAACCCCAGGAGCCCTTCCCCGCACCTAACCTGAAGGCTCGGGCGCCCTGCACCGAGGCGTGGGAAGTTGAGCGTCCTGAGTGCCAGACCAGCTCCTCCTAAGCTGAGCCTGGGGCTGAGGCAGACCTCGAGAGGCACGGCAACCCTGGGGTCCAGCACAGGTCCCAGAGATCATCAGGTTCATTTTGGAGCCTCCAAGCGAGCCCCTCAGTGCAACAGTCCCCTGACAGCAGCCCCCGTTTCCAACGCCCCCTTCCCAAAGCCTGAGGACCATGAACCATCTGCCCGCAGACAGGACCTCCTTCTGAGGTCACCCGTTCCTCTTCCCTGTGGAAGGCAGAGCACAGGCTCCTAACTGGGCCACTGACCACAACCGCTCTGGTCAATGTGGAGTGGTTCTGAGGCTACACCCTGACCAGCAGCAGGGAAATGCTCTGAGTTCAACACGGCAGAGCCCCCATGTGCACTACTATCTTCTTCCTACCCAACTCCACTGGAACAATGCTAAAAGAAACAGAACACAGTTCACATGGGAAGAGGAGCAGACTCGGTGTGGGTGGCAGGTTCCTCCTTAGCCCCAAGACTCTCCCGGTTCCACGCATATGGGCAGGACCCTGCCAGCACTGGGGCATCACTCCCAGGACCCTGCTGTTATCCCGCAAAGGGAAAGGCACACCCAGAACAGGAATTTACACTGTTGAAGAGGCTGGGAGAAGTGAGAGCTGCGAGGGAGGCAGCAGAAGAGTTTTAAGTTTTCATCTTTCATGTTAAGAGTTGAAGAACTACTGGCCGGGCGCGGTGGCTCAAGCCTGTAATCCCAGCACTTTGGGAGACTGAGGCGGGCGGATCAC
>NW_012122265.1:418446-420205 GCF_000951035.1 Colobus angolensis palliatus | reverse complement strand
GGTGACACCCCACCTCTAATAAAAACACAAAAATTACCCAGGCGTGGTGACATGCGCCTGTAATCCGAGCTACTTGAGAAGCTGAGGCAGGAGAACTGCTTGAACCCGGGAGGTGGAGGCTGCAGTGAGCCCAGATCACGCCACTACACTCCAGCCTGGGCAACAAGAGCGAAATTCGGTCTCAAAAAAAAAAAAAAAAAAAAAAGGTCCTGGAGGAATAAAGAAGGGAGGGGTGTTCACTCAAGTTCTGCAGACACTGGCTACACCAACACCTCTCCAGTGCCTTCCCATCCCCTTCCTTCAGGGCGCTCAGCCCTCGCGGCTCCAGGTCTCTGTAAACCTTCTGTCACTTCACATCCCCCAGCCCTGGCCTCCCTGCCGCCCCTGCCCAGCCACCTCCTCCTGCCCCTCAGGTGGCAGCTTGTATTCTCCAGAAGCCTGTCCCCACCCCAGGTCCGTGGAGCCTGTCCCTTTCCCGGACGCCCACAGCTCTCAGTGTCTATGACCCTGTCCCCCAGCTGCTGCTTGATGCACTGGGTTTGCTGCTAGAAGGTGAGCGCAGACACGGTGGGGGCCCTGCTGAGGCTGTCACCCTCACTCCAGCCCGCAACCCAGAGTCTCTGGCATCCAAAGTGCCCTCAGATCTCAAGGACAGAGAGTCACCCTGATGGCCCACGCTTTCAGCCCTGGCAATGCCAGAATCCGCGCAGAGACCTGCTACAGACGAACCAGAGCCCTAACCCAATGCTGGGAGTAAGCAGGGGAGCCCCTTTGGGACCTGCAGACCCAGCAGACCAACAAGAGCACATCACGTGCAGAGCTAAACATCGAACTCTGGAAGGACACAGCCAACACACACTGGCTCAGGCCATGAGCGCCATTCCCTCACCAACAGTCTCAAACAGAAGGGTTACCTTTCCGAAACGTTCTAACCCTGATAACTACAACGCTATCCTGAAAGACTGTGACACACAGATCACAGTAGCCACTTGAGGACCACGGATTTTCCAGCCTGATGGTGATGTCAGAAGGAAAGCAGTGGAAAGGCAAAAATCTGAGGGTGAGCTCAGCCTCCCTCTGAGGAAGCCACCACAGTGGAGCCGGGGCAGGGCCGGGTCAGGGCAGGGGCAGGGCCGGGTCAGGGCAGAGGCAGGGCGGGGCAAGGCAGGTGCAGGGCCGAGGCAGGGCTGGGGCAGGGCAGGGGCAGGGCTGGGGCAGGGCAGGGGCAGGACCGGGGCAGGGCCACCTCCTTGGTGGCCTCACAGGCTATGCACCACTGAGGGTGACAGCAACGGGCACAGGGAAGGCGGTACCACTAGTGCACCCCACAGACTTGTCTCCCCTTTGTTTTGTTTGAGACAGCGTCTCGCTCCATCACCCAGGCTGGAATGTAGCCTCAGCTTCCTGGGCTCAAGGGTCCTCCCACCTCAGCCTCCTGCGTAGCTGAGACCATAGGCCTGGGCCACCACACCCAGCCCAGACCTGCCCTTTAAAGCTCTGTTCTCCGAAAAGAAGTTCAAGGGTACATACAATCATCAACCAATCGTAAGTGAGCCGAGAATTTTTTTTTTTTGCCCAGGCTGGAGTGTGATGGCACGATCACAGCTCACTGCAGCCTGGACCTCTTGGGCTCAAGTGATCCTCCAACCTCAGCCTACTGAGTAGTGGGGATTACAGGCACACACCACTGTGCCCAGGTAATTTTTGTGGGGCTTTTTTTTTTTTTTTGAGACAGAGTCTCGTTCTGTTGCCTGGGCTG
>NW_012122265.1:415293-417731 GCF_000951035.1 Colobus angolensis palliatus | reverse complement strand
TTGCCTTGGCCTCCCGAAGTGCTGGGATTACAGGCATGAGCCACTGAGCCTGGCCTGAATTTCTTAATAAAATCATAAAATCGCACAATGCCTCTGTCAGCTCTCAGGAGTTCTGTTCAGATGAGTGTATGAACTACAAGTGGGTCAGGAGGTCCCAGGTCATGGCAAACCCCAGGTCACGCTAAACCCATCCTGTACCTAGGTGATGAAGGCAGGCCTTTGGCGGGGTGTGGGGGGCGGGCGGTTGCCAAGATCTTGCTGCTCCTTCCATGGGGAATTCCAGTTCGGTTCCATTCTCTCCAAAAACATCACAGATCATGTTGTTCAGTGTTCTTAGACATTTTAATTTTTTGCCCTCAACAGAGAAGAGACCTACTACGTTGTCAAACTGAACTTCAAAATGAAGGACTACAGCCGGGCACAGTGGCTCACACCTGTAATCCCAGCACTGGGAGACTGAGGCGGGTGGATCACGAGGTCAGGAGATCGAGACCATCCTGGCTAACACGGTGAAACCCCGTCTCTATTAAAAAATACAAAAAATTAGCCAGGCGTGGTGGCGGGCGCCTGTAGTCCCAGCTACTCGGGAGGCTGAGGCAGGAGAATGGCATAAACCCGGGAGGCAGAGCTTGCAGTGACCTGAGATCCGGCCACTGCACTCTAGCCTGGGTGACAGAGTGAGACTCCGTCTCAAAATGGTGGCAGGGGCCTGTAATCCCAGCTCCTCGGGAAGCTGAGGTAGGAGAACTGCTTGAGCCCAGGAGGCGGAAGTTGCAGTGAGCTGAGATTGAACCACTGCACTCCAGCCTAGGCAACAGAGCAAGACACCAGCTCAAAAAAAAAAAAACACCAAAAACAAACAAACAAACAAAAAACCCTGGGCGCGGTGGCTCACACCTGTAATCCCAGCACTTTGGGAGGCCAAGGCAGGCGGATCACAAGGTCAGCAGATCAAGACCATTCTGGCTAATGCGGTGAAACCCCATCTCTACTAAAAATACAAAAAATTAGCCGGGTGTGGTGGCGGGTACCTGTAGTCCCAGTTGCTTGGAAGGCTGAGGCAGAAGAATGGCCTGAACTCGGGAGGCAGAGCTTGCAGTGCGCTGAGATCACACCACTGCACTCCAGCCTGGGCGACAGAGCAAGACTCCGTCTCAAAAAAAAAAAAAGAAGGACTACGAATAAAGTGAGCCGTCATCACAGCTGAAGACGAGGCCTCACTGCAGGTGACCACGGGGATGAGGCCAGCTGTGGTGATGACAGCACTCTCACGGAGGATGTGTTATAAAAGGCTGTCCCCACCACGACAAGAGGAAACACAGGAGCCGGCGTGAGCACCAGCTGTCTCACCAGATCTGTCTTCCAGGTCTTCCTCCTCAGACGCCCCCTCATCTTCTCCGTCTGTGCCATCTCCGTGCTCGCTGTCGCTGTCGTCCCCGGAGTCCCCACTGCTGCCCTCGCTGCTTTCCTCTAGACACCAGGGTGAGACACAGGCCGCAGGGGCGTCAGGACTATGCAGCAGAGAGCAGGGTAGCTTTGCACAGGCATAGAGGCATTAGGAGCACCTGCCAAACGGCTAACAGCTTCCCCAGGGCTGGCAAGGTGGGGGCACACGCAGGGAAAGGGAACATCGTTTCATTCAACATTTGTGTTGTTTGCATTAAAAATTAGAGAAAAGAATACGCTACTTCCACAATTTAAAATCAAAGGATAATTTTTTTTAGACTGAAAGTTGACAAGCGACACACACAGATGACCTCCAAAGGGAAACACCAGGCACCCTGGTCCTCCTGGGGACGCCCCTACCCGGCACTGGGCAGCTCACCAAAGTCACCTGCCGGGTCCGCAAGGCCGACCTGTGGGCGTCCATCCGGCCCTGGGCTCCGGGCCACAAGCTCATCCAGACTGTCGTCATCCATTGCTGCACATTGAGCTCAGCTCTGAAAGAAAGCAGAGCCAGGGAACTTCGAAACTGTCCCAGGCTGCAAAGAGCCCTCTGAAGAGCGATGACCTCTCCCCACAGGCCGCATCCCAGTGTCACATCCACCGCCACAGCACGTGGAGGGTGAGCCCTAAGATACCACACACGCAACAACCCTCACCAGTAAGCCTTGCACATGATTCACATTTACAGAGCTACCTGAAAAGCCAGATCCCAGCTGGCCACTGCACCCGGCCAGGAAAAAAAAAAAATTGTTTTTAACTAAAAAAAAAAAAAAAAAAAAAAAAAAAAAAAATAGGTCGGCAGGGTGCAGTGGCTCACGCCTGTAACCCCAGCACTTTGAGAGGCCGAGGCGGGTGGATCACCTGAGGTCAGGAGTTCGAGACCAGCCTGGTCAACATGGTGACACCCCACCTCTAATAAAAACACAAAAATTACCCAGGCGTGGTGACATGCGCCTGTAATCCGAGCTACTTGAGAAGCTGAGGCAGGAGAA
>NW_012122265.1:412953-415223 GCF_000951035.1 Colobus angolensis palliatus | reverse complement strand
AAAATTAGCTGGGCATGGTGGTGGGCACCTATAATCCCAGCGACTCAGGAGGCTGAGGCAAAAGAATTGCTTGAACCCGGGAGGAGGGGGCTGCGGTGAGCTGAGATCACACCACTGCACTCCAGCCTGGGCAATAAGAGCGAAACTCCATCTCTCAAAAAAAAAGGTCACTGACCACTGACCACTGAACTGCAACACTCCTGAGGAATCACACCACCGTCTACAAACAATGGCCTCATCCTGAGCTGAGGCAGAGCCGGGCTTTATCAGCTGGGCACAAGAGGGGCCTCGGTGACACGGAGGGCGCTCTCCCTGCCGAGGCTGGCCAGTGTCAGCCCAACCCCATCCACCAGGGTGTGGCTGAGTCCCCAGTGGTACCCAGAGCTGAGGAGGCAGAAGGCACAGAGGCCAGGCCTACCCCTTGGCTCCCAAGGCCACTTGCTCAAGGCACTAACCCATCAGCCAGGACCGCTGCCCTTCCCACTCTGCAAGGTCACTGTGAAGCTACACGGGATGCCGTACAAAGCCTTGGGAAATCTAGCTGGACACGCTCCTCCTTCCACAACAGGGCCTCAAACTTTGGTCCCAGATAAGGAATGAGATGCGTGCACGTGGTTCATTTCTCATCAGTGCTAGTCACCTTGTTTCCCAGGCGACCCTGGGAGGAAAGGTCTCTCGACTAGGAGAGTGAGTCAGGAATCCAGCAAGGCAGTGAAGCCGGCCCTGTAGCACTGTTTCCCACCAGGTCCAAGCTCCATCCATGGTCAGACGAAAGCACATCACACAAGAGGCCAGGAAGTAGGGGGCCAGAGCCAGGGGCCCTTGAGCTCAGGGCCTCCTCGCATCGGAGCTCAGCTCCTGCCACCACCACAGGTTCCACATGTACCACAGCAACTGGAGAAAGGGGCTGTCACCGCCACTGCTGTCCGGACACCCCGGACAACTATCCCTAATGGGGCTAAGGCTCAGAGAGCAGGACGGCCTCACTTCCCATCTGACAAGACAGTGCAAAACCCTAGATTCTTTTTTCTTTTGAGACGGAGTCTTGCTCTGTTGCCCAGGCTGGAGTGCTGGAGTGCAGTGGCACGATCTCGGCTCACTGCAAGCTCTGCCTCCCAGGTTCAAGCCATTCTCCTGCCTCAGCCTCCCGAGTAGCTGGGACCACAGGCGCCCGCCACTACGCCCAGCTAATTTTTTTTTGTATTTTTCAGTAGAGACGGGGTTTCACTGTGTTAGCCAGGATGGTCTCGATCTCCTGACCTCATGATCCACCCGCCTCGGCCTCCCAGAGTGCTGGGATTACAGGCGTGAGCCACCGCGCCCGGCCAGCCCTAGATTCTAAGATGATGGCTTCTAAAATACTGAGGAATGCCAACTCCACCAAACTGTCAACTGCCATATGTTACTACCGCCTGGAAACAGCGATTGCAGAAGTGGTTTTGCCAAATCAGTAATTGACCTTTCTTCTACCTGCCACCCTAAGGTGAAGACAATTGGCCACGATCCCCATTCAAGGGAGGCTGCAGCCCTGCTGCTTGGTGGACCCAGCAACTCCACAGAGACGCCCTGCTTGTCCTGTGTCTGAATCCTAGAGACACCGGCTCTGAAAGACACACAAGGGCCACAGCCCACCCAGGAGGGTGACCCCTCTCCCACAGCCCACCCAGGAGGGTGACCCACTCTCCCAGGAGGGTGACCCCTCTCCCACCTCTCCCAGGAGGGTGACCCCTCTCCCCATGCACTGAGACCTAGAGTGGCCGCAGCTCTCAGGCCGCACCTAAGAGGACCTTAACTCCCTGGCAATAGCTGTGACCCCCCCTAACAACGGACCCCACATCCTCCTGGGACACCTGCTCCAACACCCACCCTGCCCCTACTTTGTGCAGCACAAGGTGAATGCAGTCCCTGCCCTGGAGAAACACATCTGAAAGAGGGAGGCAGAGTCTCTCACATGAATCTACCGGGGAACACTTCAAGGAGACCACCTAAGAGACAACAGAGCAGGGCTGGGGGGAGTCCCAGGGTCCAACTACTCCGAGTGCAAATCCCCACTCTGATGATGTATTTCACACAGAAAGTAAAAAATGTGAATCGGACCAGGCACAGTGGCTCACGCCTGTAATCCCAGCACTGTGGGAAGCTGAGGTAGGTGGATCATGAGGTCAGGAGATCGAGACCATCCTGGCTAACACAGTGAAACCCCGTCTCTACTAAAAATACAAAAAATTTAGCCGGGCATTGTGGCAGGTGCCTGTAATTCCGGCTACTTG
>NW_012122265.1:410294-412603 GCF_000951035.1 Colobus angolensis palliatus | reverse complement strand
GGAGCTTGCAGTGAGTGGAGATCATGCTACTGCACTCCAGCCTGAGCGACAGAGCGAGACTCCCGTTTCAAAAAAAAAAGTGAATCGACAGCCGGGCGCGGTGGCTCACGCCTGTCATCCTAACACTTTGGGAGGCCAAGACGGGCAGATTGCCTGAGTTCAGGAGTTCGAGACCAGCCTAAGCATCACAGTGAAACCCCATCTCTACCAAAATACAAAAAATGAACTGGGCGTGGTGGCGTGCACCTGAGTCCCAGCTACTCAGGAGGCTGAGGCAGGAGAATTGCTTAAACCTGGCAGGCGGAGGTTGCAGTGAGCTGAGATTGCACCACTACACTCCAGCCTGGGTGACAGAGTGAGACTCTGTCTCCTGAAAAAAAAAAAAAGTGAATTAGCCGGGCGCGGTGGCTCACGCCTATAATCTCAGCACTCTGGGAGGCTGAGGCAGGCAGATCACTTGAGCCTGCGAGTGGGAGTGAGCCTGGAGTGAGCCTACTCCAGAGACCAGCCTGGGCAACATGGCGAAACCCTGTCTCTACAAAAAAATTTAAAAACCAGCTAGGTGTTGTGGAAACCGCCTGTAGTCTCAGCTACTTGGGAGTCTGAGGTGCAAAGATCACTTCACTCCAGGAGGTTGAGGCTGCAGTGAGCCATAATATGTGAACAAATAGCTCCTGGCTTCTCCCTTGATGCACTGAGATTGAGGACCACCTCCAAGGGTTAGGAAGGGTGACAGGCAATGGCTGGGCCTGCCACAGGGCTGCCAGAAGAGACGAGTGAGGCCATGTGGAGTTTGGCACATAGGAGCTCGCCACAAATACCAGCTCAGGAGAGAGGCTGAACTCTGCGAGTCCGTGTACCTGTGGGGCTAAGTCCTGAGGCCTTTGAACTTTACCACAGCTGGTGAGGGAAGCCTCCAGGGGCCTCTTACAATCCTCCACCACAGCAGCAGGAAGGTTCAGGTTATGTGAGGCTGAACAACATCCTTTCCTGGGTATCACACAACAGTAACTAGGGGTTATTTTGCCAAAGACGAGAAAATAACCCAGGAAGTCTCTGCAGATACCCTCTAGTACAACCACCAGAAACAAGACATTTTGGGACCACCAGGAACCCTGTAGTCAGGACGCGGGTTAATGGGAGCCCCTAGCTTAGGACCTCCTGGTTGCACCAGCAGCCCCAACTCTACATCCTCCCTTCCCCATATCCACCTCTGCCATGTCCCAGGCCACAGGCCAGGAAGCCATTTCTGCAGAAAAGACCACAGCCCTTCCCAGCTGTTGGACACCTTTGGCTGGGCTAGCAGAGCTCGGGGGTGGAGGGACCACTGTGGCTCTCCTGCTTAGACTCCAGATTTGGGGGATTAAAGGGGAAAAGAAAACTCCAGATTTCTCTCTCTCTTCGAATTCAGGGGAACCGACGCACTGGCAGTCCCAATTGTTACTGAGGAAGGAAAAGGGCCTTTGGTGTCCGGGGTGCCTGCAATCCCTTTTCATGCCAGTCCCGGAACCTGAGTGCCCATCTCAGGCACTGAACAAGCCTGCAGCCAAGTCCAACATCTCAACTCAGGCCAACTTTTATTCTTGTATTCACCACTTGCTGTATCAGCTAGGAGACCTCAAAATTGTAAACTGCAATGACAGTCAAAAAGTCAGGTGTGAACAAAGGTCTCCGCCGGCCTGAGATGAACACAGCGCTGCTGAGGGCCACGGCCAGGCTTGTCGTAGCCATGATGCTGAGGTGTCATCCATCCGCTAGTACTCTGACTTAACATTCCGCCCATAAGAAAGAAAACCGGATGGTCCAGGAGAGAGGTCAAGTATGCCAACTCCGAAGTCAAACCTCAGCTCAGCTTCAGAGCCTGTCAATGTGGTTCACCCCGCTGACTGCTGTCCTGCTGCTGTCCAAACAAGTAAAGCACGTAAACTCCGAGGAAGGGGTATCACGCCGCGTCAAAAAGAGCACGGTCGGAGTCGGGGCTGGTGCGGACCCGGCCGCCGGCTCTGCCCCTCCCCGACTGCGTGGCGCTGGTGGCCAGTTGCTTAGCCTTTCTGGGCTCCAATCCCCTCATCGGTAAAACGGGAACAAAGCCTACTCCAGAGAGGCTGTCGTGAGAACTGCAAGAGTTAAGGAATAGGAACACCGCCAGCCACACAGGCCTGGGGACATGCAGACAAGGCTCGAAGCCCAGGAAGGCAACCACGCACAGAGGCTGGAAACAAGGCAGCGGAGTCACAGCTCTCTTCCAAACGCGGCAGGGCGGACTTGCAGGGAGCACGCGCGTGGGTGCCACGGGGCGAGGCAGGTGG
>NW_012122265.1:409537-409924 GCF_000951035.1 Colobus angolensis palliatus | reverse complement strand
CGCCGCCGCCGTGCGCTCTTCGACCCGGAAGTGCACGGCGCCTCTTCCGGGCCCCTCCGTCCCGTCCCGCCCGTTGACTGGAACCACTAGGACCAGAGCGGGAAATAAATGGCTGAAATGAGGAAGGTACCACTCCCTGCAGCCAGGGGTCTCGAGGCGTTTAAACGGTCTCCCTTCCACCTTGGAAACACTGTTTAATGCAGGATTCTGCCCGGAGAGATCAGTATCCTGGAAAAGCTCGTACTGTTTAACCCCCGACCGTGGGCTGGTCCAGGCCGTCCCCCCCCCGCGGCCGGGACAGCTGGTACCGCCCGGATCTCCGCCCACCGCCTAGAGCGAATGGGAGCTGCTTCCTGTACGTCAGCTCCGCCCCCATGCCCGCAGCCC
>NW_012122265.1:409048-409360 GCF_000951035.1 Colobus angolensis palliatus | reverse complement strand
CGCAGCCCCTCGCAGGCCCGCGCGCGGCCGGAGCACCTGGGGAGGGCAGTCCTGGCGTCCGCTGCTACGAGCGCCGCGCTCCTCTGACCAAACACTGCGGGAGCCCTCCGTGAGCCGACTATTCCACCCTAGCCACACGTCTCTCCGTCTCGCAGCAGCGCGGTGAAACGTGCGCGCTGGCGAACTACGCGGGCTCGGTAGGACTCGGCCGTGCCGTCCCGTGTGGATTTGGCGCCGGGTGGCCCTGAGGATGTCGCGCGGAAGCCGTACGGGCCCCGGGACGCAGGCCCGCGTGGCTGCAGCGCACCCGGG
>NW_012122265.1:402681-408318 GCF_000951035.1 Colobus angolensis palliatus | reverse complement strand
GTGCCAGAGGAGATGAAGTGGGCAGAGGCTGCTCTACTGGATGAAGAGGAATATGTGGGAATCGCATGTGGGGTGTGCCTGAGGACCAAGGCCTGAACCCTGGGACTCCAACTTGAAGAGGTTTGGAATCTGCAAAGGAGACCAGAAGGAGCACAGGGGTGCTAGGGGTGGAGGGCTGGAGGAAAAACCAGGAGAGGGGCTTCTGGAGGCCAGGGAGGGCGTGCACACACATCCGAGGGAGGGAGCCTGGGTGCAGCAGGGTGGGTCACTGCCACTCACCGAGGGCCAGCGGCGCTGGGGCCAGGGGCTGGAGTTTGGAGAGTGAGCAGAGAGCGCGCAGGGGCTGTGAACACCAACTTCTCTTTCAGGTCGATTTACTGCAAAGGGGAAGGGAAAGCAGCTGGGCCCGGAGGACCACTACCATCAAGAGGCAGAGACCAGCAGTGGCCCTGAATGGCTGGGCGCGCTGATATTTATTGCATACAAGGGGGCGGGGTAAGGAGGGTGGATCTTCTAAGTGATAAGGTGAAGTAAGTCACGTGCTCACAGGACAGGGGGCCCTTCCCTTTTAGGTAGCCAAAGCAGAGAGAGAAGGCAGCATACATCAGCGTTTTCTTCCATGCACTTATAAGAAAGATCAAAGACTTTAAGACTTTCACTATGTCTTCTACCGCTATCTACTACGAACTCCAAAGAGGAACCAGGAGTACGGGAGGAACATGAACGTGGACAAGGAGCGTGACCATTGAAGCACAGCACTACAGGGAGGGGTTTCGGCCTCCGGATGACTGCGGGCCTGGATCATATCCAGCCTCCCACAAGAAGCTGGTGGAGCAGAGTGTTCCCCGACTCCTCCAAGGAAAGGAGACTCCCTTTCGCGGTCTGCTAAGTAACGGGTGTCTTCCCAGACACTGGCGTTACCGCTTGACCAAGGAGCCCTCACGCGGCCCTTACGTGGGCGTGACGGAGGACTCATCTCTTGCCTTCTCGGTCACTTCTCATGATGTCCCTTCAGCACCTGACCCTATAACCCCCGGTTATTCCTAGGTTATATTAGTAATGCAACAAAGAGTAATATTAAAAGCCAATGATTAATAATGTTTATAATAATGATTAATTGTCCATAATCATCTCTATATCTAATTTGTATTATGACTATTCTTATTCTATTTTCTTTATTATACTGAAACAGTTTGTGCCTTCAGTCTCTTGCCTTGGCACCTAAGTAATATTTCGCCCACAGTTTTCTGTTTGCAATGAGAGAAATACCAGGCACTTATGGGTTCTGAAAATGCCCCTGAAGGAAGGAGGAGTGGATGGTGCCGAAGACACTGTGGAAGACTCTGGAGCAATCTACTCTTGGTGGGCCAGAGGGGCTGGGTGTCACGGCGGTCACCCAGGCCAGCCACCTGAACTCACACACTTCAGTCTCAGTTTCTCAACCTCTGTGTGCCTCCATGTCCTTGGCTGTGAAACAGGAATGTGGGTGCTCATGGCTACCTCTTCGGTCATTGTGAGGACGAGATGGGTACGCCTCAGGTGGGGTCCCGTGTGGTCAGCGGGCTGAGGGACTGCCCTCTGCCTTGCACCAGGCACCTCCCCTACCTTTGCATGTGCCATGTGTCTGCCTGCTGGACACTAGGTGCAGGGGTATCCACAGACACGCCGAGGCTCCTGGGAAGGAGAACAGGCCACCTGGGGGACTGCTGGTAATTGTCATAATAAACACATGCACCCAGGCCAGGCATGGTGGCACTCGCCCTGTTATCCCAGCACTTTGGGAGGCCACAGCAGGAAGATCACTTGAGCCTAGGAGTTCCAACATGGGCAACGTGGTGAGATTTCCTCTCTACAAACAATAAAAAAAAGATTAGCCCGAGATGGTAGTACACACCTGTAGTCCCAGCTACTCGGCAGGCTGAGGTGGGAGAATTGCTTGAGACCGGGAGGTTGAGACTGCAGTGAACTGTGATGGCCCACTGCACTGCAGCCTGGGCGACAGTGAGACCCTGTCTCAAAAACAACAGAGCCAGGTGCAGTGGCTCACACCTGCAATCCCAGCACTTTGGGAGGCTCAGGCAGGAGGACCACCTGAGGTCAGGAGATGGAGATCCATCTGGCTAACACAGTGAAACCCCGTCTCTACTAAAAATACAAAAATTAGCTGGGCATGGTTATGTGTACCTATAGTCCCAGCTACTTGGGAGGATGAGGCAGGAGAATGCTATGAACCTGGGAGGCAGGGGTTACAGTGAGCCAAGATCATGCCACTGCACTCCAGCCTGGGCGACAGAGCGAGACTCTGTCTCAAAATAAATAAACACATGCATCCACATGGAGACATGAAGGACGTCCTCAGTGAGCATCATCTTTGGTCAGTGCACAACCAACCCAGGTATGCCAGACAACACTCAAGCT
Organism: Colobus angolensis palliatus; assembly: GCF_000951035.1. Classification (NCBI taxonomy): domain Eukaryota; kingdom Metazoa; phylum Chordata; class Mammalia; order Primates; family Cercopithecidae; genus Colobus; species Colobus angolensis. Next base: position 405,900 of record NW_012122265.1, on the reverse strand, counting down.
CAGGTGTGAGAAGTATCCCCAGGCAGCTGCCCAGAACCAAACTAGGCCCAAACTGTGCATAGGTGGTGCATCTTGAGAGCACAGGCACATACCTATACCTCCAACCTACTGATTCCCACCCCCCCACACACTCTCCTGACACAAAATGACTCCTTACCTGCTCATACGTGGATAGATGCCTCACACACCAGCAGGCAGACACCTCCCGTGTAAAGCACCTCCCCTGCACACTGACAGGTCACCCCCAACTACCCCATCACCTGCTAGTGTCAGCGTGCACACATGTGCATCCTGCCCACACAGCCTCACACAGACCCGCACACTGAAGCTCTGGCCGGATTACTAGTCAATGCTGCCATGTGCTGCCCCTGTCCCTTGCAGACACAAGCATGGCGTGCATGCTCCTGGTGTGCCCGGGGAGGATGGAGCTGGGCTGGGAGCTCCCTTGCTTCTGTCCAGCCCAGGCCAGCTTCTCCCGGAGGGCCCAGTCCAGCCCTTTCCCGCCCCTGCCCCCCACCCCACCATCAGGTCTGTGTGTACATACAGGGCTTGGTGGGCAGTGAGTTCCGTCATCGCCCCCTGCCGAGACCCATCCCACCCCCCGCAACAGGGGGCCCCAGAGCCAGGTGGATGTCTGGGGGAGGCGGGGGCAGGGGTGGCTGGAGGAGGTGGGTGGGGTGAGAACAAAGAGTCAAACCTCTCAGAGTTGGGGGAGGGATGGGCAGGGCTGCATTTTGTATCTAGTGGAGGCAGATGTCTGTGTGTCCCAGGGCTACCATATCAAACGGCCACAAACCAGGGGCCTTAGACAACAGAAAGGCATTCTCTCCGTCAGGAAGCCAGAAGTCTGAGATCCAGGCTGGCAGGGCCCTACTCTCTGCTGAGGATCTGGGGAGGTCCTTCCTCTTCCAGCTTCATCTGCAGGTGTTCCTTGGCTATAACTTCGTATGGCCTCCCTCTGTGTCTGTGTTTCTTTTTCTCTCTCTCTCTTTTTCTTTTTTTTGAGACAGAGTCTCGCTCTGTCACCCAGGCTGGAGTGCAGTGGCACCATGTCGGCTCACTGCAAGCTCCGCCTCCTGGGTTTACACCTGTCTCCCACCTCAGCCTCCTGAGTAGCTGGGACTACAGGCACCTGCCACCACGCCCAGCTAATTTTTTTGTATTTTTAGTAGAGACGGGGTTTCACCGTATTAGCCAGGATGGTCTCGATCTCCTGACCTCGTGATCCACCCGCCTCAGCCTCCCAAAATGCTGGAATTACAGACGTGAGCCACTGTGCCCGGCCTTTCTTTCTTTTTTTTTTTGTGATGGAGTCTTGTTCTGTTGCCCAGGCTAGAGTGCAATGGCGCAATCTCGGCTCACCACAAACTCCGCCTCCCAGGTTCAAGCGATTCTCCTGTCTCAGCTTCCCAAGTAGCTGGGATTACAGGCATGCGCCACCACAGCCGGCTAATTTTGTATTTTTAGTAGAGACAGGGTTTCTCCATGTTGATCAGGCTGGTCTTGAACTCCTGATCTCAGGTAATCCACCCACCTTGGCCTCCCAAAGTGCTGGGATTACAAGCATGAGCCACCGCACCCAGCCTTCTCTTTTTTGTTTGTTTGTTTGAGACAGAGTCTTGCTCTGTTGCCTAAGCTGTAGTGCAGTGGCGTGATCTCAGCTCACTGCCAGCCTCCCGGGTTCCAGCGATTCTCCTGCCTCAGCCTCCCAAATAGCTGGGACTACAAGCACACACCACCACGCCTGGCTAATTTTTTGGTATTTTTAGCAGAGATGGGGCTTCACTATGTTGGCCAGGCTGGTCTCAAACTCTTGACCTCAGGTGATCTGTCCACCTCAGCCTCCCAGAGTGCTGGGATTACAGGCTTGAGCCACTGTGCCCAGGCTGTTTTCCCTCTTCTAAGCACACTGATCATTGGATTTAGGACCCACCCAGGTAGTCCAGGATGATCTCGTTTCAAGATGCTTCCCTTAATGACATCTGCAAAGACGATTTCTCCCAGTGAGGGCACATTTGGGGGGCCTGGGTATTAGGATGTGGATATATCCTCTTTTCTGGGGGGCACCATCCCACTCACTACAGATGGTGAAAAAAGGTGCCTGTGAAATCGGCAGGACTGCGGGCAGAAGTGGGTTCACGTCAGCAGAGCACGACAGGAACGCAGAGCTGCCCTGTCCTCTTGCCCCTTCTTGTCCCCTAGTCTGACTGCCCTGGCAGCTTCTGCCCTGCCATGAAGACACGGGCCTTCTCAGGGCTCCCACTGACCCTTAGGGGCTCCTCCACGACCCACACGATCGAGATCTTGCTGACCTCTGACCCACAATAGAACAGAGTGGCTCCAGGCTCCTCTGGGCACTTCCCCATCCACAGACGGCCAGAGATGCAAGGAACCACTGGGTTCTATTGGGGGCCAGAGGTCAAAGGGTCAGAAAGACCTCAGTCATGTCTTGCTGATTATGTCTCAGTCACCCCAGACTCTGCACCTGAATTTACGTCCCCAGCCTTCAAGCCCCTGAGGACATGGGCTGGGTCAGAGCCTCCCTGGGGCCCCAGCACTTCTCCAACGGGGCTGGGGTTGGGGTAGCAAGCAGGCTGCGGCCTAGGCCTGCGCGGATGCCAATGCAGGGAGGTCATGGGGCCAGAGGAGGACAAAGAGCAGAGCAGTGAGTTTAGGGCCAGGGAGCCGAGGGGGGGCGGCCCGGGTCCGAGGACCAGGGTGACAGTGCCAAGGGGGACCAGCGGCCAAATCTCCCTTGGCTGCCACTTTGGGGCCTCACCCCGAGTCCGATACTTCCAGGTCTGAAGCTGGCCCTGCGCGTCCTAACGAAGGTCAAACCGTCAAGGCTCCTTCGATTTCACACCTTTTCAGGGCACAGACAGGCTACTCTCGCCTCGTCCGCGCAAAAGACCGGCACTAGGCTGCGAGGACCCCCGAGCCCCGTGCAGCACCCCCTCCAGGCTCCAGAGGCTTCCGCGGAGACAGAGCGCCCAGGAGGGACCCAGAGTCCCCAAGGGCGCCCCGTGGGGGTCACCAGGCAAACCAGGCAGAGCCAGAGCCCCCTCCTCTCCAGCCGGACGGTCCCGGGAGTAGTATGGGGACCCCAGGTCGCCCAAGGGATGGCGCGTGCGTCCCGAGGACGCCGTGTCCGGTCTCGCGCAGGCCCCTCCCGGGTCACAGCCCGGGATACGTGAGCCAGGCACCCAGCGGGGTCGGGGG
>NW_012122265.1:395120-402001 GCF_000951035.1 Colobus angolensis palliatus | reverse complement strand
GGCTCGGACGCCCAAGTTGGAGGGGACGGGTGTGGGGTCGATCCCTCCGCCCGCCCACCCGGCAGTCCCTCCAGGCGCAGGGCAGCCCCTGCCCACCGCACACTGCGCTGCCCCAGACCCACTGTGCGTGTGACAGCGGCTGATCTGTGCCTGGGCAGCGCGACCCTCCTGGCCCCGTGACCCGGGTCTGGCGGGCAGGCGACCGGCCACACGGGGACGCGAGGGCAGCTGGACACTGTGGGGAGGGGGTGCCCTGTGGACGGGGTGTGCCTGTCTGGCCACCAGGGACGGCGGGTGGGGGGAAGCGGAATCATGCGGGGGCTTTGCTGCCCTCCGCTTCCTGGGGCTGAGGCTGGGCCAGATACCCTCTTGGAGGGAACTTTCTTTTCCTTGTGTGTCCAGGGTACCGGTGTGCGGAGTTCCTGTTGCCAAGCCGAAGGTGGCCCTGGGCAGGCACAGGTGTTGTGGTCATACCCTGAACCAACAGGACCATCCTCCTGAGGGCCACCTCTGGGGACTTCCTACTGGAAGAGAGTGACGGATTTGGTGCTTCTGTGTGTTTCTGCTGCTTCAGTGGGGCCACTGCAGGAATCGGCGCATGGACCGTCCAGCGGCCTGTCTGCTGAGCCTGCTTTCTTCTGAAGTTCGCTGTGAAAATCAGGACCCTGGCGAGTCCGAGCCTACAGGCCCTGTCCCCCCTCCCCAGGTCTGCAGGAGTTGAGGGCTGCACCCGCTCGCTGGAGAGAGAGAGGCAGATTTAGTGGACGCCTGGCAGGGACTCCAACTGGCCTTTGGAAGCTCCCCGTCGTGACGGGGTTGCCTGTCACCACTGTGTACTGAGGCTTGGCGGGACCTGCACCTGGGAAAGGCTGTGTGTGGCCTTGGGGTCCACACCTGCAGAGCTGACTTACTGCCAGACGGTGACTTACTGTGGGCCATGCTCAGTGAACTGGGGTGTCCTCAGCCAGCCCTACAGAGCACTTCTGTGCTGGGGATGAGTAGGAACTCTGGGCGAGAAGGGCGCCAGCACTGCCCCTCGATACAGCCTGGCTCTGGCCTCTGCCCATACTTATACCAGGTGGGATCTCTGCCCTGCATCCCCTAGGGACTGGCTGGGCTTGGGTCCGCCCTGCTGTGGAACTGTATGTTTTTAGGGAGCCCAGCCTTTTGTCACGTCGGCACAGTTCACAATATAGTTTTCAAAGTATAGTTTAAAACTCAAAAGTAAACTTTTCAGCAACTCAAAGGTTTGCTGAGTGATCTGAAGCATTCTGGCAACTTTTTGGGGCCATGGGATTTGGTTCACCTGAAACAGCCAGTGAGATGCCGGGCGCGGTGGCTCACGCCCGTAATCCCAACACTTCAGGAGGCGGAGGCAGGTGTTCAAGACCAGCATGGGCAACGTGGCGAAACCCCGTCTCTACTAAAAATACAAAAATTAGCTGGGCATGGTGGTGGGCACCTGTAATCCCAGCTACTTGGAAGGCTGAGGCAAGAGAATCACTTGAACCTGGGAGGTGGAGATTGCAGTGAGACAAGATTGCGCCACTGCTCTCCAGTCTGAGTGGCAGGAGAGACTCTGTCTCAAAAAATAAAAAATGAAACAGCCAGTGAGGAGGAAGGCTCCCCGCCTTCCCCACCCCAGAACACAGCAGCTGCTGGGACACCCTCTTGGTGGGGAAGAAGGCCGGTTAGCTTCGTCAGAGCTAGCAGCAGCAGACCAGGGACGGGCACCTGGGCAGTGGCCTCAAAAGGAACAGGTGTTCCTCGAAAACACAAAGGAACAGCGCGTTGCGTGCTCTGCCAGCTCCACGCCTGCTTCCCACTGGGGGGCTGGGGCGTGTGGGGCAGAGCTCGTGACCCCCGGGAGGACATGGGGGTGGGCTCCGGATGGCACCTGGCATTGCCCCCTGCTGGCCTGTGTGATGGTGTGGAGGGCTGGTCACAGAGGTACAACCATCCCTCCAGAATGTGAGTGGGGGCTGTGGATGGAGGAGTAGGTCCCTCAGACCCCAGGCCTGCTGCCCAGGCACAACTCACTTGGCCTATGCATTCCAGGCTCCACCCCTTGTGACTCTGGGCTTAGCTCCATCTGGGGCCACAGGTCAGGCAGGTCCAGGCCCCCAAGGACCTCCCAGGGACAGAAGCTGTGAGCCGGGCAGACAGGAGTGAGGTCAGGTGGGGGTTCCGGCTTGCTGACACCAGCGTTTGGAGGCTTCCGCTGCTGCCTGGCCTCCCTGCATTCCCTGTTCCCTGCCTCAGGCAGGAAATAACCAAGCTGAGTTGCACCTGCACAGCAGTGAGCTCCTGGTGGTCCTGGCCTCTAGGGAGCCCTGTGGATGGCTTCCCTGCCCAAGTTCAGGACTTCCTCATTCCCTTTGTCTGCTCCAGAGAAAGGGGGCAGCACCAGACCCAGATCCAGGGCCACCCAAGAGAAAGCTGAGTCCATCCCAAACTCGCCCACTCTCAAAGCACAAAGACCCCATGATCTAGGGCAAGCTTGTCCAACTGTTGGCCCATGGAGTGGCTTTGAATGCAGCCCAACGCAAATCTAAACTTTCTTAAACATTGTGAGGTTTTTTTTTTTTGAGACTGAGTCTCCGTCACCCAGGCTGGAGTGCAGAGGTCCAGTTTGGGTTCACTGCAAGCTCTGCCTCCTGGGTTCATGCCATTCTCCTGCCTCAGCCTCCTGAGTAGCTGGGACTACAGGCACCTGCCACCATGTCCAGCTAATTTTTTGTATTTTTAGTAGAGACGGGGGTTCACCGTGTTAGCCAGGATGGTCTCAATCTCCTGACCTCGTGATCCACCCACCTCGGCCTCCCAAAGTGCTGGGATTACAGGCATGAGCCACTGTGCCCGGCCAACATTGCAAAGTTTTCTTTATGATTTTTTCTTTAAGCTCATCAGCTATTGTTAGTGTATTCCATGTGTGGCCCAAGACAATTCTTCCAATGTGGCCCAGGGAAGCCAAAAGATTGGACACTCCTGACCTAGGGCATCCCCATCCTCTGTCCCAGTCCCACCCATGGCTGTACCCAGGTGTAGGGGTCCCCCACATTCTTCTCTAACTCCAACCATGGCCCCTGGAGTTGGGGGTGTATGGCTTACCCTGAGGACCAGGAGAGGTGATAGCTAGCTAGCCCAAGGGCCCAGGCAGGGGCTGGGCTGGGATGTGGACACGATTTTTTTTTTTTTTTGGAGACGGAGTCTCGCTCTGTTGCCCAGCCTGGAGTGCAGTGGCGCGATCTTGGCTTACTGCAAGCTTCACCTCCCAGGTTCAAGGGATTCTCCTGCCTCAGCCTCCCAAGTAGCTGGGATTACAGGCGCCCGCCACCACGCCTTTTTTTTTTTTTTTTAATTGAGACAGAGTCTCGCTCTGTTTCCCAGGCTGGAATGTGGTGGCGCGATCTCGGCTCACTGCAAACTCCACACACACCCCAGGTTCATGCCATTCTCCTGCCTCAGCCTCCTGAGTAGCTGGGACTACAGGTGCCCACCATCACGCCTGGTTAATTTTTTGTATTTTTAGTAGAGACAGGGTTTCACTATGTTAGTCAGGATGGTTTCGATCTCCTAACCTCGTAATCCGTCCACCTCAGCCTCCCAAAGTGCTGGGATTACAGGTGTGAGCCACCGCACCTGGCCAATTTTTTGTATTTTTAGTACAGCTGGGGTTCCATCACGTTGGCCAGGCTGGTCTCTAACTCCTGACCTCAGGTGATCCACCCCTTTCAGCTTCCCAAAGTGCTGGGATTATAGGCGTGGGCCACTGTGCCCGGCCCCTGCCCCAATTTCAAAGCTTCAAGCTCATAGCAGACATTTCACACCCACCTGGGGAGGAGGGGGCAGCCCCTACCCACTAGTACTCATGCCCTCCCTGGGGTGGTGAAGTGGCCTGGGCCTGGCTGACCTGAGTCTAGGACCCGCCCCCACAAGTTCTCAGTAAACCTGACGGGCGGGTCTAGCTTGTCCTGGTGTCCTCAGTTCCTGCTGCTAGTGGGGCCCAGGCAATAGGATGACGGGAGTCAGGTGGGAGGGGGTGCGGACAAACGCCCAGGACAGTCAGGCTGGGCTGAACCAGCAGGCCCACCAGGCTGGGGCCTCACAGGAGAGCCCCTGGGGTTAGGTGAGGCAGAGCAGGTGGAATGTGGAGCCCAGGAGGCCCCAGCCCTGGGCCCTACTGAGCACTGGTGCCTGAGGGACCCTATTCTCAGACACTCCAGCTGTGGCGTGCCCCAGGTGTCTCAGGGTACTGCTCAGTGGCACCCCATGGAGGCCCAAGTTCAAGACCTCAGACTCTGCCGGGCGCAGCTTCGGCACACACTCAAGCCGCTTCTGGCAGTTTATTGAGGTTTTCACGTTGGGGTAGGGGAAGTGGCACACACGTGCTTTTGTCGTGTACACACAGTGAAAGACCCCTCTTATAGGCAAGCACATGCTCACAGCTTGAGCACACTGTCCATGCATCTCCTGTCCCCAACAGGCAGTCGTGGCCTTCGGGGCCTGGCAAGGTCTGAGCTGGCTACGCCCCATGCTTTTCCAGGGTGCTGGCAGACCTGGCAAGGACTAGGGCAGTCCCCCACTGCACCCCCAGCTCCTGAGGCCACACCCAGGGCTTCCCACTGTGTGGTGGAGGAGCCCTCCGTGACCGCCAGCTCTCCTTCTGTAGTCCAGGCAGGCTGGTCTCCAAGCCCTCACTAGGCTGTCATAGAGGCTGGGGTTGGGCTGCCAGAGGACACCCCTCGGGGGCAGGAGCTGCTGCTACCTCCAGGAGCTCTGCTTCATGGGGGCCACTGCGGGAGGACACAGGCTGAGGTGGCTGCGGCCACAGGAGGACCTGGTGCCCCGGGGGAGGTGGAGCGCAGACATACCCTCGGGGCCTAGGCTGGGCACCAGCATGGGACTCAGGGGGGGGTGCCCAGGAGGGACTCCTCTCTGGCTGGAGGCAGAGGGCCCTGTGGGTTGGGAAGTCAGCTTGGAGTGGGGCTGGGCCAGGTCCTCACCTCCCAGCCTCCCCCAAGAACCACTCCGACCTGAGTGCCAGGAGGGCCCCTGTCAGGCCGTGGGGGCGGTGGCAGCGCAGCCCCAGTCTGCTGGATGAACTGCTGCAGGTTGCACTGACGGAGTTCCCGGTTCAGCTCCTCCAGCTCCTGAGCCTGAGCCTGGGGGCACATGGGACCCTCAGGAGGTATAGCCACAGGGCTCCATGCTCAGGCCCCAGAGGGAGTGCTCTCCCGAGTCGGACCCTGTGACCCCCGTGTCTGCCGGTGTCAGGGGTGGGGAGTGACAGGGATCAGGTCCGCAGGTTCACCTGCCTCCCGAGTCGGACCCTGTGACCCCCGTATCTGCTGGTGTAAGGGGTGGGGAAATGACAGAGGATCAGGTCCCCAGGCTCACCTGCAGGGCTCGCTCTGCAGCCTCCAGGGCCCGGCTCACCAGAGCCAGGCTGCCCTGCACCTCCGCACTCTGCCGCTCCTGAACAGCCAGGTCCTGGCGCAGGCGCTCAGTGGCAGATGCCATAGGTGAGGGGGGCCCAGGGGCCTCTGCTGCCAGCTGCAGCTCAGCCTCCAGGGCACGGGCCTGAGCATCCAGGGCCTGCAGCCGGGCGGCATGCTCAGCAGTGGCCGCGCTTAGCGCCTGCAGGCGTGCCTGTCCCTCTCGCTCCCGGGCTTGCTCCCGACGCAGTTCCTGTTCCCAGAAGGCCTCGTGGCCCAGCTCCTCAGCATTCCTCTGCACCCTGAGCTCCAGACCCCGCAGGTCTGTGCAGCAACCTGGTGTGAGTGTCACAGGGGCCACAGGCCCCGGGGGTGAGAGGCTGGGGGCTGGCCCCGGGGTCAGTGTTTTGCGGGGCTCACAGCCCAGCGCTGCCCGTGGCTTTGCAGGGAGGCTGGCACGAATTGGGCAGCGTTCCGGGGGTGGACAGTTGTCTGAGGAAGGCCTTCCAGCCAGGCTGGGCCCTGTGCGCCTCAGGACAAACTGGACATCACTGGCGAACTGTCCGCAGGTGGCCTGGGCGCCCACTGGACACTCCTCTGGCAGCAGCTGCCGCTCCTTCTCCCTAAGCCGCTGCACAAGCACAAAGCGGCCAGTCTGGCCTGGTGGGGAGAGGAGAAGATCAGCTTATGTCCCCCCGACTCTCTGTCCACCTGGCTTAAGGAATTGGGGAGGACAACAAGGATCAGCAACCAGTCCCTCTCCGGGGGGCCACGGGGCTGGACCACTCTCCTGGGGGGGCCACGGGGCTGGATCACTCTCCTCTGGGGGGGCCACGGGGCTGGACCACTCTCCTTTGGAGGGACCATGGGGCTGGACCACTCTCCTTCGGGAGGACCATGGGGCTGGGCCACTCTCCTTCGGGAGGACCATGGGGCTGGACCACCAGGTCCCACTTCAGCTCTACCTGCCCAGCCTGCCTAACCCCGAGAGGACTCACCTATTGCTTGGGCTAGTGCGATGACCACTTCCTGGCAGGTGGTCTGCTCCGAGACCCCACAGACCACACGCTGGATGCCATCCACCCACACCTTCAGCTCCATGGCCGCCAGCCCCAACAACATCCCTGTTCTGTGGAGAGGACGCAGGCCACAGGGTCAGGACCTACCTACCCCTATCGAAGCCTGGTCCTCCTCTGTTTCTTCTCCTGGCCTGCCCTAGAAACGGCTGGGCTGCGACCCCTCCGCATGGGCCCCACCCTCCTGTGCCAACTCCACCGGCCAGCCACACATTCCTGGGGTGGCGGCCCTCCGGAGTAGGCATCCTCCCCCACTTCACCAGCCTACTCTTGCCACGCCCGCACTCCCGGAACAAGGAGAATCATTAACCAGATCCAGGATTTCCTGCCCGCCTCACCTGGCTCGGAGGGCACTGCCCCCTCCCCG
>NW_012122265.1:389192-394345 GCF_000951035.1 Colobus angolensis palliatus | reverse complement strand
CCACCCCGCGAACGACGCGGAAACGCGGCGGCTGCGACCTGCGGGCGGCGCGTCGAGGCAGGTGTCTGACCCCGCTCCTGGGCCGACTTCCTCAGCAGCCTTCTAGTGTGTGGCGGGTTCTCTCTGGCCTGGGATCCCGCAACCCCCGCCTGCGTTCAGGGGCAGAGGGGCCAGCCCCTCCCCTCGCTTCCCGGGCCAGCCTTTGGAGCCTACCGCCGCGGCAGTAGCCTGGACGCGCAGGGGTCGCGGGGTCGCAGGATCACCAGTCGCGGCAAGGGAGGTAGAACCCTGCGGAGCTGGCGGGCGCCGAGCCCTGGTGCGGGAGGTGCCCGCTCAGGAGAAGGCCTGGACTCTGGCTGAGGCTCTTCTCCTACACCTTCCTGCCCCTTTTGGACCCAGCGCCAGGCCTTACGAACAGTGAAGCTGGCTGGAAGCCGCTCCTCCACCCCCTGCCCTACTGTCCCGCCCAGGGCCCCGCAGCCTCGCGGTCAGCTGTGTGGGCCATTGATTGCCAGTTCTGCCCAGCTCAGAACGAGTTGTGGGCGTGGAGGGGTCTCCTGCCTGGCTGTCTGCTGTGCTCGGCTAGGGAGCCCTTACATAGCCAAAAGTTGCAGAGATGAAGGGTGAATGAGTGAGGGCGAGGTGGAGGGTGAAGGCTGGAATGCTTGGGTCTTGTGGGTCAGGTCTGGGACCTCGTTTTTGTCCTGGAGCAGAGGGAATACGTGTCATGGTAATGAGAATGCCCACAGGGCCCCCTGAGGGTAGCCCCGAGTGTGTGGAGATGGCTGGGAAAGGTGAGGCTTCACTTTGGGGGGGTCAGGTAGGTGAGGGCCTGTCACCGAGGTCAAAGGAGCTGTGGGCTGGGCCTGGTGGTGGAGGCAGGTGCCTGTAGTCTCAGCAATTCAAGAGGTGAAGTGGGAGGATCACTTAAGCCCAGGAATTCGAGGTTACCGTGAGCTATGATCACACCAAGGCACTTCAGCCTGGACACCAGAGCAAGACCCCGTCTCTAAAAAATTATTAATTTAAAAAGAGGCTGTGGGCAGGGGCATACTATTCCCAGTTAGCGTTCAGCACAGTCCCCAGCTTGTCACTGTTACCTGTCTGCTTCCCCCACACACCCATGGCTATGCTGGGCTGGCCCACAGGCAGCAGTGCCCCCATATTTATCCCGCAGGTGCTGTCAGGCTAGGTAGGGGATGCTGGGGCCTCCCTCAGGGTGCTGGCCACTAAGTGGTTCCCCTGCTAAGCTGAGCAGTGGCTCAGCCTCTCACACCTCCAAGCTGGGCTGGCACAGCCCAGAACTCACCCAGGGGCCTGGTCTGGGGTCTCCCTGGAGGCTCCTAGTAACAAACAGCCCCTCCCCTTCTGGGTGCTAGTATCCATGGCAACGGTATAGAGCCCTTCCCTCCCAGGCCTGCTTGGAGGTCCGGCCTCAGGTGAGTGCTGGGGGTAGGGCCCTGAACTGGGGGTACAAGAGAGAGAAAGAGGGACACCACATCACAGGCAAAGGGCCAGCACCTGGGTGGCAGGGGGACATGCCAGGGATATGTCAGGTGGTGATCTGCTGCCCCATCCTGGTCAGAAACACACAGGCGTGGACATCCACATGTGGGTCTCTTCAGAGAGCGACGCTCTGTGAGCAGTGGTGCCGCCTGGGCTGCTCCAACCTGTGTGGCCACACGAGGCACACACAGCCAACTTGGGACCCCCACCCCTCCGCTCCTGAAGAACATTGAGAATGGCCCCCAAGTCTGGCCAGGGGGTTGAAGAAGCCGAGGAAGAGGCTCTCCTGTCCCCCACAGAGCGAGAGTCTGTCAGCGGTCACCTGGGACCTCCAGCAGGCGCACCTGCAGCCCCCGAGACCCCCACATGCCTGCCAGACACCACGCCCCACCCCACACGGGCGGCCTGCTCTGCTGACCTGCAGTAAGGAAGGGAGGGAGGAGTGGTGAGCCTCCTGGGCCAGGTGGCCAGGGCCCGGCCTGAGTAAGCAGCAGAGGCTGCTGCTGCTACAGGTTGGCTTTTGAGTCCCTGGACCCTCGCACACTGCTGCTGCTGTGGAGGCAGCGAGAACTGGAGATCCAGGCCTTGCGGTGGGCCGTCCAGAATGGCAAGGACACCCGGCTCTGCCACATCCTGGAGGAGGTGGCAGGGATTCCACCCAACAGGTCTGCAGCACAGTCCCCAACCAACCCAACCCTGCCCTGTCCTCGCCCAGACTGCTGGTTTCTGTCTGACCCCAATCCCAACCGCTGAGTCAGATCCTTACCCTCATCCTTGCCCACGCTGACCCTCCACCCTGATCCTAAGTTAACACGCTATAGCCTCAACCCTAACCCTGTGCATGTGGATGGGTGCTAGACCCCTGCCCAAACCAGCCAGAGGCTGGCTGGCCCCAGTGGGGCTGTACTGTGTGCCCTTGGGGCCAAGGTGGCAGTGGAGCCCCTCCTCCTCCCCTCCTTCGCCACTGACCTGATATTAGGAACCCCTGCCTGAGCGGGGTGAGGGCTGCTGAGGTCGCCCCTCCTCCAGGAGCTCCCACAGCCAGGAGAAGTTCCTGCAGAACCAGGTCCAGAAGCTGACCCTGGAGTTGAAGGAACAGAAGGAGCGAGCCCAGTGGGTGAGGCGGGGGCACAGGGAGTGGGCAGGGTCGTGGTGTTGGGGAGCCAGGCTGGGGCTGGCCTGGGGGCCTTCTGCAGAAACCCCCCCCCCACCACCACCCACGGGCCCTCCCGGAGCAGGAGAAGGAGCACCTGGAGGAGCAGCTATTGCAGACCACCCGCACGCTCCAGGAGGTGGAGGCCGAGCTGCAGAACTTGCAGAAGTCCTGCCTCCTGCAGCTGGCCCGCTCCTCGTGGGTGGGCCGCATCCTACGATCCCAGACTGGCAGTGTGGAGGTGAGCCCGTCCCCCAAGTCCTCCTGCCCCAGGCTGCCCTCCCCAGCCCTCCCCCTCTCATCGGGTGCCTCTGCTGGGGTGCCCTGGCCTGCCTGGAAGCCTGCCCTGCTCAGGCTGCCTGTGGAACTCTGGGCTCCAGCAGGGAGGAATCAGGAGGCCTCAAAGCACAGGTGAGGTCAAAGAGAAGAGGTGCTGTAGGGGAGGGGTACCCTTCACCCTAGCCCCTGCCCACTGGCCTCTGGTCCCCTCTTGCAGGTGGTGACAGCAGAGACTCTGATGGACCCAAGTGACCTCTCTGAAAACATTCAGGCCCCCACTGGGGAGGTGAGCTAGGCCTCCCACGTGTGTGGTCTGGGATCTGGAGCCCTGCGGGAGGGGAGGACCACGTGCCTCTTGCTTCCTGGCCAGGGCTTTCGGCTGGAGGACGTGGACTGGAACAGCATTGCCCACCGGTACCCCAACCTCTTCATCAACATGGAGCCCAGCTCAAAGCAAAAGTAACTGCACAGAGCAGGGACTCCCCAGGGGCCAGAAGGGAGGGCTCACCTTGGCAGGTGAAGACCCAGAAGTGTCCCTGGATAAGTCCCTTAGTGTCCCTGGATAAGTCCCTTAAACCTTCCAGTGCTCAGTTCTCTGACCTGTAGGATGCATTAGGGTTGAGGGACCATCACTGTCCTGCCATGAGCTGGGCCTGGGTCCTGGGAGGCAAGAGGGGCTCCCTGCTGCGCTGTCTTGTGGGGCTGGATGGGGGCAGGGCTGGGGTCTGGAGCTGGAGTGGCCATCAAGCAGAGTGTGGTCCACAGGCAGCCCCGGCCCTGGCCACAGCTGGACACAGGGAGCTCAGAGTCCTCTGGAAAGCACTCTGAGCGGCATCACAAGACGGTGGAGTGGGGCTGCCTGCCCTGTCTGAACACCAGCAGCTCAGGGGGTGCTGACTCCGACTCCAGCAGCTGCCGGCCAGGCCTGCCTTCCCTCGTGCAGGTGGTAGGGCACCCACCCCGGGACCACCCTGCTTCCTCCAAGCAGGCGCTGGTACAGGCCAGGAGCTCCAGCAGGGACTTGGAAGGTGCAGTGGGGCGGGTCTCCCCTAGTTACCCTTCAGCCATCCTTGGCCCCCTCAGAGCTGTGATATCACCCAGAGCCCTGAAGGAGGTCCTCCAGCCCCCAAGGTCCAACCACCTTTCCTGTCCCATCTGACCCTGGCCCTGCTCCCCGCGCCCCCAGCTGCTGCAGGCCTGTTCTGGCCGCACAGGGAAGGTGCCTGTGAGACGCTCCATTCGAGGGCCCCTCCCCAAAAGCGCTGCTCTCTCTAGATCTCCAGAAAACCCACTCACCCAGGCACGGCGAGCCAGTCCTGGCGCCCCAGCCCTGCATAGACCCTGACGGTCGGAGCCCGGAACACCTGCAGAGGTAAGGGGCGAGTGACCCAGGCCTCCCGCGCCGGGCTGGAGCTGGTTTCCGGGCGGGGCGTGCAGCTGTGCGCGTGGACCGGCCGCATCTCCTCCTGGGACAGCGCCCCGTCTCGTCCCAGCCCGACAGGCCTGAAGATCGTGGCCGTGAGCTGCCGGGAGAAGTTCGTCCGCATCTTCAACCCGTCGCTGGAGAGCACGGCCGACCTGAGCTGCATGGTGCTGAAGCAGCTGGTGCGCGGCTTGCCGGAGCGCCTGTACCACTTCCCGCCGGGCACGCTGCTGGCCCCGCGGCACCACATCACGGTGCGCCCCGGCCCGGGAGCCCGGCCCCGACGGCCCGGCCCGGCCGTCCCTCACCCGCCGCTCCGCGCCCTTCCAGGTCTGGGGCGAGGGGACCCGCAGCGCCAAGAAGCCGCCGCGCGCGTCCTCGGGCCGGGAGCCCGTCCCCCTCCTCTCCAGCCGCGGCTGCTCGACGCTGCTCCTGAGCCCCAAGGGCGAGGTCGGTGCGGGCCCCCGGGGGGGCGGCCGGGGCTGGGGTGTGGGGGTGACCGACGCGCCCCGCAGGTCCTCAGTGAGCACCGGATCCCACGCCGCGAGACTCCGGCCCCAAGTATCTTCGACGACGGCACCGACTTGTCCATCGACCGCTTCCCGCTCCCTGAAGTCGGGCCCGGCGCTGACACCTGCAAGCCGCCGCGCCCACCTCGACCCCTGCGCAAAGGCCGGGTGCGGGAGCCCCGGCTCAGTCGCCGGAGACCAGGGTGGGGACCGCGGGTCCCCGGGATCTGGCCTCCCTCCCCAGGCCCCGCCCCAAAGAAACGGTGCCTCGCAACCCCGCGCT
>NW_012122265.1:382467-388416 GCF_000951035.1 Colobus angolensis palliatus | reverse complement strand
TCGTTTATTGAACCAACGTGGCCTACAAAGTAAACCGCATTTCTGTACACCCGAGAGTTGAAAATGTTGCGCTTGGGTTCGGGGCGTCCTGCGCCAAGAGGAGGGAACGGGCCGCCTTATTGCGGTGGGCGCGGGAGTCCTACAGATCCCAGGAGACGGGAGGCCTGGGACGCACCTCCAGCGGCCTCGGGGCGAGCAGCTGGAACCCTGGGCCACAGCGGCCTAGGAGGTGGCTCTTACCCTGGGTCCAGCAAGGGGGTGGCGGACTGGACTCGCAGCTCCAGCCCCTGCCCCTCGGCCACGCTCAACTGTAGCAGGAGAGGCCTCTGACAGGCCTGCCGGGTGACCAGTCCCCCCACCTCCGTTCCCGAGGGAAAGCCTGGCCCTAAGGAAGGGCTGGGGAGCGGGACCCTCCCTCCCCAGGCCAAACCCAGTTGTGGGCCTAAAGGGTTCCAGCCTCTGCTGCCTTCCTGGCTGGTTCCAGTCCCCCACTCCCCTCCACCAAGAGGGTCCTCCCCAGGGCCAGGCACTCCTTCCACCCCCCAACACACCCGCCCAGATGTTCTGTGCTCCGTGACCACATATGTGGGCAGGTCATGGCCCCAGCACAGGCGAACTTGCAGTGGGGGCTACACTAAGTGGGGACGGGGCTGGGGTGAGACAGTTCAGCGGCCCTGGGAGGTATGGCTGCTGCATCTGGTGCTGGCTTTGGGCCAGGATGTCCCTGGGCTCGAGGGGTCAGGCCCGAGGCCACCTCCAGGGCTCTCAGGACAGGCACTGCAGCCACCCCATCACCCAGGCCAGGCCCCCAGCTGCCCAGGGCTCGGAGCTGACGCCCCCTGGACTGCAGGTCTGTCGACCACCGTGGGGAGCTGCTGCCAGAATCTCGTGGCTTTGGGTGCTTGGGAGGGGAAGGGACCAGGTGCTGGCTCGAGGTCCCGGAGGGCTCTAGAAAGCAAGCAGAGTGACAGCACATCAGAAAGGCTGTCAGGGAAGGGAGTCACCCGGTGGGGAGGCCACAGCCCACCCATGGCCCTGCAGCCCCGAGGCAGTGGTCCAGGCTGGGGGTCCAAAGGTGGCAGCATCCCTGCACCCCAGTTTCTGTGTTCCCAGCCCTGTGACCCCTGACTCGCTTGGGCAGGCCCACCTCTGCGACAGACAAGGAGGCTGCAAGGCCTGGTTCTGGCCCTAGGTCATCTGTGTCCAGTCCCTGACAAGGAGACCACAAGGCCTGGCTCTGACCCTGGGTCATCTGTGTCCTGACCCTGAGAGTCTGCTCACTGGCTGACTGCCTCAGGCCAGTTCCCAAGCCTCTGGTCCCCCAGCACCCGCCTCCACTGGAGCCCCGGCATGCCTTTGTCCTGACACTTCCTCGAGGCCACTGCAGCTCCCCCTCCTCCTGACTGCCCTGCCTGCCCTTCCTCCACCCCTGCAGCTCCTGGCCACTAAGTAACCAGCTATTGACCCCTCTGCCCCCTCCATAGATACCCACCACCATATGGAAGGGCAGAGGCTTGGCCTGCTCTGTTCCCTGCCCATCCCAGCCCCCTTGACCAGGCTCCTGCACAGAGAAGGGTCAGCTGTCCTCTGTGGGGTTGCCCCTGTTCACAGTGCTCCCCGCCCAGCCTCCCTGCCCGCTGAGGGAGGGTCCTCTCTGCCTTGCAGCTGTGGTCACACTGAAGCTGGTGTCCTTCAGAAAGGGCACTGCATGGCTTAATTCTGTGTCCCCGAGTACATGTGCCATCTTTAGGATGAAGCAGCAGCACCCTCCCTGCCTTGGTCTTCTGGTGGGCACATGCCTGTGCCCCTGAAAACTGCCCCTGGCCATGGTACCCTGGCGTGGCTCCTTCTTTCTATCCAGACCCCTCTGGACTCTGTTCATACCCCCTTTTGTGGAACGCCTCTTTCGTCTAGCCCGGGTGTCCCACAAGGTCACAGGGCTTGGACCATGGCTTGGGAGAGGGAGAACTTGGGTTGGGACTCCCACAGTCATGAGCCCCCACCTCCAGAAGGGGGCCTCCCTGTCACAGTCCCTCTCAGAGCCCGGCTGAGGAAGTAGGGCCAGGCTGACATGTCCCATCTGGGGTAAGGGGCCCCCTACAGAGGTGGGGTGTTGGGACACTCCCAGGCACTGGGGAGCAGGCGGGCAGGCTCAGTACCTGAGGCCAGGCTCGGGGGGCTGGGGGGAGTCTTGGGTTCTGCCTGGTGCACTTGCTCTTCAGGGACCCTCCGTGGGCCCCATGGGGCTACAGCCCCTTCCTGTTGGGACTCCGGGTGCCTATAGGGGAGGGGGCTAGGGTGGGGAGAGGAGGAGGAGCTCCAGCCCTGTCCCTTCTTGGAGTTGATCCCAAGTACATGTGAGGCTCAGGGATGGTCCATGAGCCTTGGGACCAGTGATGACTCAGCTAAGGTAGATCACCCCAGCCCTGATCCCCCCATGGGACAGGACACACACAGTGGTAGAGCTGGGGGGACACCCACCGCACGCCAAGTTCCCTCCAGGCCCTAAGCCCAGCCAAGGCCAGGAAGTCAGAGCTGTCTGCAGAGTCAGCCTCTGGGGAGGAAGTGCTGGCGGCCAGATCTCCTGGCCTGTGTTGGGGCAGCTGCTCCGTGGGCTCCCTGGCCTGGGGAGGAAAAGGGACTGCTCTGGGGATTCTGGCCCTGGAATGGCGGCAGGGCAGGGCACTGTCAGGGCCAGAACCCTGGACACTGGTTCCCCTGGGGGGCTGGTTCCTGTGGGGTGTACCTGGCACTGATGCCTACGCTCCCGCAGGCCCTTGGTGGGGTTCCCACACAGCACTTGGCCAGCACCTGCAAGAGACAGCATGGCTGGGCCTGGTTCGGGGCCGAGGGGCTGCAGGGTCAGCTGTGAGGCAAGTCAGTTACCATGGGTGAGGCTGCTGGTGTTATCTTCTGGGGCCAGGTCCTCAGAAAGCAGGCCTTCAGGCAGGGGGCCCCCATGGACCAGCAGGGAGAAGGGCCAGGGCCTGGAGGCCCGGGGCTGCGTCTCAGGCAGGTACAGCTCGGGGTCGAGTCTCCGGATGGGGACTCCACGGGGACAGTCTGCCCGAGGTTCAGAAGCAGAGGTCACCAAGGCTCAGGCCAGATGGTCAGCCCGGGAGCGCCCCCCAGACTCTGTCCACAGACCAGGGGGCCCGATTCCCACGCTGCATGGCCCGAGGCTGGCCTCTGATGCTGCAGCCTTCTAGAGAGGCCCTCATCTTCAGACCCTTCTCTCCCTCTGCGGGCTGCTCAGAGACAGTGTCCTGGCCTGGGCCGGGGTGTGCCTAGCTCTGGGGACCAGGGGTCAAGGCTGGGGAAGGACATGAGATGTGGCTGTCCGTCTCTGAGAGGCCTGGGGTGGGGGCCTCTTCCTGGGGGGAGCTGGGGCTCAGCTGCGGGTCCTCCGGGCGCAGCTGTCGTACCCAGCCAGGGGAGGCCGTTGCCCTTCTTGATGGCCTCCTTCACCGAAAGCCAGTCTTGGCTCAGCCTCAGCGGGGCTGGTGGGCCTGTGTGTGCAACCGGCACTTCGTCCAGGACCTGCAGCTGGGGGATGAGCTTCCTCACCTCTGCCCTGTAGTTGTAGCCCCTGGGCACCTGCAGGGGAAGGCGAGGGAGTGCAGGTCTGGGTCCAGTGGTTCCTTCAGGCCGACTCTTTCCCTGGCTCCCTTTCCCAGACCCACCATGGGGCAGGGCAGGGACCCAGAGGTGGTGATGCTGCCCTACCCTGCTGAGGTGGGCTTGGGTCACTCTCAGACCCCAGGGACTTCAGGGACTGGGCTCTCACCCGCTCAGGATACAGGACCCCACTCTCCAGACCCAAGGCCGCGTCCAGGGATGCCCTCTGGCCCATGGAGCTGCCCTCAGCTCAGGGCTCTGGCCCACGGAGCAGCAGCCACTGGGCACTGGTAGATGCTGACCCCAGCATGTGGCAGCACCAAGCAGCAGCTAATGAGGCTAGCACTGCGAGCTCAGGGCAAATGTGGCCTGTGCTGGGTTAGCTACCCCGGGGCCTGCACGCACAGGTGTGCCAGCTCTGAGCAGGGCACACACAGCTCCGAGATACTGCACAGGGCGGTCTGTGAGGCCTGTGGGGCTGGAGGTGGCTCTGCACAGGGCGTAAACAGGTGTGTGTGCACAGCTGTGTACATGTGATTCTTTGCGTTTCTACATGGCTTGTGTGGACCTCACGGGTGCATGTGTTAAGGGACATGGCGTGTGGGCAGGTGACCCTGTGGGATCTGGCAGGGCTGGCCCAGGAGGATGTCCTGGAAGCCGTCAGACTTCCGGTGACAGAGGAGATGAACTCAGGGTGAGCAGGCCACAGAGTGCAGGTGGGCACAGAAGTCCCTGGCCAGAGCGGAGGCCCCGGGGCTGGAGCCACAGGGAGCCTCCCCTGGCCATGCACATGCCGGTCGGGTGCCCGGGACACGCACCTTGTTGGTGGGGCCGGGGGCCGGCTGTAGGCACACCAGGTTGCCCTCCAGGGTAAGTGTGGTCAGGCGTGGGCACAGCTGCAAGTAGCGCACCTGCCCCAGGTCCTCCACGCTGTTGCCCTCCAGGTCCAGCACCTCCAATTGCTCCAGCAGGCACAGCGGGCTCAGGTCCGAGATGTTGTTGTAGGAGGCATAGAGTTCCTGGGCAGCGCGGGGCTCTGAACCAGGGCCCAGCCCAGCCCTCCCCAGCCCAGGGTGCCCAGACTCACCTTAAGTGCTGGCAAAGAGGCAATGCCATCCAGGTCAGTGAGGCCACAGCGAGCCAGCCACAGCACCCGCAGGTGGCCCAGAGATGTGCCCAGGTCCCTGCAGAAGGCAGGGTTTGGTGGGTGACATGGTGCTTAGCCCTGTGCCCAGCCACCACCTGCCTTTGGCTGCCTCCAGGGGTAGGCGCAGGTGTGACCGCCTGTGGTGGCCTCTAGGCTGAGGAAGGGGCTCTCTGCCTTGGCCTCCTGGCTCTGGTGTGGGTACAATGACCCCCACCTTCTCCAAGCCCTGGAACCTGGCCTAGGAAGCTGCCCTCATGGCAGGTGGCTCAGCCTCTTCCATGGCAGGCTGCAGGCATCACATTTCTCTTTCTAATTGTTCCCTCAATAGGGTTTGGGGCACTCGAATTCGGAGTAAGGGTCTGGAATGCTGCCTGGGAGCCTGAGCCCCTGGACAGTGATGGCTGACCCTGTGCTGAACTGGCAGGTTTGGTGGGGACCAGCTGCTGGAGGTGGCGGTGCATCAGGGCGGCTTGACGTGTGCAGGGACACGTTGCTTCCTGCCGGGCCCGCCCTGTCCCCACTGTAGCCACACTGACTACACCATGCACTGTCCCCAGGGACCCTGCACCTGCCCCTCTCGGCTAGGAGGCCGTCCCTTCAACGCCGCCATGCCGTCTCTACACCTCTCCTTAGGAAAGGGCCACATGGGCTCTCAGGCTTTCCCTGAGCAGCCACAGATTCCTCCAGGGTTGGGTGATTTCTTCGGAAATCTTCTTTCTCTCCAGTTCACAGCACCCGTAGGCTGCGTCTCACCTGGGCGTCATTCCGCCCACTGAGTTTTCAGCTTCCTTCTGTGGCCCCCCCAGGTGCATTCCCGGTGGTCCGTCCTTTGGCGCTGTGGAGTCAGTGTCTATCCTCAGCCTACCGCCTTCAATGGCTTTTCCACTCAGCGCTTAATTGGCTGGGGTTTGTGTCTAGCGATTTCTTCAAGAGCGGCTAATGGAAACCCCTTGATCTCTGACTCACTCACAGACGTCTGCTGGCTGTGCGCTTATGCAGCCATTAGGCTGGGTGTCGGATTCTCAGTTCACGCCGCTTCCCAGGAGACTGCGAAAGCTTTTGTTCCGGTGTCCACGGTGGTGACAGCTGAGGAGCACTTTGCTTTTTCTGACCTTAAAAAAACCACTTGAGGCCGGGCGCGGTGGCTCACGCCTGTAATCCCAGCACTTTGGGAGGCCGAGGCG
>NW_012122265.1:376700-381027 GCF_000951035.1 Colobus angolensis palliatus | reverse complement strand
CCTCTGCCTCATGAGTAGCTGGGATTACAAGCGCATACCACCATGCCTGGCTTTTTTTTTTTTTTTTCGTATTTTTAGTAGAGACGGGTTTTCACCATGTTAGCCAGGCAGGTCTTGAACTCCTGACCTGAAGTGATCTGCCTGCCTCAGCCTCCCAAAATGTTGGGATTACAGGCGTGAGCCACCGCGCCTGCCTGGGGGACATGTTTCTAAGAAGTCCATTTTCCAAACCCACCCTAGTTTCTCGTTTGTGGTGTCGTCTGGGTGCCTGCTGCAGGCCTGGCTTCATGTCCAGGCCTCTCTGCTCCAGTTCTGTGGGCTGCCCACCGTGTCTTTGCCCCCTAAGTGTTTTCCAATTTTCTTCCATTTCCAGATTTTCATGTATTTTATTAAATTCCTTTTGATATTTATTTTATTTTACTTTTTTTTTTTTTGGATGGAGTCTCGCTCTGTCACCCAGGCTGGAGTGCACTGGTGTTATCTTGGCT
Source organism: Colobus angolensis palliatus (assembly GCF_000951035.1). Classification (NCBI taxonomy): domain Eukaryota; kingdom Metazoa; phylum Chordata; class Mammalia; order Primates; family Cercopithecidae; genus Colobus; species Colobus angolensis. The sequence goes on along the minus strand of NW_012122265.1, from coordinate 380,539 downwards.
CACTGCAAGCTCCACCTCCTGGGTTCACGCCATTCTCCTGCCTCTGCCTCCCGAGTAGCTGGGACTACAGGCGCCCACCACCACGCCCGGCTAATTTTTTGTATCTTTAGTAGAGATGAGGTTTCACCGTGTTAGCCAGGATGGTCTCGATCTCCTGAACTCGTGATCCATCCACCTTGGCCTCCCAAAGTGCTGGGATTACAGGCTTGAGCCACCGCGCCCGGCCTACTTTATTTTTTTGAGGCAGAGTTTCGCTCTGTTGCCCAGGCTGGAGTGCAGTGGTGCAATCTTGGCTCACTGCAGCATCCGCCTCCTGGGTTCAAGCGATTCCCCTGCCTCAGCCTCCTGAGTAGCTGGGATTACAGGCATGCGCCACCATGCACAGCTAATTTTGTATTTTAGTAGAGATGGGATTTCTCCATGTTGGCCAGGCTGGTCTCGAACTACTGACCTCAGGTGATCTGCCCACCTTGGCCTCCCAAAGTTCTGGATTACAGGCGTGAGACACCGCGCCCAGCCCATTTTGATATTTGTTTCTCATCTGGAAATAACGAGATGTGGCCCTTGGAGCCCAGTTCACACAGCTGGAGAATGTTCTAGAATTCTCCCTGGAATTCCCCTGCCTTAGGCTGCTGGGGAACAGGCTACATAAAACCAGCAGCATTTTCACAAAACCCACTTTGCCCAAACCCCCAGAATAAAGCTGGATGTTCCTTCAGCCTCGTTCTTTCCCTTCCGATGATGTGAGAGCCGCCGAGGTCTTCAGCTCCGAATGCTGTGAGTTGCTGCGGGGCACGGAGCTTCCGGTGCTTCTCTTGGGGGCCGATCTGGGTTCTGCGCACAGGTTCTGGCTGGAGCTTCTCCCAGCAGCTGCCATCTGGTCTGGGTTCTATGAGCAGGTTCTGGCTGGTAGTTGCTGTTCTTGCCCAGACTCCAAGCTGGTGGCTGTATGGTGCAGCCAAAGTCCTGGGCTGCAATGATCGGTGCAGGGGCCAGAGGCCCCCAGTCCTTGGTTGGCTTTGGGTGTTCACCAGGGACACCTCACAGTGGGGGCTCTGGGCCCAGGTCAGGGGCACCTTCGGGGAGTTTGCCACACGACCTGGCATGACGGCCCTGACCCTGGCCCCAGCTCTGAATGAGGTGATACCTGCCGCAGGGGGCTCCCACCCATTGTAGACACAAGAGATCCATGTGCAGGGGTCACGCGGCAAGGGGGGTGCATCCGGGCTGAGCCAGAGGCTGCAGGGCATAGGCAGGATCCCTGGAAGTCAGGCTGGCCCAGGACCTCGTCCTTTCAACAAAGACCCTCTCAGAGACCCCCTCACACCTGCCTGAATGTCCCAGGCTCCCCCCAACTGCCCATCCACCCTCCACAGGGTCACTCAGAGTCAGGCAGCCAGCAGGATGGAGTTCTCTAGACCCCTGGGTCCCTTGTCCCAGCCCAAGTCCCCCTACTCCCACCAAGTTCTCCCGCCATCCCTGCAGGGCCTGCCCCATGGGACCCCCTCATGGCAGGGCCCCAGCCCACCCCACCCAGGCGCTCACCTGAGGGAGCCCAGGTGGCTGCCATTCAGCTTCAGTTGGTCCAGGATGGGCAGGTGCACCCCTGTCGGGCCGCAGGAGGAGGAGGTTGACTGGGCCTCTCACCCCTGCCCACGCCTGCACCCTCCTTCTCCCCGCGGCGTCAGCACCCCCTGGCCCCTCATTGCTAGTGGGCCCGCCTCACAAGCCGCTCTCCACACCACAGGAGGGGTTGTGTGGCACCCGGGAGCTGCTCCAGGGCTGCGGGCTCCTCTGGCCACCAAAGGGCTCTGCTGATTCTATGGGCCTGGTAGAGGGTCTGGCCCAGCAGCCCTGAGCCCCCAAAGCTACATAGCTCTGCGGCCCTCATCTGTAGACGGCCTGAATGCAGCACAGCAGAGAAGCTCAGACCATTGTCCCTGGACTGCAAGAGGCCACTGGGCTCCAAGAGTTGGCTCAGAAAACTGAGGCCAGGCTGGCGTGGCTGAGTGGTGCTCCCTTGACTCAACATCTGGGCCCCACCCCCGAGCTGCCTCCACACCCCTCCCCTGGCATCTCGGACCATCATGCACAGCCGCACACACAGCAGAGGACCAGACCACGGCACGCCCCCACCCCGGGAAAAGGCTCGGCGTTTGGAGTCTTTTGTAGGATGGGGCATGCCCCTGTGAGGCAGACAGAATCCCTGCATCGTGAGAAGGGGTGCAGAGTGGCCAGGCGCGGTGGCTCAAGCCTGTAATCCCAGCACTTTGGGAGACCAAGACGGGCGGATCACGAGGTCAGGAGATCGAGACTATCCTGGCTAACACGGTGAAACCCCGTCTCTACTAAAAAATACAAAAAACTAGGCAGGCGAGGTGGCGGGTGTCTGTAGTCCCAGCTCTCGGGAGGCTGAGGCAGGAGAACGGCATAAACCCGGGAGGCAGAGCTTGCAGTGAGCTGAGATCCGGCCACTGCACCCCAGCCTGGGTGACAGCAAGACTCCATCTCAAAACAAAAAAACAAACAAAAAAACCCAGGAAAATAGGCCAGGCGCGGTGGCCCATCCCTATAATCCCAGCACTTTGGGAGGCTGAGTTGGGTGGATCACTCGAGTCAGGAGTTTGAGACCATCTTGGCCAACGTGGTGAAACCCCGTCTCTACTAAAAATACACAAATTAGCTGGGCGTGGTAGTGCACACCTGTAATTCCAGCTACTTGGGAGGCTGAGGTAGGAGAACGGCGTAAACCCGGGAGGCGGAGGTTGCAGTGAGCTGAGATCGCGCCGCTGCCCTCCAGCCTGTTGGGACAGCTGGTGACGTTTGGACGTGTTCTTCAGCATGGCTGAGATGCATATACAGGTGTAATTCCTGACTTTGGCCATTGTACTGCATTTGAGAGAATGTTCTCCTTCTCAGGAAATACATACTGGAGTGTCAGTAGATAAAGGAGCGTTGCATGTGCAACTCTCAACTAGTTCAGGAAAAAACAGCCGCCTGATGTGCTGTGCGCACACGGGAGGGAGCAGGGGCGAGCAGCACTCCTTCTTCGTGAACATGGCGAAGGAGAAGGAATCTGGCGGGGGTGGGGAGGGAGTGGTTTTTTTTTCTTTCTTTTTTTGCGACAGGGTCTTGCTCTGTCGCCCAGTCTAGAGTGCAGCGGTGCAATCTCAGCTTGCTGCAGCTTGACCTCCCTGTCTTCTGAGTAGCTGTGACTACAGGTGCCACCATGCCTGTCTAATTTTTTATTTTTAGAGACAGGGGTCTTGCTATGTTGCCCAGGCTGATCTCAAACTCCTGGGCTCAAGTGATCCATCTGCCTTGGCCTCCCACGGTGCTGGGATCACAGGCATGGCCCCTGTGCCTGGCTGAGATTATTTCAAGATGAGTTTCAGGAGATGCCATGTGGCACTCGGCACCATTTTGTCCTCTGCTCCTCTGTGATGCTGGCGTGGGTGTGTGGAGTGTATGCTGGGGGTACTGGTGTGGGTATGTGGAGTACTGAGTGTGCTGGGGGTACTGGCGTGGGTGTGTACAGTACTGAGCGTGCTGGGGGTACTGGCATGGGTATGTGGAGTACTGAGCGTGTTGGGGTACTGGTGTGGGTGTGTGGAGTACTGAGTGTGCTGGGGGTACTAGTGTGGGTGTGTGGAGTACTGAGCATGCTGGGGGTACTGGTGTGGGTGTGTGGAGTACTGAGCATGCTGGGGCACTGGCATGGGTGTGTGAGGTACTGAGCGGGCTGGGGGTACTGGCATGGGTGTGTGGGGTACTGAGCATGCTGGGGGTACTGCGTGGGTGTGTGGAGTACTGAGCATGCTGGAGTACTGGCATGGGTG
>NW_012122265.1:370905-376340 GCF_000951035.1 Colobus angolensis palliatus | reverse complement strand
ACTGGCATGGGTGTGTGGGGTACTGAGCATGCTGGGGGTACTGCGTGGGTGTGTGGAGTACTGAGCATGCTGGAGTACTGGCATGGGTGTGTGGGATACTAAGCGTGCTGGGGTACTGGCATGGGTGTGTGGGGTACTGAGCGTGCTGGGGGTACTGGCATGGTGTGCGGGGTGCTGAGTGCATTGCCCTCTGCCTGTACCTGACACAGACCTCAGGTCAGAGATCAACCCTAAGGAAGCCGATAGGCGGCCTGAGAGATGAGGACAGCTTTATTTATGGAGAGGCCTGGCCATGGCTGTGGCCATGGCGAGGTGGGATGAGGCTCACCAAAGTTCCCCAGGCTGCCCTCACGGGTGTCCACACACATCTCCAGCGCCCTCACCAGCCGAAGGTCATCCACCCGGGCCAGGGCCTGCTGTAGAAACCAACCAGGAGTCAGTGCTGATCCTGGCTCTCCCCACTTTAGTTCCATCCTTGCTTCTGGCTGCAGGACTCTGGGGCTCCCGCTGGAGTGGGCACCGACCTTTCCCTGCCTTGGCCATGTTGGCCCTGGTCTGGGTGGTGGGATGGAAGTGGACGTGACACGAGCAGAGCTTGTGCTGCCCTTGGCTGGAGGGCCACTGCCAGAGAAGGACCTGCCCTGGGGGCTGCCCATCTCCAAAGAGGCTCCCAGGGCAGACACACCACACCCGGCACCCAGAGCCCGGACCGCGCCTGGCCCTGCCCTGAGCTTTGAGCCATCTGGTCTCCTGCTTGAGTGAAGGACTGACCCCCTCTTTGGTTGGAGGATAAGGGACGCTCAGCCCCTACTTGTGGGTTCTGGCCTGGCTCAGTCCTGGCTGTGACCCAAACGCCCGGGGACATCTGTGTCACCGAGCACCTGGTGTTGCTGGTGTTTTGGGGTCTGGTAGGGGTCCCAAGTGCAGAGTAGGTGGAGTGGACCCAGCTGCAGGGGCCAGGCTGAGGCCAACCATCAGCAGGCAAGACCAGCAAGAGAGAGACAGAGAGCAGGCTGGACCATCAGCAGAAAGGAGCCACACAGGCCTCTGTGGCCATAACCCCCAGTGCCCACACTCACCAATCGGGCAGGGGACAGGTACTCTTCCACCAGCTGCTCTCCAAGGCTATCCCTCTGGCTGCCAGGGCCCTTGCTCTGTGGGCAGGGGTTGTGCAGGCCTTGCCAGCTCAGCTCCCGCACCCGGAAGCTGGAGGTGCTCGGCCGAGGCCCACGGGATCTGTCCCAGCCTGGGTCCATTCACACGCAACCTGCCGATAGAGGCAGAGCACAAAGCTCCAAGCTGTTGCTCCTCCTCCTCTGTAGTCTGGCTGAGACCCTGGCACAGCCCTCAACCCCCTGCCCCCCCCAACACACACAGCAAGCCCTTGGCACCCACCCCCACCCCGAGCCTAGAGAAGGCTCCTAGCTTGGCTGGGCCTCATGGAGCCCTAGTCTGCTTCGTTTCAGCCTGGAGGGCCTCACGCTCCCCTTCCCCAGCCTTGGCTCGACCCCCTCTGCTCTGTAGAACACCCTCCCTGTGTTTCTGCCCATCCTCAGGGTCCATGCAGGGACCTGGCTCCAGGCCTCCCCACCTGAGGCCCATGACGGCTGTGAGCCTGGGGGTGCCAGGCCAGCTGCCTGTGGCTGTGGGGCTCCTGGGGCTGCCTCAAGCTGTGGGCTATGGGTCCTTCTCCACCTGACGGTCTCTGAGCCTGGGGTCCAGGATCAGGTTCCAGGCCTTCCCCTACCCCACCCCTGTGCCAGCCAAACCCCTTCTCCTGCAGGCAGCCGCTTTCTTCTGCTGTGGGTCAAACACCCAGGCAAGAAGGCGGCGCGTGCCCTCAGGCAGTACCCGCCAGAGTCAGGGTGGCTTCCTGGCCAGGTTACTGTGCCCAGGGGAACCTGGAATGGGCCGGGCTAAGGTCACAGCACCCAGAGGTGAGCAGGTCAGCCCAGGACCTGACCATCCACAGGCCCAGCTGGCGAGGAGGAAGACAGAGTCAGGTGTGTGACCGATGCTGGGGTACCTCTGGGTCCCCCAATGCGATGCCTGCTGCTATTCCAAATCCCACTTCCCTCCTTCTCCACAGGGGTCCTCTCTTGCACCTCGTTCTTCCTGAGCCCCTTTCCAGGCCTCTGAGAATGTTGGCCCAGTGTGTCCCTCTCCTGTACCCCGTTCTTTCTAAGCCCAGTGTATCCCTTGACCACCTGCACCAGGCTTACCTGGTGTTGTCCCTTAAAGATGCAGACGTCTGGCAGGGCGCAGTGGTTCACGTCTGTAATCCCAGCACTCTGGGAAGCTGAGGCAGGCAGATCACGAGGTCAGGAGATGGAGACCATCCTGGCTAACAGGGTGAAACCCCGTCTATACTAAAAATACAAAAAATCAGCGGGGCGTGGTGGCAGGCGCCTGTAGTCCCAGCTACTTGGGAGGCTGAGGCAGGAGAATGGGGTGAACCCGGGAGGCGGAGCTTGCCGTGAGCCAAGATGGCGCCACTGTACTCCAGCCTGGACGACAGAGCGAGACTCCATCTCAAAAAAAAAGCAGACATCTGCCTCAGCCCCAGACCCTGGAATCATGAGCTCCAGGGGTGCAGTGAGAAGTGTGCTTGGAGCGTTCAGCATCCTCCTCCCTGACCACCTTCCTCTGTCTTCAGTCTGGACCTGGACTGACCCCTTGACAGCACTCCCCATCCAGCCTCTCCCCACCCAGCCTTCCCAGATTCATCTTTCTGATGAGACAAATTCCCTTTGGAGTCCTGTGTGTCTTACTACGTGTTAGCTTGAGGGCCTGCCTCGCCCCAGTGCTGTGGGCTGCACGTGGCCTGGGTGCTCCTCTGCTATCCACAGCCGCAGGAGGGGACGTTCAAAATTTGTCGAAGGAATCCGTGAACAGGCAGATGCACATGTAGCCACTTAGAACTTTCTGGCCGTGGCTTTCATCTGTTGACCACGTTTGGACACTGAAGATGTACCCTCTCCATCCTGTCTACAGCTGCCCCTGCGCCAGGTGAGTTAGCTGGCCGTTGACAGAGGTGGTGGGTGGGAGTGCTGGAGCAGGGCAGCGGCTCAGGCTCCGGGTGCCTCAGTGGTCTGGTCTGGAAGGTGACCATGCACCAAGAACCAAAGAAGGTAAGCTCAAAATAGAGTCTTATGGAGTTTCCAGCCAGAATCTCCCCCACTGCCTGCCTTTCTCCAGATGGTGGAAGGCCCCAGGCCTCACAGCAGGACCCCACCACTGTGTTCCCACAAAGACTCTGGCCACCTCCATCCCAGGCCTGCCAGTCTCGAGCCTCATGGAGTGCGTGAGCTGGCCGGGTCATGCGCAGCCCCAGGACATCTATGGGTGGCACTAAGGGCTGAGTCAGCCACCCTTGTCTCCTCTGTGCCCAAGAGCCCGAGTATCAGGCTGGTCTGAGCCCCAAGGCCTAGGGGTGCAAGGACCAGGGGTTGGAGGCTGTGGAGTCCAAAGCCCCCACTGGACTCCCACCTCAGACACTGCTCCCGGTGTTCTCGCCCAGGCCCGGACCCATCCGCACACTTCACAGGGCTGCTCCTACCCTGTGTCCCCTCTGCGAGCCCCCATGCTCCCCAAATTGGAAACTGGGGGAATTCTCTGTCTCCACACCCCAGCTAGTGCCATTCCCTGGTGGGTAGCTCATCACCTCTGGTCCCCTGCAGCCCTTGCCCCTTCACCATGGAGGCTGGGAGGGCAGAGCCTGCTCCCCTGCTGAGCCCCACCCTGGAACCCCCAGCACCCTGGGTCCTTGCCTCTGCATCTCCCTCAGGGGCAAGGCTTGGGGCCCCTCCTGCCTCCTGACAGGGAGCCCCTTCAGGGCAGGGCCAGGGGGTGGTGGAGGCAAGGGTCCCCAGGGGACCAGATCTGACGCGCGGGGCCTTCACTGGTCCCCGTTGGCTGTGCTGCTTAGTCCCCGCGCCCTCGCCTCGGCGCAGGCTCCCTCCTGCCACCAGGCATACGGCGAGGCTTGTGGCTCCCACCCCAGGGGTGAGCTCGGCTCTCACCTGAGGGCTCAGCCCAGGTGTCTAGCCCTGGCAGCTCGGCCCTGGGCGCCCTCCGCCGCCAGGCGCTGTCTCCTACTCCAGGCTGTTCTTCCGGCTGCGGGGTTGCGGCCTGGGCCCCATGGCAACGTGCGCGGGTCCTCATTTGAATACGCAAATATTTATAAGCCGCAGGAGGCTCGGGTTCTTAGGGGCTGAGCCACGCCCCTTAGCAACGATCGCTAGGGCGGGGCCACGTGGGTTGGCACTTGGGTGGGCGATCCCAGGGGGAGGTGACGCGCCACCAAGTCGGGTGGGCGCAGGCGCGTCAGGTGCCAGCTCCCTGCGGCTCCGTGCCCGGGCCGTCGCTGTGCACGTGTCGCGTTTCCTCGAGATCCCGGCGCTTCCCACGCGGGGCCGGCAAGGGCGGTCTCTGCTGGAGGCTCGCGCCCACCTTTCCCACGTGGAAGGGTCGCCCCTAGGGTCGAGGCCTGACGCCCTGACCTTCGCTTGGAAGTGAGGCCGACAGTAAAAGGAAGCACCGGGCAAGCGCCCCCAAGAACCAGGAAACAGACCGGATGCCGGACCGCGCTCGAGTGCCCGGCCCGTGGGTGGAGCCCCGGGTCAGCGGCGACCGGCGCAGGAGGGCGTGGCGGCGGGGCGGGCGCTGGGCTGGGCAGAGGCAGGGTTTGCCTGACTGTAAAACGCCTTTTTTTTGAGACGAAGTCGCGCTCTGTCGCCCAGGTTGGAGTGCAGTGGCGCGATCTCGGCTCACCGCAACATTCGCCACCGGGGTTCCAGCGATTCTCCTGCCTCAGCCTCCTGAGTAGTTGGAACTACAGGCGCGCGCCACTGCAACCGACTAATTTTTTGCATTTTTAGTAGAGACGGGATTTCATCATGTTGGCCAGGCTGGTCTTGAACTCCTGACCTCAGGTAATCCACCTGCCTCGGCCTCCCAAAGTGCTGGGATTATAGGCGTGAGCCACTGCGCCTGGCCCCTTTTGTTTTTTAATCAGGATGTGTTTCTGATTCTTTTGCAATTTTAAAAAATGTTAAAAACACGTCTTTTTGGGTTTGAAAGAGCTAGATGTGGTCTTTGTGCTTGGGGTGAGCCCTAGGCACTTCGCTCTCCTGTGGCAACCTGTGGGTACCGTTTAACTGCAACACGCTGAGCTTCTGCATGGTTGGAACCTCAAGTCTGGGGGGACTGAGCGGGCAGGGTCGCCTGCCACGCAGGCCCAAGTAAGACGAGTGGTGGAGGGGGCGTTCTCACGCCTGGCTCCAGGGCGCACGGCTGCGCCCGCTGCCCGAAATCCCACCGGGGCTGCAAGGCGTCCTCGGGGTGGGCTGCGGTGGGAATAGGGGAGCTGGGGTGCGTGGTGGTAGGTGGGGTGCGCACCGTCCGGGTGCGGGGCCACTCCACCGGCGCGGAAG
>NW_012122265.1:356398-365710 GCF_000951035.1 Colobus angolensis palliatus | reverse complement strand
GCCGGGGGCCTCAGCCCCAGGGCCTTTCCCCTCTCCGGGTCTCCCGCGCCGCCTCTCAACCCCTTCCTGTGGCTCAGCCCCTGCTTCCCAGGAGCTCCTCTGTCTTCTCCAGCTTTCTGTGGCTGAAAGATGCCCCTGGTTCCCCGCCGGGGGCGCGGGGCGCTGCCCGGGTCTGCCCTCCCCTCAGCGGCGCCTAGCACGCAGTAGGCGCTCAGCAAATACTTGTCGGAGGCACCAGCGCCGCGGGGCCTGCAGGCTGGCACTGGCCTGCCCGGGCACGCCGTGGCGCGCTCCGCCGTGGCCAGACCTGTTTAGGAGGACGGTAACCTCAGCCCTCGGGCGCCTCCCTTTAGTCTTTCTGCCGACCCAGCAGCTTCTAATTTGGTTGAGAGCGCTCAGCTGTCAGCCCTGCCTTTGGAGGCTGGCTCCCTTTTCCCCTCGGTCCTTAAGAGCAAGTGGGGGCGAGGCGACAGCTCTCCCCCGCGCTGGTTTGCAGCTGCACAGGTAGGCACGGTGCAGTCCTTGCTGCCTGGCGTTGGGACCCAGGGTCCGCCATGGGTTTGCTCTTCAGATGGCTCTGCCAGCAGCTGCCCTGTGGGGCCTGGGCCTGGCTGAGCAGGGCCGTCCTTGGCAGGTGGGGCAGGAGACCCTGTAGGACCCCGGGCCGCAGGCCCCTGAAGAGCAATGACGGAATATAAGCTCGTGGTGGTGGGCGCCGGCGGTGTGGGCAAGAGTGCGCTGACCATCCAGCTGATCCAGAACCACTTCGTGGACGAATACGACCCCACGATAGAGGTGAGCCTGGCACCACCGTCCAGGTCCTGGCAGCTGCTGTGGGCAAGCCCAGGACACAGCCAGGATAGGGATGGCTGCGGCCCCGGGCCCTGCATGGTGCTCTGGGCCTGTCTCCTGCTTCCTCCAGAGGAGGGGAGCCCCTCGTCTCAGCACCCCAGGAGAGGGGGCATGAGAGGGGCATGAGAGGTACCAGGGAGAGGCTGGCATTGTGAACTCCCTGCATGGAGGGTCCTGAGGGGGTCCCTGAGCTCTCTCTTCCTGCAGGACTCCTACCGGAAGCAGGTGGTCATTGATGGGGAGACGTGCCTGTTGGACATCCTGGACACGGCCGGCCAAGAGGAGTACAGCGCCATGCGGGACCAGTACATGCGCACGGGGGAAGGCTTCCTGTGTGTGTTTGCCATTAACAATACCAAGTCTTTTGAGGACATCCACCAGTACAGGTGAACCCCGTGAGGCTGGCCCGGGAGCCCATCAGGCACAAGTGGGGTCAGGCCGGCTGTGCCCAGACAGGAGCCTCTGTCCTCTCTGTGCATGTTCTGGATGCAGTCGTGCCTGTAGCCCCTATAGCCAGCTCTCACTTTTCATCCCAGGGAGCAGATCAAGCGGGTAAAGGACTCAGACGACGTGCCCATGGTGCTGGTGGGGAACAAGTGTGACCTGGCTGCACGCACCGTGGAGTCTCGGCAGGCTCAGGACCTCGCCCGAAGCTATGGTATCCCCTACATCGAGACCTCGGCCAAGACCCGACAGGTGAGGCAGCTCTCCAACCCACAGCTAGCCAGGGACTCGCCCCGCCCCGCCCCAGCCAGGGAGCAGCACTCACTGACCCCTCTCCCTTGACACAGGGCAGCCGCTCTGGCTCTGGCTCCAGCTCCGGGACCCTCTGGGACCCCCCGGGACCCATGTGACCCAGCGGCCCCTCGCGCTGTAAGTCTCCCGGGACGGCAGGGCAGTGAGGGAGGCAAGGGCCGGGGTCTGGGCTCACGCCCTGCAGTCCTGGGCCGACACAGCTCCGGGGAAGGCGGAGGTCCTTGGGGAGAGCTGCCCTGAGCCAGGCCGGAGCGGTGACCCTGGGGCCCAGCCCCTCTTGTCCCCAGAGTGTCCCATGGGCACCTGTTGGTTCTGAGTCTTAGTGAGGCAGCTGGGGACACTGGCCGTAGCTCAGATGAGAGCTGGGTGCAGGGTGGTCAAACCCTGGCCAGATCTGGAGTTCAGGAGGGTCCTGGGCCACCCTGACCTTTGAGGGGCTGCTGTAGTGTGATGCAGGTGGCCCTGGGCTCTTCGAGATGACCAGAGCCCAGCTTCCTGTGTGTGTGGTGGGCCTGGGGAAGTGGCTGGTGGAGTCGGGAGCCGTGGGCCAGGCATGGCTTGATCGCACAGCAGGGAGCCCCTCACCCAGGCAGGGGGCCACAGGCCTGTCCCTCCTGATCCCATTCCTCCTTTCCCAGGGAGTGGAGGATGCCTTCTACACGTTGGTGCGTGAGATTCGGCAGCATAAGCTGCGGAAGCTGAACCCTCCTGATGAGAGTGGCCCCGGCTGCATGAGCTGCAAGTGTGTACTCTCCTGACGCAGGTGAGGGGGGCTCCCAGGGCGGCCGCCACGCCCGCTGGATGACCCCGGGCTCCCCACCCCTGCTGGTCTCCTCACCTGCGGTCAGCAGCCTCCTTTGTGCCCCGCCCAGCACAAGCTCAGGACATGGAGGTGCCGGATGCAGGGAGGAGGTGCAGACGGAAGGAGGAGGAAGGAAGGATGGAAGCAAGGAAGGAAGGAAGGAAGGGCTGCTGGAGCCCAGCCACCCAGGGACCATGGGCCGAAGTGACCGCAGACCCTCCCAGGGATGCTTTGCACAGACTGTCTTGAGTGTCCCAAATGCCACCGGAACCCCAGCCCTTAGCTCCCTTCCCAGGCCTCTGTGGGCCCTTGTCAGGCGCAGATGGGATTGCAGTAAATTATTGGATGGTCTTGACCTTGGATTTTGGCTGAGGGTGGGACACGGCGCACGTGTGGCCTGGTATGAGGTATGTCGGAACCTCGGGCCTGTCCAGCCTTGGGCTCTCCACAGCCTTTGGGAGGGGGAGGTTGGGAGAGGCTGGTCAGGGGTCTGGGCTGTGCTGCTGTCTCCTGCCTGCCCCAGAGTGTCCATGGATTCCGGCAGAGAGCTCTGGACAAGCAGGCAGATCATAAGGACAGAGAGCTTACTGTGCTTCTACCAACTAGGAGGGCATCATGGTCCTCCAGAGGGAGGTGATTTTAGGGGTTGGGGATCTGTGCCGGTGGCTCTGGTCTCTACCTGGGAGCCTTCTTGGCGGTGAGAGGCATTGCCTTTCCTGACTTTTTCCCACGGTGAAATGCACCTGCCAAGAATGGCAGACATAGGGACTCTGCCTCCTGCGCCTTCACATGCCCAGTTTTCTTCATCTCTCTGGCCTGGAGCAGTCTGTGGACCTTGGAAGTAGGGCTGCAGCACCGACTGGCCTCAGGCCTTTGCCTTATTGGTGGTCGGGTGGCGGCCACTAGGGCATGGGAGCCTGGCCATCCCTGCCTCCTGGAGTGGACGAGGTTGGCAGCTGGTCCGCCTGCTCTTGCCCTGCCCTTCCCCGTCCCTGCCCTCACCCCACCCTCGCCCTGCCCCTGCCTCATGGCTGGCTGCTCTTGGAGCCCGGTAGCGTCACTGGTTCGGCCTTGCCGGGTACGCATAGGCTCAGCCATCCACTCTGCTCCAAGGGACTTGCCCTGCCTTGGGCCAAATTCTAGGTCTGGCCACAGCCACAGAGTGCTCAGTCACCCATGTGGTCATTCTGGCTGCTGCTGGAGGCCCACGGCGTCCCTGGTGCCCCTCCCCTCCCAGGGTTCGGGTTGAGGCTAGGCCAGGCCCCTCTGGGATGGGGACTTGTGCCCTGTCAGGGGTCCCCGTCCCAGAGGTTGGGGGAGAGACTCCAGGGCGTGCTGCTGGCTGGCCAGGGCTGCAGGGACGCCACACTCACCCTTCTGTCCAGGGGATGCCACACTTGCCCTTCTCTCCCAGCAGCCTCCAAGTGACCAGCTTCCCCATCGATACAGACTTCCTGCGGCCAGAAGCCCTTTGGGGCTGCCAGGTACCACCCTGGCTCCTTCCACACCGTGCCAGTCACTACCTGCCGAGGGGGTCAGATGCAGGTGACCCTGTGCAGGGGGTGTCTCTGGACCTGCCTCTTGGTCATTACGGGGCTGGGCAGGGCCTGGTGTCAGGTCCCCGCTGGGGTTGCAGGGCTTGACCTGTGCTGTGGTCCTGGGGTGTCCAGGACAGACGCGGAGGGGACAGGGCCCAGCACCCCTGCTCCATGCTGAACTGTGGAAAGCACCAGGTCCCTGGGTGGCTTCAACAGGAGTTCCAGCACGGGAACCACTGGACAACCTGGGGTCTGTCCTGATCTGGGGACAGGCCAGCCACACCCAGGGTCCTGGGGACTCCAGAGAGCAGCCCACTGCCCTGGGCTCCACGGAAGCCCCCTCATGCCACTAGGCCGTGGCCTCGGGGACAGCCCAGCCAGGCCAGTGTGTGGGAGGACCAGGCCTCCATGTGGGAGCGGACCCCTTGGCATTCTGGAGCTGTGCTGATGGGCAGGGGAGAGCCAGCTCGTCCCTTTGAGGAGGGTCTTAATGTCTGGGGTTACCTGCGGAGGCCTGGGTGCCGGGACACTCTCCCGGTTTGGCTGGAAGGAAAGCAGGTGTGGTCAGCTTCTCCACTGAGCCCATCTGGTCTTGATGGGGCTGGGCCGCATGGATCTGGGTCCCTGTGTGGCCCCCCCGGTCTGATGCTGGGGACGCCCCTGCAAACTGCCAATCCCAGAGAACAAGACTGTGGGAAGGCTGTGTGGGGAGAGCCCGTCCCTGCACCCTGACCCGCAAGAGGGACTCCTGCTGCCCACCAGGTGTTCCTCCACGGATCCCTCATTGTCCACAACTGCCAGAGAACAGAGGGCTCCGTGTCTGGCCGTCCCCCAGCAAGCAGCAGTGACTGCATCTGAAGTCTGAGCTGCTGAGACCCCCTCCTGCAGGGACCCATCTTCTGGCAAAAACCTGAACTGAGGACCACCCTCTGCCCACACCCAGGGGGCCCATGCTGGTGGCTCTTGCAGTGCCAGACTCTGCCCCATCAGGGTCTGGGGTCTCAGCCAGATTTGTGTCCAGGGCAGGGAGGCTGCAGAGGTTAGGTTGGGTCCAGCACAGGGCAGGGCTGGAGAGCATGGCCAAGGTCAGGTCTGTCTCCTCCCCCCTGACCTCGAAGTTCTCACCTGTCACATGTGTGCGTTCGTATCCACCCCATGGGGTTGCCATGAGGTGAATGAGACAGTCGTTTGCACAGTCTGCGTGGAACGGGCACCCGCTGAGTGCTCAGGGATGACCCTTGGCAGCCACATAGAGGCCAGTGCAGGCCACCTGGTAGTACTGTCGCCATACCATGGGGGAGGGCAGCTGTGCTGAGACCCACCTCTCCCCTTCGGACGCAGAGCCCCTCTCGGACACCCGCTGTGTCCCCAATTGCTCCACACATGCTGGGCACTTGGCACCGGTGACATCGTGGGGTGGCTGCACACGTCACAACAGCGCCCTGCCCAGGTCAGCTGGGCCTGGAGTCAGTGTCCTCCACCCACTGAACTGTCAGCATGTGAGTGCACGTGTATGTGGGTGAACATGTGTGTATGTGTGTTTCTTCTCCAGCTAGGCCTGGCTGTCCCACTCACATGCATACAGATCTAAGTCATTGTCACCCCTGTGGCCTGAGGCAATCGTCAGAGCATCTGCAGGGGCACCACACTCAGCCCTCTCCACCTGGGGTGGTCATGGGGATGCAGATGCGGGGAGGGGCTGGCCCCCTCCCTCGGTGGACTCAGGTCTTGTGTAAAGGGCTGGATTCAGTGCCTGTGTCTCACCTTCTGGAGGAGCCCTCCTGGGTGCTGTGAATGTCCCCCTCGCTGGAGGCCGCAAGGCCCCAAGGACAAGTCCCCTGTCTGAGGTCCCCCAGCAGCCAGCTGACCAGGTCGCACTGATTGACAGACCCTGCTGGGCTCCCAAGGGGGTGGAGGAAGCCTGGGGGGAGGTGGGGGCCTCACCTGTGTGACATCAGCTTCCGTCCCACCTGCTGCCTGCCCCTCGGATCACATCGCTGCTCAGGATTCGCCACCAGCTGCCTCCTCGCAATGGAGCCCTCTGATAGCTGAGAGCCTGCCACAGCGATTCCCCACGGCCACGCGTAAACTCTCCCAACATCCATCCAGGGAGGCCTGGATAAAGATGCAGGGTTTCAGGCCGGGCGCAGTGGCTCACACCTGCAATCCCAGCACTTTGGGAGGCTGAAGCGGGAGGATCTCATGAGGTCAGGAGATGAAGACCATCCTGGCTAACACAGTGAAACCCCGTCTCTACTAAAAATACAAAAATTAACTGGGCTTGGTGGCGGGCGCCTGTAGTCCCAGCTACTCGGGAGACTGAGGCAGGAGAATGGTGTGAACCCGGGAGGCGGAGTTTGCAGTGAGCCGAGATCGTTCCCGTGCACTCCAGCCTGAGCGACACAGCAAGACTCCATCTCAAAAACAAAACAAAACAAACAAAAACCTTACCCTACCGTTTTGCTAAGTGAGAAATTCTGCATGATTCCTCTGCTGTTAGGGAATAATCAAACTCAGAAGCAGAAAGTAGGGTGGCCGTGGTCAGGGGCTGGGGAGCGGAGCTGGGAGTTGCTGTTCAACTGGTAACAGATTTCAGTCTGGGAAGATGCGTGAGTCCCGGAGTTTACTGTGCATGGTGCCCATGGTTAGCAATGGCACATGACACATTGCAAAAAAAAATTTTTTTTGACACAGAGTCTCGCTTTGTCACCCAGGCTGGAGTGCAGTGGTGCAATTTCGGTTCACTGCAACCTCCGCCTCCCAGGTTCAAGCGATTCTCCTGCCTCCTGAGTAGCTGGGACTACAGGCACCCGCCACCACGCCTGGCTAATTTTTTGTACTTTTATTAGAGATGGGGTTTCACCGCGTTGCCCAAACTGGTCTTGAACTCCTGACCTCAGGTGATCTGCCTGCCTTGGCCTCCAAAAGGGAAGGATCATGACAGGATTACAGGTGTGAGCCACCTGCCTGGCCTATTTTTTATTATTTCATTTTATTTATATTGGACAGGCTGGAGTGCAGTGATCATAGTTCACAGCAACCTCGATCTCCCAGGCTAATTAAAAACTTTTTTTTTAGAGGCTGGGCGTGGTGGCTCAAGCCTGTAATCCCAGCACTTTGGGAGGCCGAGACGGGCGGATCACAAGGTCAGGAAATCGAGACCATCCTGGCTAACACGGTGAAACCCCGTCTCTACTAAAAATACAAAAATTAGCTGGGCATGGTGGCAGGCGCCTGTAGTCCCAGCTACTCGGGAGGCTGAGGCAGGAGAATGGCGTGAACCTGGGAGGCGGAGCTTGCAGTGAGCTGAGATCCGGCCACTGCACTCCAGCCTGGGCGACAGAGCGAGACTCCATCTCAGAAATTAATTAATTAATTAAATTAAATTAAATTAATTTTTTTTTTTTTTCCTAGAGACGTGGTCTTGCCATGTTGTCCAGGCTGGTCTTGAACTCCTGAGCCTCGAGCTCAGTGTGATCCATGTGCCTTGGCCTCCCACAGTGCTAGGATTACAGATGTGAGCCATTGCACCTGGCCCACTTATTTATTTATTGGAGACAGGGTCTGGCTCTGTCCCCCAGGCTGGAGTGCAGTGGTGTGATGGTAGCTCACTGCAGCCTCGACCTCCCTGGCTTAAGTGGTCCTTCTGCTTCAGTCTCCTGAGTAGCTGGGACTACAGGCGTGCACCAGCATGCTTGGCTACATGTTTTTTATTTTTTCTACAGACCAGCTCTCACTGTGTTGGCCAGGCTGGTCTCAAACTCCTGGCCTCGAGTGATCCCTTCTGCTCAGCCTCTCTAAGTGTTGAGATTACAGGTATGAGCCACTTCACCCAGCATTTTGTTCATTTTTGAAACTGGTTTTTTATTTGGTTATGTTTTTGAGATTCTTCTTTTTTTTTTTGTTGAGACAGGGTCTTGTGCTGTCACCTCTGTCACGCAGGCTGGATGGAGTGCAGTGGCGCGATCTCAGCTCACTGCAACCTCTGCCTCACAGGTTCAAGCGATTCTCGTGTCTCAGCCTCCTGAGGAGCTGGGACGACAGGCACGAACCACACCTGGCTTATTTTTCTATTTTTTGTAGCGATGGGGTTTCGCCATACTGGCCAGGCTGGTCTCAAACTCCTGACCTCAAGTGACCCACCCGCCTTGGCCTCCCAAAGTGCTGGGATTAGGGGTGTGAACCACTGCGCCTGGCCAACACTTCTTTACATATTATGAATGAGTCCTTGTCAGAGGTGTGATTTGAGAATATTCTCCCGTTGGCCAGGCACAGTGGCTCAGGCCTATAATCCCAGCACTTTGGGAGGCTGAGGTGGGTGGATTACTTGAGGTCAGGAGTTCAAGACCAGCCTGGCCAACATGGTGAAATTCTGTCTCTATTAAAAACACAAAAGTTAGCTGGGCGTGGTTGTGGGCACCTGTAATCCCAGATGCTTGGGAGGTTGAGGCAGGAGAGTTGCTTGAACCCAAGAGGGGGAGGTTGCAGTGAGCTGAGATCGTGTCACTGCACTCCAGCCTGGGTGACAAGAGTGAAATTCCATCTCAAAAGAAAAAAAATATTTTCCCGTATCTGTAGTTCTGTTCTTTCTTTTATTAAGGCCTTTCACAGGACAAAAAGTTAAATTTTAATGAAGTCCAATGTGTCAGGTTTTTTTGTTGTTTTATTTTTCAAACGGGGTCTTGTTCTGTTGCCCAGTCTGGAGTACAGTGGTGCAATCTTGGCTGACTGCAACCTTTGCCTCCCAGGCTCAAGCGAGTAGCTAGGACCACAGGTGTGTGCCACTGCACCCAGCTAAATTTTTTTTCCCCTATTTTTGGTAGATGATACAAAGACGGGGTTTCACCATGTTGGCCAGGCTGGTCTCGAACTCCTGACCTCAAATGATCCGCCCACCTTAGATTCCCAAAGTGCTGGGATTATAGGCCTGAGCCACTGCACCCACCTTCTCCTATGCTGTTACGTAAAAATTGTAAGTTGGCTGGGCTTGTTGGCTCACACCTGTAATCCCTCCACATTGGGAGGCCAAGGCAGGAGGATTGTGTGAGCCCAGGAATTCCGGACCAGCTTGGGTAACACAGGAGACCCCATCTCTAAAATAAAGTTAGCTGGGTACAGTGGCTCACACCTGTAATCCCAGCTACTTGGGAGCCTGAGGCAGCAGGCTGAGGATGGTCTCGATATGCTGACCTCATGATCTGCTGGCCTTGGCCTCCCAAAGTGCTGGGATTACAGGCTCAAGCCACTGCACCAGGATGTAACTGTGTTTTTGAAAATATATCCTGGCCCATCCTGGCTAACACGGTGAAACCCTGTCTCTACTAAAAAATACAAAAATCTAGCCGGGCGAGGTGGCGGGCGCCT
>NW_012122265.1:353602-355268 GCF_000951035.1 Colobus angolensis palliatus | reverse complement strand
AAAAAAAAAAAAGAAAATATCTCCTGGCTGGGTGCAGGGCTCACACCTGTAATCCTAGCACTTTGAGAGGCTGAGGTGGGCCGATTGCTTGAGCTAGGAGTTCAAGACCAGCCTGGACAACATGGCGAAACTCCGTCTCTGCCAAAAATACAAAAATTAGCTGGGCACAGTGGTGTGTGCTTGTTGTCTCAGCTTCTCAGGAGGCTGAGGCAGGAGGCTTGCTTGAGCCCAGGTGGTCGAGGCTGCAGTGACCTGCGATCACGACACTGCATTCCAGATGCCTGGGCGAGACCCTGTCTCAAAACGCACACACAATAAAGCAAAGGGTAGGAACAGGCAAGACCAAGCGGAAGTATGCCTGACTAGTACTTGGTGAAACGCCAGCGAGATCCACGGTGAGTTACCATGTCATATTCTCATGACGGGGGTGGGGACAGGGAGGCCTGAGGCAGTCGAACCAGTGGCTGGTGAAGGTCTGGAGCAGGGAGGGAGCCTGTGCTCTGGGGCGGGAGTGTAAATTCTGAGAGCCACTGCTTGGGGGGCGATTTGGCCTGGCAGGGCGTCTGCCCCGTGCCCGGGCATACACAGGTTCGGAGTGCGCTGGTGGTGGCAGTGTTTGCATAAAGTCAGACAGAACGGAAGCACTGGTGAGTAAATGCCGGTGTTCAGGCAGCGGAGCAGTCAACAGCAGCTAAGATGAATAACCAACGCCGTCTCAATATGGACAATTCCCACCTCAATTCTGTTGAATGGAACCCGCAACTGGCGGGCGGGGGCGTTTCCAAATCGTTCAGAGGCCCAGGAGAGGCCCTCGCCATCTGGGAAGGTGCAGGGGTGAGGACGGCCTCAGGGACGGGAAGGACGAAGACCCAACTCAGGCGGCGGAGGCCTCCGGGAGACCCTGGATGGAGGAGAGAGGGCGACTCGGGGGGCTCCGGGCATGTGTTTAGGGGGAAAGGTCAGGCCTGGGGCTCATTATTTTGAAAATCTGTTTGTATGTTTGAAATATGCAATACTAGGCCGGGCAGGGTGGCTCATGCCTGTAATCCCAGAACTTTGGGAGGCCGAGGTGGGCGGATCCATTTGATGCCAGGAGTTCGAGACCAGCCTGGCCAACATGATGAAACCCCGTCTCTACTAAAAACACAAAAAAATTAGCTGGGCGTGGTGGCGCGTGTAATCCCAGCTACTCGGGAGGCTGAGGCAGGAGAATCGCTTGAACCCGGGAGGCGAAGGCTGCAGTGAGCTGAGATCGCACCACTGCAGTCCAGCCTGGGGGACAGAGCGGGATTCCCTCTCAAAAAAAAAAAAAAAAAGAAATCCAATAATAAAGCTCATATGTGTATCAGCCCACGGCCCTTTATGAGGAAACACCGAGATCTAAGGAATGCGTGCGGCCGAGGGGTGAACTGCGGCTGATCTTCCCTCTTCTCATTTGTACTTGTATGTTCTGAAAATGTCGTCTAGCTTTTGGGTCGTTCTTACCTGAGAAAAGCCAGACAGCAGGTTTTTGGCGGAAGGACCGGTTTGCACACCACGCGGCACACACGGGAGCGGCCCGCGCGGCTTTCGGAGAAGCCTCCCCGGTGCAGCGCCTCCTGCGCCCTCGTTAGCGCGCGGCGTCTTCGGGCCGCAGGTCCCCTCGGCTTGCGGCGGGGGAGGGGGG
>NW_012122265.1:351253-352831 GCF_000951035.1 Colobus angolensis palliatus | reverse complement strand
CACTCCAGCCTGGGAGACAGAGCGAGACTGTCTCAAAAGAAAAAACAGAAAAAAGAAAAAAATTTAAAAAGCTTCATAAGGCTGCTGGATTCTGTCAAATGCCTTTTCTAAGTCTACTGAAATGATGATGTATTTTTGTCTTATTTTATTTAGAGACCAGGTCTCACCATGTTGCTCAGGCTGGCCTTGACCCTGAGAATCCTCCTGCTTCAGACTCCCAAAGTGCTGGGATCACAGACGTGAGCCACCATGTCCGGCTGTGTTTTTGTCTTTTAATCTGTTTATATGGTGAATTCCATTGGCTCATATTTCATGTTGAACCAGTCTTGCATTCCTGGGATAAATTTCACTGGGTCATGGTGTGCAGTTACTTATATTTGTATTGTACATGTATGTGTGCTCATGGGCCTGTGTTTCAGTGTGTGGCAATGCAGTGGACCCACAATCATCAGAACAGCTCTGGAAAAGAACAGTCAAGTGAGAGGGCGTTCTATGCCTGACTTCAAGATGTGGGTTTTTTTGTTTTTTTTTTTTTTTGAGATGGAGTCTCGTTTTGTCGCTCAGGTTGGAGTGCAGTGGTGCGATCTTGGCTCACTGCAACCTCCATCTCCCAGGTTCAAGTGATTCTCCTGCCTCAGCCTCCTGAGTAGCTGGGATTACAGGTGCCTGCCACCACGCCTGGCTACTTTCTGTATTTTCAGTAGAGACGGCGTTTCACCATGTTGGTCAGGCTTGTGTCAAACTCCTGACCTCAGGTGATCCACCCGCCTCCGCCTCCCAAAGTGCCAGGATTACAGGTGTGAGCCACTGTGCCCAGCCTCAGAACTTGTTATAAGCCAAAATGTAAGGCCTACAACTGTAAAATGTGTATAAGAATGAAAAGGAGGGTATCAGTGTGACTTAGGTTAGGGAAATGATTCTTAGGTTAACACTAAAAGCATGATGCACAACGGAAAACCTGATCCACTGGACTTCATGGGAACGGAGGGTGTGTGCATTTTGAAAGGCTCTGAGAAGACAAGCCCGGGCTGGCGGAGGCATTAGCAAATATCCCGTCTGAGGAAGGACTCATCTCAGCATCTACGACAAGCTCCCAGGAGTCATGGGGTGCTGTGCTCTCGGCAGGTACGGGAGAGCCTCCCATCCCGTAATTCGTGTCTCCGGAGCAGCACTGCTCAAAGTCCCCTACCGATGCCCTCCTCAGCCCACAGACCCAACACTCTGCACGTGTGCACCCACAGGCCAGGCCCTGCGGGTCTTCTTAGGACATGACCCCAACTTCAGGAGGAGGAAAAGAAGAGGAAAATCAATGAAAAGAAAAAAGAATTTACTGGTGGCCCTTTCAAGTCTTTCTGTCAAATGACCCAATTTCAGGTTAAGCCAGGCAGTGGTGACGAGGCAGCCCTGTGTTCTGCCCGGTCCCGAGGGCTCCACCTCCTCCGTGGGTGAGAAGCAGCAACCAGCCGGGGAGAAAACCATCCAGCTGCATTAAACTCTGTAGTGCTGGAAGTTAGCACAGGCGGATCGGAGATATCACCGTTCAGTTCTAGACACTGCAATAACGCAAATGTCGCAATA
>NW_012122265.1:345164-346499 GCF_000951035.1 Colobus angolensis palliatus | reverse complement strand
TTTCTTTCTTTTTTTTTTTTTGAGATGGAGTTTTGCTCTTATGCCCAGGCTGGAGTTCAAGGGTGCAATCTCGGCTCACTGCAACCTCCGCCTCCTGGGTTTAAGTGATTCTCCACCACAGCCGGCCGGCAATTTCTTAAAATAAGACAACAATAAAGCTGGCCATATTGAGCCTGTTCCTCTCACAAAAGATTTCTCTGTAGCACGTGATGCTGTTTGGAAGCATTTTGTCCACAGCGGACCTTCTTTCACAAGTGGAAAACCCTCTCGAACCCTATCGCTGCTGTACCAGCGAAGTTTATGGAATATTATAAATCCTTTGTTATCTCAGCAGTGTTTAGAGCATCTTCACCAGGAGCAGATTCCATCTCAAGAAAGCACTTTTCCAGGGCGCAGTGGCTCACATCTGTAATCCCAGCACCTTGGGACACCGAGGCGGGCGTTGGGCAGATCACTTGAGGCCAGGAGTTCGAGACCAGCCTCACCAACATGGTGAAACCCTGTCTCTACTACAAATGCAAAAATTAGCCGGGCACGGTGGCGCGTGCCTGTAGTCCCAGCTACTCGGGTGGCTGAGGCAGAATTGCTCGAACCCGGGAGGCGGAGGTTGCAGTGAGCTGAGATTGCACCACTGCACTCCATATCCAGCCTGCGTGATATTCAAACTGGAAGGGCAGAGCGAGACTGTCTCAAAAGAAAAACAAAACAAAACGGCTTGAAGCGGCAGGGTTATAGCTCCGTGACGGCCCCTGCAGGCCCATAGGCAGAGTGTGCTGAGAGCAGCAGCTCAGGGCAGTTCTGCAGCCACATTTATATCCACTTTTAATTTCATGCAGATTAAGGGGCGGCTCAGGCAAGTTTCTAGGGAAGGGGTAGTAACTCCCACCATGCCTGGCCTGTCTTCTTTCACTTCCAGCTTGCCCTTGAATTGTTTCCTGGGCAAAGCCAGGGACCCTCTAGAGGCTCAGACTCACTGTGGGTTTTGCCTGGCCTCCATCAACTAGAAGGCCACGTAGCATTGAGTGAATCGACCATTACTTTAAATAGCATGGATACCACTCACACAGTATTGAGAAAAGGAAATCAGATACAAAAGAGAACATGCAATATAATTCCATTTATATAAAGTTCAAAATAGGCAAAGTTAGTATGAGGAATAGAGAGGCTAGAAGAGTGGTGATTTTAAAGTTCCGAGCCTTTGTACACGCTGTTCTATCTACCTAGGGTGCTGTTTCCTCGCACCATGTAAATGCAAACATACAGATCAAGTTACCTCCTGGCTGGGCGTGGTGGCTCAGTGTCATCCCAGCACTGTGGGACGCCCAGGCAGGCAGA
>NW_012122265.1:338903-339878 GCF_000951035.1 Colobus angolensis palliatus | reverse complement strand
TTAGCCAGGATGGTCTCGATCTCCTGACCTCGTGATCTGCCTGTCTCGGCCTCCCAAAGTGCTGGGATTACAGGCATGAACCACCATGCCCGGCCAATGTTTTCCCATTTCACGCGTCGCTTGTGAAAGTCCAGTGTGTGCTACACTTACACCATGTGTGCTTTCTGTACATACCTAATTAAAAAGGCATTTTTAGACAAACATATTATTTATTTATTTATTTAGAGACACGGTCTCATTCTGTCATCCAGGCTGGAGTGCAGTGGTGCAGTCTCGGCTCACTGCAGCCTCCACCTTCTGGGTTCAAGTGATTCTCCTGCCTCAGCCTCCTGAGTAGCTGGGATTACAGGTGCAGGTCACCATGCTCGGCTCATTTTTTTGTATTATTATTACTACTTCTTGAGACAGAGTTTTGCTCTTTGTTGCCCAGGCTGGAGTGCAATAGCACGATCTTGACTCACCAGAACCTCCACCTCCTGGGTTCAAGCGATTCTCGTGCTTCAGTCTCCCGAGTAGCAGGGATTACAAGTAAGTGCCATCACACCCAGCTAATTTTTGTATTATTAGTAGAGACGGGGTTTCTTCATGTTGGTCAGGCTGGTCTCGAACTCCTGACCGCAAATGATCTGCCTGCCTCAGCCTCCCAATGTGCGGGGATTACAGGTGTGAGCCACAGCGCCCAGTCATTTTTTTTGTATTTTTAGTAGAGATAGGGTTTCACCATGTTGGCCAGGCTGGTCTTGAACTCCTGACCTTAAATGATCCGCCTGCCTCGGCCTCCCAGTGTGCTGGGATTATAGGCGTGAGCCACCACGCCTGGCCTGGATATCTTTATAGAAGTAGAACAGGCACAGGACTCTCCACCCAAAGTCACCCTGGGGCATCTCTCCCCTGGGTCTGACTGAGACCTTCAGCACCACGGTGCTTTCTCTAGAATGGAATCTCATGAACACTGGGGGTCTCCTGCCTCAGCCT
>NW_012122265.1:336556-336933 GCF_000951035.1 Colobus angolensis palliatus | reverse complement strand
CCACTTTTGTAGAGGTGGGGTCGCTTTGCGTTTCCCAGGCTAGTCTGGAACTCGGCGCTCGCGTGTCGGCCGTAGAATGGACGCGGGGGCAGCTCTCTCCGCGATGAGAACACTCGGGAAGAGGCCGCAGCTCTGCAGGCCTTGCGGGGTGGGGTCCCAAGAAAGAAAGGCGCAGCCAATGGCCGGGACGGGCAGCGTGGATCACCGGGCCGTGGCTCCCTCGAGGGTCGCGATCTCGGCGCAAAGGAGCCCCTCTACTAAGGTCGCCTAGAGGTGCGACCCTGACAGGCGGAGCCGCCCCAGGGGGGCTTCTCCCGGGTCCCTCCTGTCCCGAGGCGGCCGCTTTCTCCGGGGGCCCCGCTCCGCGCCCCAGCAAG
>NW_012122265.1:303622-334761 GCF_000951035.1 Colobus angolensis palliatus | reverse complement strand
CAAAAAAAAAAAAAAAAGAAAAAAAGAGTTACATTGGGGCCGGGCGTAGTGGCTCACGCTTGTAATCCCAGGATTTTGGGAGTCCGAGGCGGGCGGATCACCTGAGGTCAGGAGTCCAAGAACAGCCTGGCCAACATGGTGAAACCCCCGTCTGTACTAAAAATACAAAATTAGCCGGGCGTGGTGGCAGGCGCCTGTAATCCCAGCTACTTGGGAGGTTGAGATAGGAGAATCGCTTGAATTCAGGAGGCGGAGGTTGCAGTGAGCCGAGATCATGCCACTGCACTCCAGCCTGGGTGACAAGGTGACAAGAGCGAAACTCCGTCTCAAAAAAAAAAAAAAAAGGTTACATTTGGCTGGATGCGCTGGTGCAGCCTGTAATCCCAGCACTTAGGGAGGCCGAGGCGGGCAGATCTGTTGAGCCCAGGAGTTTGCGACCAGCCTGGCCAACATAGTGAGACCCCCGTCTCTACAAAAAATAGAAAAAATTAGCCAGTTGCGGTATTGAACTCTTGTAGTCCCAGCTACTTGGGATGCTGAGGCAGGAGGATCGCTTGAGCCCTGGAGGAGGAGGCTGCAGTGAGCTATTTTCTCATCCCTGCTATAACGAATTTGCCACAGATAGGTTGTTTATAGGCCTGGAGCTCAGAAGCCCAAAGTGAGTTTTAGGAGGTTAAAATCAAGGTGTTGGCAACGGTAGTTGCTTCTGGAGGTTCCCAAGGAGAATCTGCTTTTCCAACTTCTAGAGGCTGTCTTCTTCCATCTTCAAAACTGCTGTCTCTGCGTAAGAACCCTCATGATAATATGCCGGCCGCCCGGATACCCCAGGATAGCCTTCACATCTCAATATTCCTAATATTTGCAAAGTCCCTTTTGCCACGTAAGGTGACACCACAGATTTGAAGATTAGGATGTTGACATCTTTCAGGGCCATTCTTATTTTTAAAAATGTACTGTCGATAGTAATAGTTAAAATGTAAAATATTTGAAGGGATTTATTCGGAACCAAATATGAGTGACTGCGGCCAGTGGAGATCCAGGGAACATGTGACCAAGGTGGTTGGGGCAGCTTGGTTTGTACGTTTTAGAGAAACATGAGGCATCAATGAAATACATTTAAGATATACATTGGTTTGTTCCAGAAAGGCGGGACCAAACAAAATATTTTTGAACGTGTTTCCCGAGCTCAGGCATGAAGAACTCTTGACTGATAGAAACGGAGGGCGTGTCCCAAGTTTTCAGGAGGGCCCAGCGGCTCTCCAAAACCTCTCCTCACAGCCTCGCCCATTTCGCGTCAGCCACAACAACTCATCCTCAATCTGTTCCATCTTCTCCAGTCTGGTAGCAAAAAGGGGTGTCTCAGGTTTGCTTTATTTTAGTGTTTGGGGAGTTCTTGGAATCCGGCCTGTTTGTGGGAGGAGGCAGGGGCTGTCAGAGCTGGAGGGATGGTCTTGGGGGAAGGCGGGTGCAGGCGCCGGTTCCGGGAGATTAAGTGGAAAGGCTGGTTGGGGCCAGACAGTGGGAAACGGGATGCGGACGTCAGGCTTCACCCCCGACCGAGGAGGGAGTGGGGAAGCTGGGGTAGTAACTGGAACGAGGCCCTGGGACTGAGCTGGGCACGGCTGGAGGCTCCGCCCGTCCCCGCCTGGGCGGAAGGAGCGCGAAGCGGCTCGGGCCTTGGGTCTGCGGCGGCGGCGCCGGGTGAGCGTCCCGGGCTGAGCGGGCGCGGGCCTGGGCAGAGAGAGGCAGGGGAGACCCCCTCCGTGTTTTTCTGAGGTTCCCTCCCAGCCCTTTAGTATGCGGCAGGGTGTCCACAACTAGCAGGTTCGAGGGACTCGACGCGGCGGGGTCCCAGGGACCGGGAACCTTTGCGCGTCGCCTGAGCCTGGCCCGTGTCTCCCTAGAGGGTGGCCCTGCGCCCCTTGGAGGTCGCCGTGTCCACGTCCCCATCACGTCGGAACCAAAGGACCTGAATTGGCCTCCGAACGGCCCCTCCCATGTGGCTCCCCGGGCGGGGGGCTCAGGCCTTGGGCGCTGCGGAGACCTCCCGCCCTAAGGTTGAGAAGGTCTGGTCTCCGGATAAGGGAGACCCCTGCCTGGACCAAAGCAGGCTGCCGGCTGGTGGTGGCGGGTTCCTGAATGTGCTTTAGCCCTGGCTGTGTAGGGAGCCAGGGCCTCCTCCAGTCACAGAGAAGGGCGCTTACACCCGCATTTTCATGGGATTCTCAGTGGGATCTGTGACCCACAGAGGTTCAGAAGAGCCTTCCTGGGATACAGCAGGGTCTGGCCAAGCCTGAGGGGTGGGGGCGGGGCCACTCCCGCAGCCCTGGTTCCAGATGGTCACAGGAGCAGTGGCCTCCCTGAGCCCCCACCAAGCTTTCCCAGGAGGAGGACACCCTGGGGCCACCTTTCATCTGGCTACAGAGGACACAGGAGTGTCAGGCTGGATTTCAGCCTGGGCAGCCGCCTGAGGCTCTCCTTCCACCCCCTCTCCCGCCCACAGTACCTCCCGATGACTAGATTCTGGAGTCAGAGTTTGGGTGACCACACCCTGGTCAGTTTTGCTCATGTGCTTCGGGTCGGGTGGATTCAGTTCCTCCATGTGGGGCCATAGGGTGTCACCGCCCTTTGCCACTGTCCTTGCAGGCCTGGCGCCCAGGCGTGTGGACCCGAGCCCATCCTTGCCTCTTTCCTCCTGGTTGGTACCAGGGGCCTCTTCCCTCCACTCATCCAGAGTGGACCAGCCGCCTCTGAACCAGCCCCGGGAAGAGGAGTGCCTGGCACACAGACTCAGGCAGCTGGGGGTGTCAGGGCACCAGGAGCCTCCTGAGTGGTCCCGTTGGCCGTCTTTCTGAAGGGCAGCTGGGGTTGCGTCATTTCCTGGAGTGGATCCTGCCAGCTTCCTGGGGCTTTTGGATGAGAGCCCTCTCCCCACCCCTGCCCGCCCTTCCCCTCAGTGTGGCATCAGAGCTGCTGCTTCCAGGGAGCCTTCCTGGCCGTCGAGCCTCCTCTCCAGGTTCCTGCCCTGCTGTAGTCCCCAGGCCAGTGCTTGGCAGGTGCTCAGGGAATGTGTCCGCCTACCGAGGTTTGGGGTGGCTGTCTCTGCCTGACCACTTCCCTTCTCCAGGCCCCTGGCAGGTACCTGAGCTGTGCTCGCAGGGCTTCAGGAACCTCCTTCCATATTCAGGGCCTGTGCCTGGGGAGGTTTCAGGATGTGGCAGCCGTGCCCGTCCCAGGCTGACCCTCCCAGCTTGCCTGGCAGTCTGGCCTCTGGGCTGGTGTGCCGTGGGACAGGGGATGTGCCCTGGCCTGGTGCAGAGTCCCCAGCCCCAGAAGGGGGCCATGGAAGCTGGCGTCTGTGTTCCCAAGCTCTGCTGCCCATGGTGGCCTTTCTAGGGGTGGGTGCTGGTCCCTGCCCCCCTGCCCCACTCCGATGTCTGCTCCAGGGACAAAGGTGGGGAAGGTGCTGAAGAGGAAGTGTTTGCTCAGGGAGAGGCTGAGGCTCCTCCTGAAACATCAGCCCTGTGGGTCCTGTTTGGACTTTTCTCGTTTGCAGAATCTCCAGCCTGTGAAACTGTGAGGGGATTTGGCCAAGACGTTCTCTTCCTTCTGCCCCCCACCCAGCCACTCTTCACCTCCACCATGAGCCTGGACATCCAGTGTGAGCAGCTGAGCGACGCTAGGTGGGCCGAGCTCCTCCCCCTGCTCCAGCAGTGCCAAGTGGTCAGGTACATGTGCCCTCGGGGCGGCCCTGGGGTGCTGGCAGGGGCGCTTGCGGGCGGCGGCTTCCTCTGAAGGGCGCACTGTTCTGGAATGCCTTGTTTATGGACGTGAAGTGTGAATTCATGTAGCTTCCACATCCATGAAATGTGATTCTTGTGCTTCTTGTCGACCATTTAGAAATGTAAGACCCATTCCAGGCTCATGCAGTTTGGGCCGGCACTGGCCAGCGGGTCTCTGTAAAACCCATTCCAGGCTCATGCAGCGTGGGCCGGCACTGGCCAGCGGGTCTCTGGCTCTGGTGTCTCCGCGCGTCTCCCTCCCTTGGAGACACGAGGGCAGGACACAGCTTGGGTCCCCTCCGTGAGCCTCCGTGGGGCGCTGCCTGTCCCTGCCAAGCTGGGGGCTGGGAGTCCTTGGCCCTCGAGGTCCTCACAACCCCAGTGACTTCACAAGCAGGACATGAGTGCCTGGGTGGGTCTCAACTTGTCTCTTTCTAGCTGGTTATTTGAAGTAGTGTCAGGTTTGCGGAGGGTTATGAGGACTGTACGGGGCTCCCTGGTGAGGTGGTCCTGTGTACCTGCGGACGCTGGCTCTGGCCCAGCACCTCCAGGCAGAGTCTGCTTTTCCGCCCTGCCCTTTTCTTCTTCCTGACTGGTCCAGGATTGCGCGGCCCTCAGTCCTTTGTCTCCTTAGCCCTCTTCACATCTGTGACTGTCCCGTCGTCTCTCTGGGTTCTGGTGGTCTGAGGGTCTGGCCGTGCTCCTATAGGACGTCCTCTCTTGGGGCTTGTCTGATGGTTTCTCATGGTTGAAGTCCTGCATTTTTGGCAAGAATCCTCTTCACTGTGACGCCACTGCCTTTCCTCCTGTGACCGATCAGTGCCTTCGAGAGATACTTTCAGTTCTTTTTGTTTTTAGAGACAGGGCCTTGCTCTGTTGCCCAAGCTGGAGTGGCTCCATCATGGCTCATGAAGCCTCGACCTCCTGGGCTCAAGCAATCCTCTTGCCTCAGCCTCTTGAGTAGCTGGGTTTACAGGCACCTGTCACCACGCCCAGCTACTTTTTGTATTTTTAGTAGAGACGGAGTTCACCATGTTGGCCAGGCTGGTCTCGAACTCCTGACCTCAGGTGACGCCCACCTCGGCCTCCCAAAGTGCTGGGATTACAGGTGGGAGCCACCGCGCCCGGCCTGAATTTTGTAATTTCTTTCTTTGCTCCATCATTGATCAATTGTCATTCTTTTGTGAGCAAGACCTGGTTTTTTTCCTAGCTGTATTTATTCAGTTATTCATTTAATCAGGAAGGACTTGAGTACGTTTATTTGTCATGTTAGAAGCTGGTGTCACTGTTTATTTGCTCCTGTGTCTGAACTACCTGCTGCGTCCTGTTCCAGGCAGTTCCCGTAGGTGTTACCTCAGACAGGTTTGATTTTTTTCCCTAGACACAGACCAGGAGCTTTTGTGCTTAGTGCCTTAGGGTTGGAGGTGAAGAGCACGTTAGGCCTCAGGCACATGTCTGCATATGTGCAAGCATCTTAGAACTTTCACAGAACAGTTCCTCCTCTTTTTTGTTTCATTTCTGCAATGTCCTGTGTGACTTGCCTTGCTGTCTTCTGGGCCCACTGATGCGTTGTAATCTGCGCGTGGGGTAGTGGTGGAGCCTGAGCGTGGCCCGCGTGACCCTGGGGTCTGGTTGCAGGCTGGACGACTGTGGCCTCACAGAGGCACGGTGCAGCGACATCAGCTCGGCACTCCGAGTCAACCCTGCACTGACAGAACTCAGCCTGCGTGGCAATGAGCTGGGTGATGCTGGCGTGCACTGCGTGCTCCAGGGCCTGCAGAGCCCCTCCTGCAAGATCCAGAAGCTGAGGTGAGGTGGGGCCTAGCACTGCCTCTGGCCTGGTGCGGCCTGTTTTGGTAGCCCGGCAGCAGGGAACAAAGCTGCCAGGGGCTCGTGGGCAGCTGTGGGTGGGCAGACGGTGCCAGCGGGCATTTCCAACATGAGCCAGAGGCACACAGGCCTGGTGGCCTCACAGCAGGGGGACAGGGCCCCTCCTGCCTTGTCCCAGCCCCTGCGCCCAAGGTCTGGCCCCGCCCGCCATCCCTGGCCTTCCAGCATCACCACAGGATCCCTGCTGAAGGGTGTGTCTGCAGACAGGTTTCCCTGAGCCGAGCCACACGTGTGCCCTCCTTCACTCGGCCTGGAGACCCCAGAGCCCTGTCCAGGGAAGGAGCAGGTATAGACCTACCACCTGCAGAGCGCGGCTCCAGGCTCCAGGCTCTAGGCTCTGGCAGGCGAAGGGCGTGGCAGTTTGGCTCAGGGGAGCCCTGCTGACAGCCAGGTATGCTCCAGCCTCCAGGACTGCTACCTGACGGGGGCCGGCTGCGGGGTCCTGTCCAGCACGCTACGCTCCCTGCCCACCCTGCAGGAGCTGCACCTCAGCGACAACCTCTTGGGGGATGCGGGCCTGCAGCTGCTCTGCGAGGGACTCCTGGACCCCCAGTGCCGCCTGGAAAAGCTGCAGTGAGTTTGTCCCCTGCCCCGGGACCCATGCTCTCCACTGCCTGTCCCCCAGCCAGCCCCCTGTACGGCACATCGCCCGCCAGGAGCCGTGAGGAGGGGACTCGGGTCACACGGTCCTTGTGGTGCTCTCCCCTCTCCGTGATGCTGGGACTGGGGGGATCTGTCGTCGCCGTCCCTCCCCCTCCAGTTGCCCTTTGCAAGGCACAGCTGCCCCGGGACCTGACAGTGAGTGGGAACAGACCTGGCCGTGAGTCAGGCTCCACTCACCACTCGGTGTGTGTGGGGGGCCCGGCCACTGTGAGTTGACCACAGCCTGGCACGTGCAGGCGGGCCCTGCCCTCCAGAGGCTGGTTTCTTTCTCCTGGGCCTGGTTGAGGTCCGAGGTCAGGGAGGGGGTGAGGGGTTTCCGGAAGGAATGCCGGTGTCCACAGAGGCCTGGGCCTCTGGATGAGTCTGGGGGGGCCCTCAGCACTGCCACCTGATGCCTAGGCAGGAGAAGGCTGAGGGCGAGATGAGACACCAGTACCCCCCTGCACTCCCTCGCATCACACCCTTGGCTGGTGCACATTCCTGTGTGGTGCTAAGCTCAGCTATCCCCCAGGCTTGAGTATTGCAACCTCTCGGCTGCCAGCTGCGAGCCCCTGGCCTCCGTGCTCAGGGCCAAGCCGGACTTCAAGGAGCTCACGGTTAGCAACAACAACATCGGTGAGGCCGGCGTCCGTGTGCTGTGCCAGGGCCTGAAGGATTCCCCCTGCCAGCTGGAGGCACTCAAGTAGGCCCTGGGCCTTGGGGAGGTGCGGGGTGTGGGCTGGGGGGTCCCATGCTGCTTCATGCGTGACCTGCATCCCCAGGCTGGAGGGCTGTGGTATCACGTCAGACAACTGCCGGGACCTGTGCAGCATCGTGGCCTCCAAGGCCTCGCTGCGGGAGCTGGCCCTGGGCAGCAACAAGCTGGGTGATGTGGGCCTTGCAGAGCTGTGCCCAGGGCTGCTCCACCCCAGCTCCAGCCTCAGGACCCTGTGGTGAGTCACCTCCCCGAGGCCTCCTCCCTGGAGGGTAAGGGGCAGCGGGCTGTCCTCAGAGCCCTCCCCCACCCCCTGGGCTCACCTCAGGCCATGGGATGGCGCTGAGGAAAGTCTGGGGGTGTCCATGTCCTGCAGGATCTGGGAGTGTGGCATCACCGCCAAGGGCTGCGGGGATCTGTGCCGTGTCCTCAGGACCAAGGAGAGCCTGAAGGAGCTCAGCCTGGCCGGCAACGAGCTGGGGGACGAGGGTGCCCGGCTGCTGTGTGAGACTCTGCTGGAGCCCAGCTGCCAGCTGGAGTCACTGTGGTGAGTGTGGCTGTCGGGGCAGGCCTTGTCACCCAAGAGAGGGCCAGGGTGACCAAGGAGACCAGGGGAGAAGTGAGCGACTCCAGGGGAGGTGCTGGGCTCAGCTCTGACGTTCGGAATGCATGGGCCAGGGAGCAGCCTGTGGTTTGATAGTAACAGTGCTGGGGCTGAGGACCAGGTGCAGGTGCCCACACCTGGGGAGGCTCTCAGATGTTTTTGCTCAGGTCCATGTGGGGCCTTCAGGAGAAGGGCCAGTTGCAGCTGTGGGCCAGCCTGGTCCCCTGCCAGGCCTCAGTCCTGTCTGTGTCCACAGGGTCAAGTCCTGCAGCCTCACAGCCGCCTGCTGCTCCCACTTCAGCTCGGTGCTGACCCAGAACAAGTGTCTCCTGGAGCTGCAGATAAGCAACAACAGGCTGGGGGATGCGGGCGTGCAGGAACTCTGCCAGGGCCTGGGCCAGCCCGGCTCCGTGCTGCGGGTGCTCTGGTGAGTGTGAGAGGGACACGAGTGTGCATATTTGGGAGGTCATGTGCACGTGTGTGAGCACATGGGCGAGTGAGCGCAACTGTGTGAGCACGAGTGTGAGCACATGGGTGAGAGTGAGCATGAGTGTTCGTGTGTGCGAGCACGTGTAAGCATGAGTGCATGTGTGCGAGCACATGGGCGAGTGAGCGCACCTGTCCATGTGTGAGCACATGTGGGTGTGAGCATGAGTGTGTGAGCATGTGTGTGAGAGCATGTGTGAGCATGGGTGTGAGCACATGGGCAAGAGAGCACGAGTGTCCATGAATGTGAGCCCAAGTGTCCGTGTGTGTGAGCACATGGGCGAGAATGAGCAGTGTCCGTGTGAGCACGAGTGTGAGCACGTGAGTGTAAGCATGAGTGTCCGTGAGTACATGGGTGAGCACGAGTGTGAGTACATGCGTGAGAGCACTAGTGTATGTGAGCGTGTCAGTGTGAGCACATGGGCGAGTGTACGTGTGTGTGAGCACGAGCAAGAGTGAGCATGTGTCTGTGAGCACGAGTGAGCACGAGCGAGAGGAGTGTCCTTGTGGGAATGAGTGTGATCACAACTGCCTGTGTGTGTGTGAGCACATGGGCAAGAGTGAGCACAAGTGTTCGTGTGAGCACAAGTGTCCGTGTGTGAGAACGTGTGGGCATGACTGCCCATGTGTGTGAACACATGGGCGAGAGCACGTGTCCATGTGTGTGAGCACGAGTGTCTGTGAGCACATGGGTGAGAGCACGTGTGAGCATGTGTGAGCACATGAGCGAGTGTGAGCACGAGTGTCCATGTGAGCACGTGTGAGCATGATTGAGCACATGGGTGAGAGCATGAGTGTCCGTGTGTGAGAACATGAGCACAGCTCCGTGTGTGTGAGCACAAGTGTCCGTATGTGAGCACATGGGTGAGAGCACAAGTGTGTGTGAACACGTGTGAGCACGAGCGAGAGTGAGCATGTGTCCGTGAGCATGTGAGCATGATTGAGCACATGGGCGAAGAGTGGGCGAGAGTGAGCATGTGTCCGTGTGTGAGAACATGAGTGTGAGCACGACTGTCCATGTGGGCGCATGTGGGCGAGAGTGAGCACGTGTCTGTGAGAGCACGGGTGAGAATGAGCATGCGTGTCCGTGTGAGCACATGGGCGAGAGTGAGCATGAGTGTCCATGAGAACTTGAGTGTGAGCATGACTGTCCTTGTGGGAGCACATGGGTGAGAGTGAGCCTGTCAGTGTGAGCATGCGTGTCCGTGTGTGAGCACATGGGTGAGAGTGAGCACGAGTGTGTGAGAGCACGAGTGTCTGAGCACATGAGCGAGAATGAGCACGTGTCCGTGTGAGCACATGGGCGAGAGTGAGCATTAGTGTGTGTGAGCACATGTGTCAGCACGAGTGTGCATGTGCGTGTTCATGGGCTGGGCAAGGCAGGCTGGCAGCACCACTTTGAGTTCTCATTTTAACGTTGAAAGCGGTCACAGTTCATGAATCCTGAGAGCTTTATGGGGCTCTAGCCCACCTGGCCACCCTGTGGTCCCTCTTCCTGGAAGCCCCGCCTACCTTCCTCCCTTGCGGGAACCCGCCCGCGTCAGGATGTCTTTCCAGATTTCCTCCCTTTGTTAAAGCACGTTCTCTTGCAGCTTCCTAAGAAAGGGTTCTGCAGAAGGTAATTTTTGGAGGCCTTGTGCCCCTGCTCTGCCCTTGGATCATTTAGCTGGGTGTAGCGTGTGCCACTGTGTCCAGCTTTTTTTTTTTTTTTGAGACAGAGTCTTGCTCTGTCGCCCAGGCTGGAGTGCAGTGGCACGATCTGGGCTCACTGCAAGCTCCGCCTCCGAGGTTCACGCCATTCTCGTCTCAGCCTCCCGAGTAGCTGGGACTAGAGGCGCCCATCACCACGCCTGGCTAATTTTTTGCATTTTTAGTAGAGTCAGGGTTTCACCATGTTAGCCAGGATGGTCTCGATCTCCTGACCCGTGATCCACCTGCCTTGGCCTCCCAAAGAGCTGGGATTACAGGAGTGAGCTACCGTGCCTGGCCTAATTTTTTTATTTTTAGTAGAGATGGGGTTTCACCATGTTGGGCAGGCTGGTCTTGAACTCCTGACCTCAAATGATGAGCCTGCCTCAGCCTCCCAAAGTGCTGGGATTACAGGCATGAGCCACTGTCATCTTGTGGGCATGATCTGCTTTTTCTCGGCAGTTTTTCCAGATCTCTTTGTCCATTGTGTTCGGGGTTCCATGTGCTTGGCCTTGACGTGGGTCTTGTTCTTTGTGCCGGATACTTGGTTCTACTAAGAAAATATGCCTTTGCTGATTTTTCTCTCTCTTTTCTTACCTTTCTTTTTGGTGTGCCCATGAGCCTGTCCTGATGTCTTGTGGACTGGCCCTCTGTGTTCTCCAAATTTTCTTTCTCTTTGGTGTTTTATTTTTGGGAGATGTTCTCATTTACCAGCCAGTCTACTGAATTTCCACCCTCAGTGTTTTGTCTTTTGTTTGCTATTTCCCGTGTGCCTCTCGCCAGGGGCTTTCCATGGGTGGCTGGTCATCCTGGGCTGGGCACCAGGTTCTGAGTGAGGCCTCGGAGCCCTGGACAGTGGGCCCTGCAGGCTGAGTCATGCTGGACAGGGGCTCCTGCAGACCGAGTCATGGCTGTGTTTCCCGAGGGCTTCCTCCTGCTGGAGGATTTCCAGTTCCCTGCCAGGGGACACCATCCTGGCTGCCAGGACCTTGTGGGTGTTCCAGGTGTGGAGAGGAACCTTGGGTCCTGGTCACTGCAGACTTGTTCCCCCTGAGCCACTGCACAGGGTGGGGGTC
The DNA here is from genome assembly GCF_000951035.1 of Colobus angolensis palliatus. Lineage (NCBI taxonomy): Eukaryota > Metazoa > Chordata > Mammalia > Primates > Cercopithecidae > Colobus > Colobus angolensis. The sequence goes on along the minus strand of NW_012122265.1, from coordinate 323,877 downwards.
CGGCAGCTTCCCTGGCCCCTACTTTGGAGAGGCCCAGTGCAACTCCTTGGCCTTGCTGTCCGGCCTGTGGCGGCTCCACCCCGGGAAGTGTGTGTTGGGTCTTCTCTTCTCCACTCTCGTCTGGCCTGTACCCTCGTTTCTCTCTGGAACTTCAACTCTGTCGTCCACTCTGTGCCTTTCTTGGTGGTCTCCATACCCTCGTTTCCCCAGAGCTGCCCCTCGGCCTCTGGCTGGCTTCTCTGAAGTCCACCCAGAGGAGAGGCAAGGGGGTGGGTGTAGCTCTCTGGGTGGACAGCATCTCCCTCCTGTCCTTTCTCCTCCCTGCAGAAGGTCTCAGGTGAGTCAGGCTGCCGTGCCCCACTTGTCTGTGTGGCCTTTCTTGTCTGTGGTAGGGAACCTGCCCAGGGCCATAGAGGGACAGTGAGACAAGCTGCCAAGGCTGAGCCTTGGGGACGGCCCCACCTGAGGGTCCCGAGTTGCCGAGCACAGGTGTCCGTTGGTCCTTGGGCTTCGCGGCCTGGGCCTCCATCGCGCCCCCCAGGCCCAGGCTGCTCGGCTGGTCAGCGTGGTGCCAGGCATGCCCCGCACCCTGACCCCCACCCTGCTCCACCCAGGCTTGGCAACTGTGATGTGAGTGACCGCAGCTGCAGCAGCCTTGCCGCGACCCTGTTGGCCAACCACAGCCTGCGCGAGCTGGACCTCAGCAACAACTGCCTGGGAGACGCGGGCGTCCTGCAGCTGGTGGAGAGTGTCCGGCAGCCGGGCTGCCTCCTGGAGCAGCTGGTGTATGTGGACGCGTTGGGCGGGTGGTGTGGCCAGGGCTGCCCAGGGAGGAACGCGGGGGTTGGGGAGGACACAGGCCCATGCCTCCCTTCTGGCCTCTCTGCAGCCTGTACGACATTTACTGGTCTGAGGCGATGGAGGACCGGCTGCAGGCCCTGGAGGAGGAGAAGCCATCCCTGAGGATCATCTCCTGAGGCGCTTTCTGCCGCTGCTCTCCCTGGACGACCAGCTTCGAGGCACCCCTGGGGCTGACCAGCCCCTGCCATGTGCTCGCCCTGCATATCCTAGGTTTGAAGAGAAACGCTCAGATCCGCTTATTTTTGCCAGTATATTTTGGACACTTTATAAACCATTAAAGCATTTTCTTGGCAGGAGGGGCTCTTGTCCTTCCTGGGGTCCCTGCGAGGTGTGCTGGCATCAGAGACGACACCACCCCACGTGGCATGGGCTTCTCTCACTGCCTAAGGGACCTGCACCAGGGAAGCAGCCCAAGGCCCTGGCTGTGCTCAGCTGGGTCCTCCGAGCCGCACCCCACCCACACCGGGGAGCACAGGGCAGGCCCTGCCTGGGGTGGGGGGATGCCCCTTGGTTCTGCCTGTGCAGGGTGACGCCTGCTGGGAGCTGCCCACAGGCCCAGCCACTCCCACAGCTTCCACCCTGGAGCCTCAGGAGCTCCCAGCACTGCCCAGCGCAGCCCGACCTGGGTTCCTGCCTGGAGCCCAGTTCTCGCCCCAGCTTTGTCTGCAGCTCTGTGTGGGACGGTGGGGCCCACCCTCAGGGGCAGCCCATCTTGCCCGTGGGTGGGCAGCTGATCAAAGTGGGCCAGCCTGGGGTGCCCCGCCACGCCAAGCCAAGAGCAGGGACGCTTGTCAGCTTTCAAAAGTCTGATGCTGAGTCAGCAAGTACAAATTCATTGCAGAGAAACTCTCTGGCAACCCCCCTTTTTTGGACAAGGTCTCTCACTGGCCCAGGTCGGGGTGCAGTGGCGCGATCTCTGCTCACTGCAGCCTCGACCTCCGGGACTCAAACCGTCCTCCCACCTCATTCTCCCAGGTAGCTGGGACTACAGGCGTGCACCCCCACACCTGGCTAATTTTTGTAGTTTTTGTAGAGACGGGGTCTTGCCATGTTCCCAGGCTGGTGTTTGGTCTTGGGTATTACCGGTGTGAGCCATCGCACCCGGCCCAATAAAGCCCTTTAAAACGACCCAGGGGCCAGGTGCGGAGGCTGGGCACAGTGGCTCACGCCTGCACTCTGAGAGGCTGAGGTGGGCGGATCAGGTCGGGAACTCCTGAGGTTGGGAGTTCGAGACCAGCCTGGCCAACATGATAAAACTGCGTCTCTACTAGAAATACAAAATTTAGCCGGGCGTGGTGGCCATGCCTGTAATCCCAGCTACTCGGGAGGCTGAGGCACGAGAATGGCTTGAACCTGGGAGGTGGAGGTTGCAATGAGCTGAGATCACACCAGTGCGCTCCAGCAACAGAGCAAGACTCTGTCTCAAAAATACATACATACATACCTACATTAAAAAATGACCCAGGATCTTAGTTTCTTAACTATGACCCCCCAGTCAGGGGAACAGGGCTCCTTGGGGACATGGGTGATGCCAGGCGTGGGGCAAGAGATGCCCAAGATGAGTTCGGGGCATCTCGGTGTGTGGGGAACCAGAGCCCTTGGGCATTGCCTGGGGTTGAGTTGCTGCTGGAAAGGCTCCCAGGGGCCGCTTTTGGGACACGGCTGGCGCCAGAACACAGGACTCATCGCAAGCCCTGCCTCGCCCTGCTCCTTGGGAAGAGCAGATGGTGACCACGAGCAGACCGCCACCCCCACCTGCTGTCACCGCCGCCTGTCGCCACGGGGCTCAGAGCATCGGGGGATGCAGACACGGGTGGAGGGACAGTGGGGTCCCGCAGGAGTGAGGGAGGGGAGAGGTGCCCCCACAGTGGGGAGTTCCTCCTGAGGGGTCAAAGCTGCCACCTGCAAAGAGCAGAATGCTGAGGCCCCGTGTGTCCTGCAGCGCAGGGCAGGGCCGCAGAGCCAAAGCTGAGTGGCTGACTGGAAAAGGGATTTGCTGGGCACCGGGCGTGGTGGCCACACAGGACATCTTCCCGCCCAGCCCGGGAGGCTGCCCTCATGTGTGCTCCACGTTACAGCCCTTGATGTACAGGGGTTGAAAGTTTCCCCAAAGTAGTCAAAGAAAAACACAAAGTAAAGCTGTTTAAAGCCTGGGGCCCTGAGGCAGAGCAGGGAGTGTGGGTACATCTGGCTCCTGGAGTCCCCTCAGGCTGTGTCCAACCAGCCACCCACACCCCTTACCGCCCCCCAGCTAGGAACAGGGCTCAGGGAACCCCTTTTCTCTCCATTTGTGTTTGAAAATTTTCATGGTAAAGTTTTAAAAATAGTGGCCTGGCTGGGCACAGTGGCTCACGCCTGTAATCCCAGCACTTTGGGAGGCCGAGGCAAGTGGATCACCTGAGGTTGGGAGTTCAAGACCAGCCTAGCCAATGTGGTAAAACCCCATCTCTACTAAAAACACTAAAATTAGTCGGGAGTGGTGGCAGGCGCCTGTAATTCCAGCTACTTGGGGAACTGAGGCAGAATTGCTTGAACCTGGGAGGCGGAGGTTGCAGTGAACCAAGATCGTGCTACCGCACTCCAGTCTGGGTGACAGAGTGAGACTCCATCTCAAAAAAAATAGTGGCCCAAGAAGGCAGCTGCCCCTCCCCAGGAATCCTGTGTCCACTGCCCAGTGGTCGCCAGCCCTGGGACAAACGCAGTACAGGGTGGGTGCCACCTGGACCCTCCTGGAGCCTGGGGGAGGGGCTGCGTCTGGCACCTGCTCTCTCTGGGGGGCAGGCACCAAGTCTGCTCAGGTGCAGAGGCTGAGGCTGACCCCGGTGCCTCCCGTCCTCTGTGTGGTTTTCCCCAAGTGGGCACTGGGCGTGAGGGCAGGCTGGGGGGCTGCACCGGACCCCAAAGCAGGACACGGGGAGCTGGGGGGAGGGCTGGAAGCCTCAGACGTTCGTTGTCACTTTATTGGTTCTCTCTGCTCGTGAAGATGACCCTCAACTCGGAGCCACAGAGGCGTCATGGCCCCATCCACGTGTCCTCCAGGGTGGTCTGTGTGAAAGGAAGGCTCTGAGGAAATGGCTCAGTGTCGCCGCCTGGATCCGCTGCCTCTCAGCTATGGAGTGTCTGTGGACGAACGCCCACATGAGCTGCGGGGAGGTGGATGTGGAGCCAGGGTGGACTCCTCCAGGCCTCAGCGCACCCGGGGCCCACGGAGTGCAGAAAGGGTACTGTGATGTCCCTGCCTGGGCCATGCCGTGGCTGGGTGACAGGGAGCTTGGTGGGCCAGAGGCCACGGGGCTGACCAGGCAGAAAGGGGAGGGAGGACCCTGGTTCCTGAGGGACACGCTGCCCCAGAGCACGCCCTTGCCACGCCAGCCAGCTCCCGGCTCTGGAGCCCAGAGAGCACGTGCACACTGCAGGTGGCCACGCATGTGTACACACACACACACGTGTACACACACATACACGTGTACACACACACACGTGTACACACACATACACGTGTACACACGGAGATGAGGCTGTGCTGGGGCCTCCTCCACCCCTCGCCTTCAGCCTCGCCAGATGCACGGGAGAAAAGGAAAAGAAAACCTTGAGGGCAAGGCTGGGCACGTGGCTCCTGGTGGGACTCACACAGGAGGAGGCCACGGAGGCCTGGGCTCTGGGAGGCTCACGAGGCAGCCACGGCCAGGTCAGTTTGGAGTTGGTGCCCCCTCGCCCTCAGCCACCCCAGGCTCCAGCAGGTCTTCGTCCAGCCCCAGCGGGTGCTGGTCCCCGTTGCTGACGGCGCTGCCCTGGTCATCCTTGCTCTGCTGCTTCTGCCGTCGGGTCTCCTTGTATCTCAAAGTGATGTCCCTGGGGGCAGGGGGCAGTGTCATCACCTGCTCCCACGCCCGCCCCCACTGCAGGCTCCACGGACAGCTGGCACCTCGTCCCTGTGGAGGTCCAGGATGGGCGGGGTGGGGGCCGGGTACCCTGGCCCTGCGACAGCAGCCGTGGCTGACTGGAGCCCTGAGGAGCCTGGATCCATCAGTGCCGAGTGAAGGACCCGAGGGTTGGGTCAGGAAAGGCCCCTCCCACAGAGGCAGCCAGAGGGCTGGAGCAGGGACAGGAGGCACCACCACCACCAAACTCCCACAGCGCCTGCGCCAAGAGACCCGGACAGCAGCCCTCCTTCGGAACACGCCCGCCCGCCCCCACTCACCGCAGGAAGAAGCGCCAGACGGTCCAAGTGAGCACCAGGACAGAGCCGAGGGTCCAGCACTGGGAGATGTAGAAGGGCAGGGACAGGGTGAGTGTGTGGGGGTCGTACTTCACCACGATGAGCAGCTCTGTGGCCGTGATGGCCGCCACCAGCCACGCCTGTGGGCCCAGCTTCTTGTGGGGCTTCCTGCAGGGGTAGCAGGGGGCTCAGCGTTCCGGGCCCCCCAGGGTCCTCCAGGAGGCCTTGCCCAGGCCCCAGCCTCCCAGGCTCTGCTCCCCGGCCCCCACCCCCCAGGGGTGTCTCCACCCGCCCCCCCACGCCCCAGGGTGTCTCCGCCTGGCCCCCCGCAGCCCTCACGGGTCATCCATGAAGTCGTAGATCTCGCGCATGGCCACGCCACCCACGTTCACGAAGAAGACGAGCCGCAGGAGGACCAGGTAGTGCTCCGGGGGCATCCACAGCACAAACTTCAGATAGAACGTGTTCAGTTCTGCCAACAGGAACTAGGGGAGGAGAGGGTGAGCACCAGCTCTGGCCCCCAACCCGCCACACGGTCGCTAGGCAGCCCGGCCTTACCACCAGGATGATGCCGCACACGGCCAGCCAGCGACGCAGGCTGGAGGCCGGCTTCCACTCGAAGCGAACCCAGCTGTAGGGTGTGAACTGGAAGGCGATCCTCTTCATCTTGCCCCTGGGAACCACAGAGTCGGCAGCCTGAGGACGGCAGCCCACTGAACCCCACCCTGTGCCATCGCGCCACAGACTGTTCGTGGTCACCCGGCCCCGCCCTGCGCCAACGGGCTGGCTCTGCTCCTGGTCACCCGGCTCCACCCTGTGGCATCGGGCCACGGACTCTGCTCCTGGTTACCCGGCCCCGCCCTGCACCATCGGGCTGGCTCTGCTCCTGGTCACCCGGCCCCGCCCTGCGGCATCGGGCCACGGACTCTGTTCCTGGTTACCCAGCTGCTGCCTGGCCGCTCTCCGAGGTCTGGCCACGCAGCCACAAGCCCTGCCTCCCCACAGCCCTCTGCTGTTCAGTCTCTTCCAGTCTGAGCAGCGGCTGCAGTGCCTCAGAGGGTGCTCCACGGTGCCATGAGCTGGCCACGTGTGCAGAGGTGTCCAGGCAGAGCCGGGGCACCCACAGGCAGGAGGGGAGACCCCCGCCCCCCAGGCCTTTCCTTAGACTTTTGTATCTTTTTAAAATTCCAAAGTCATAATGACAAAGTACCAGCAACTATTTCACAACCAAAGCAACCAGGGGAGGGAGAAGCATGGAAGGATCCCAGAGCCCTGAGCCAGGCCGGCCGGAGACTGAGGAGAGAGGTGAGTGGGTCAGACGCCGTGGCCACCATGAGGGGCGGCCAGGCTCGAGTGACAGCGGGTCAGAGGGGAGGTTCCAGGAGGCAAAGCCCCACGGTCACCCCTCCTGAGCCGCACGCTGGACAGGCCTGGTGCTCGGGGTCCGCCGGGGCACAGACGCTGAGGCTGCCTCTGGGTAACCCGCACCCAGGCCGCCCTTGCAGCCCCCACGACGTACTTGTAGGTCGGAATGTTCCAGAGGCCCTGCCACTTGTACGTCTTCAGGGACAGCCACTCGAGGGTCTTCATGCCGCAGTAGATGCCCAGCCCGTTGCAGACAAGCACGTCCATGATCCACTGCGGGGAGGGGGGTAACGGGGCCCTGAGGAAGACCCCAGCAGGGCACAGGGAACCGAGAATGCCCTCAGCCTGCATCCCCTGCCCCGGGGGCTGTGCCGGCACCTACGTGGTCCCACCAGCACTCGCTGAAGTTGGGCAGCTGGTGCTCCAGGCTGTACTCCAGGAACTCGAACATCACACTGATGATCATACACATCCACCAGTCTCGGATCATCAGGGTCTGCGGGTGCCAGGGTCAACCAGAGTACGGGACGTGCTGCCACGCTCGGCCCTGCCCATGGGTGCACACAGCCCCCACCCCGGCTGGCAGCATTCTTGGAGTTGAGAGCACCGGCAGGCCTCCCAGTGAGGTCTCGGGGTGAGTGTGGGGTGGGCGGCTGCCCCTCCAGCAGCCTCGATGCTATGACTGTCAGCAAACAAGGCAGCATCCCCATGCCCGGGGCCTGACACCAAACTGCCGGGGTACTGGTCCCTCTGCCAAGCCAGCCGAGGCTGCGTGCAGGGGCTGCCGGGTGGGCTGCAGGGTCAAGCGGGTACTGCTCTTGGCCCCCCAGGTAGCACAGGGCCCCTCAGAAGTGGGATGGGGCAGTGCCTGAGCCCAGGTGGGGCCGGGACTTCCTGCCCTGCTGCCTCTCTCCGCCGCCCCCACCCTGAGGATGGAGTGAGGACCCGGCCAGGATCAGGGCTCAGCTCCAGGGCTCCCGGGAGGGTCCCACCACACTCAGAGCACCCTGAGCTCAACCCCACGGGCAGAAACGGCCCAGAGGACAGGGCAGGCCCGAGAACTGGGGCAGGGTGGCCGCGAAGAGGAGGTGCCGTACCTTCAGGTACCAGCCAAGAAAGTGCGCGGGAACAAAGCCATCCAGCTTGTCCTGTGGGCGACAGGGTGTGACCCTTGACCCTGGGGCACAGCCACCCCCACACCCCACACCGGCAGGTCAAACCCACAACTGAGCAGCACCTGCCAGACCCCGGGAAGAAGGCCGGGGACTCCCAGGTGCTGCTGTGGCCTGTGGAGAGCACGTCCCTGACAGCCTAGAGAGCAGGGGCCCCCGGCCAGCGTGAGCACCCTCCAAACGGACAGGGCCTCAGCACGTCTCTGGAACGGGACCGGGAGGAGGCCCCACATGTGGGCCAAGGGCACGGGGGGCAAGGCAGGAGCACGGATGGTGCCTGGTCCGGCACAGGGCCACACCTGGGGAGGGATCCGCCTCAGGGCTCCCGGTGTCTTACCCAGACGTTGTGAAAGGGGTCAGTCTCGTTGTCTGGGTCATAGAGGAGGCAGTTTCCCCCATAGTCTCTCTCTGGCAGTGGGACTCCCAGCTTGGGGTCAACATACTTCAGAAACTGCCGGCCATCCTGGACAGTCTGCAAGGCCAGTGCCCCCGTCAGTGGGGCTAGAGTTAGTGGTGGCAACTTGAAATGGGAGATCATGGTTGTTTATTTTATTTATTTATTTTTTGAGACGGAGCCTCGCTCTGTCGCCCAGGCTGGAGTGCAGTGGCGCGATCTGAGCTCGCTGCAACCTCCACCTCCCGGGTTCACGCCATTCTCCTGCCTCAGCCTCCCGAGTAGCTGGGACTACAGGCGCCGCCACCACGCCCGGCTAACGTTTTTTTTCTTTGTATTTTTAGTAGAGACGGGGTTTCACCGTGTTAGCCAGGATGGTCTCGATCTCCTGACCTCATGATCCGCCCGCCTCGGCCTCCCAAAGAGCTGGGATTACAGGCGTGAGCCACCACGCCCGGCCGGGAGATCATGGTTGTAAACTGTATCTCAGTCACCCGGGAGGAGGGCAGCGCCCTGTCTCAGCAGCCCTCCCACCCCAGGGCAATCCTGGTGGGATAGCGCGTGTGGAAGGAACCCCCGGGCACGACAACCGAAGTCTCCACACCTGGGCTCCCCAGGGCCAGGTGGGCACAGGTGCGCTTCAGGACATGGGGGACTAGGACCACTGGACAGACAGGAGCGGGACGGGGCCCCGAGTTCCTGCTGCGTGCCTCCACCCCCGCCCCTCCCCACACATGTGCTCAGGCCAACACCCCCACAGAAGTCACCCTTGTGGGACATCACTCCTTCCTCACCCGGACGCTGGCATCAGCCGGATGCACCCCGTGGCCTTGGGGCAAGGCAGGCTCTTGGGCCTGACCTCAAGGGAGGTTTACATCATTGACAGACGTCTGAGCACACAGTGAGCTGTGGCACCCAGGACCATGCAGCCCACCCAGCACCCAGGTCTCAGTCCCTAATATTCCATAAGGACCCGGGGCTCTTAGAGAAGGGGTTGGTTTCAGGACGGGGGTAGGGAGTGGACAGGAGGAGCCTGGAGCATCCCGCAGTGCTAGGAAGTCAGGATGTGCCCAGAAAAACAAAACAAAAGGCCAAAAACTCAGTGATGGTGTGTGAAAGCAATACAGGAACCAAGTGGAAACTCCCAAAGGCAAAAGAATTTGGGCACCATGATAAACAGAGCAGCGTTGAAATAAATATCCAAGTGTAAGACAAGTATCTGTAATTCCGCACTGATATAAATAAACACATGATGGAATAACTAACGGTAGAGAAGCAGGATCTCTCCCATGCACAAGAGTTCCAGGTAGCGCGCAGACGCCACACTCCAAGGAGGGCAACGAAACTCCCCTCCCTCTGTGCAGGCTGCACCAGCGACCCCCTTGTGGAGAACGCACTGTGATTGACGTGGACAGCCTGACAGACACACCTCAGCCAGTGGTCAAGGTCCACAGCACCACGGATGCGTCATGGTGATGGTGCCAGTGTGTGCCTTCACCCCAGACGAATCCTCACAAACCCTGGTGCCAAAGCCAGAACAAGACATTCCAGGAAAATTAAAGGACAGTATGTCTTACAAATATGGATGCAAAAATCTCAGATACAATGCTAGGAAAGCAAGTCCAGCAATATGTAAAAAGGCACACCCTGCGACCAAGCAGGATTTATCCCAGGAATGCAAGGTTGGTTCAGGATAAGAAAATAAATGTAATTCATCATATTAACGAAGGGGGAAAAACACCCACATGATCCTCTCACTTGACGCAGAAAGAACATTTAACAAAACTCTTCCAACCTTTCATGATAAAAACACTCAACCAACTAGGAATATACTAGAATGTTCTCTACTCGGTAAGGGAGATCTATGAAAAACTCAGAACTTTCTCCACTCGGTAGGGGAGATCCAGGAAGAACTCACAGAACTTTCTCCACTCGGTAGGGGAGATCCTGGAAGAACTCACAGCTAACACACTCAGTGGGGAGAGACTGGATGCTTTTCCCCTAAGATCAGGAATCAGATAAGAATGTCCATCTGGCCAGGCACAGTGGCTCACATTTATATTTATACTCCCAGCACTTTGGGAGGCCAAGGGGGATGGATAGCTTGAGCCCAGGAGTTTGAGATCAGCCTGGCCAACATGGCGAAACCTCACCTCCACAGAAAATTAAAAAATTAGTCAGGTGCGGTGGCTCACTTGAGGCCAGGAGTTCTGAGACCAGCCTGACCAACACGGTGAAACCCCGTCTCTACTGAAAATACAAAATTAGTTGGGTGTGGTAGCACATGCCTGTAATCCCAGCTACTCCGGAGACTGAGGCACGAGAATAGCTTGAACCTGGGAGGTGGAGGTTGTAGGGAGCCAAGATCATGCCACTGTACTACAGACTGGGTGATAAAGCAAGACCACGTCTCAAAAAAACAAAGCCAGGCGTGGTGGCACATGGCTGTAGTCCCAGCTACTCAGGAGGCTGAGGCAGGAAAATCACCTGAGCCTGGGAAGTTAGAGGCTGTGGAGGCCTATGGTCGCACAACTGTACTCTAGCCTGGGCAACAGAGCAAGACCCTGTCTCCAAAAAAATAGAAAAAAAAAGTCCATCCTTGTCTGTTCTAGGAAACGTTGAGCTGCAGGTTCTGGCCAGCGCAGCTATGCAAGAAAATAAAAGACATCCAGACTGGAAAGGAAGAAGTAAAACTCTATTTGTAGAAGACATAATCTTGAATATAGCATATTCTTTTTTTTTGAGACGGAGTCTCGCTCTGTGGCCCAGGCTGGAGTGCAGTGGCCGGATCTCAGCTCACTGCAAGCTCCGCCTCCCGGGTTCACGCCATTCTCCTGCCTCAGCCTCCCGAGTAGCTGGGACTACAGGCGCCCGCCACCACGCCCGGCTAGTTTTTTGTATTTTTTAGTAGAGACGGGGTTTCACCAGGTTAGCCAGGATGGTCTCCATCTCCTGACCTCGTGATCCGCCCGTCTCGGCCTCCCAAAGTGCTGGGATTACAGGCGTGAGCCACCGCGCCTGGCCTAATATAGCATATTCTTAAGAATCTACCCAAAACCCCACAACTCTTAGAGCTAATAAGTTCAGCAAGGTTGCAGGATGCAAGACCAGCCACAAAAATAAGCTACATTTCCATACGCTAGTAACGAGCAATGCAAAAGTAAAATTAAAACAGTTCCACTTACAAGGGCATAAAATGAATCAGATAAGTGGATGTAAATGTAATAAAGCAAGTACAAAACTTAAACTCTGAAAACTCTAACACATTGTTGGAAGAAATTACAGACCTAAATAAACAGAAAGCCATCCCACTTTCAAGGACTGAGTTAATATTTTTAGGATGACACTACTCCCAAAACAGATTTGTAGATTCGATGCAATCCCTATAAAAAATTCCACCTGTTCTTTTCACAGAACTGGAAAGGGTGATCCTCACATTCGTTTGGAAATGCAAGAGACCCAGATGATTCAAAACCATCTTGAAAAAGAACAACCTGGGTGAACTCACACTGTCCAATTTCAAATGTCACTTGAGGGATATTCCACTACATTCCTGACCAATCCACAAAACTGTCCAGGTCACCAGACACAAGGAGCCTGAGAAACTGTCACTGCCAAGAAAGAGGAGCCCAGGCCGGCGGGGCGCTTCACACCTGGAATCCCAGCACTTCAGGAGGCCGAGGCGGGTGGATCATTTGAGGTCAGGAGTTCAAGACCAGCCTGGCCAACACAATGAAACTAAAAATACAATAAATTAGTGGGGGGTGGTGGTGGGTGCCTGTAATTCCAGCTACTTGGGAGGCTGAGGCAGGAGGATCACTTGAACCCGGGAGGTGGAGGCTACAGTGAGCCGAGATCACACCACTGCACTCCAGCCTGGGTGACGGAGTGAGACTCCGTCTCAAAAATAGATAAATACTAAAAGAAAGAGGAGCATGGGAAGACACATGCAACCTGGATGAACCTCAGAGGCACCGTGGAGGGCGGGAAGAGGCTGCCCACTGCATGATTCCGTGTACAGGACGTTCTCGGAGACAGAAGCGATCCCTCACCAGCAGTCGGGGTCAGGGGCGGGTACGACTACCAAGGGGTAACACAAATGAATTTTGGGGCCAGTGGAATTGTTGTGCATCCTAATTGTGTTTCTATAAGTCTACACAAACGCTAAAATTCATAGAATGTACACTACCCCAGAAAAACCAATTCTGCCATGATGACAAAAAATCTGGTCACGCGGCCGGGCGCGGTGGCTCAAGCCTGTAATCCCAGCACTTTGGGAGGCCGAGACGGGCGGATCACAAGGTCAGGAGATGGAGACCATCCTGGCTAACACGGTGAAACCCCGTCTCTACAAAAAACTACAAAAAACTAGCCGGGCGAGGTAGCGGCGCCTGTAGTCCCAGCTACCCGGGAGGCTGAGGCAGGAGAATGGCGTGAACCCGGGAGGCGGAGCTTGCAGTGAGCTGAGATCTGGCCACAGCACTCCAGCCCGGGTGACAGAGTGAGACTCCGTCTCAAAAAAAAAAAAAAAATCTGGTCACACACTGACGGAGTTTTAAGACTGGGAATAGCGAAGTCCTTTGTAACCTGAAGACAGCCCCAAAATGTGTGTTTAAACTGAGTTAAACGGAACAAAGAGTATTAATAAAGTAAGCATTAGCGGCAGCAACACAGCCTGACCCAGGAATTACAAAGGAGCTAGCTGCATCTCCCACCTGCACCCTGCCCGTCTTGCGGAATGTGGTCAGGATGGGGAAGCAGCGCACACAGCCACACTGGTCAACCACAAAACACAAACACAAAGACCCTGTCCCTCTGGGCGCCGGGGTCCCCTCGGAGGCCCAGATGTGCCCTGGGCACACACACGCTGGCCTGCGTCGCAGGTCCCTTGCTGCTCCCTTCATGCCCAGTCCCTACCCGCACTCAGACAGCTGTGGGCAAAGCCACCCCGGCAGCCGCACTGGCCCTGCCCTCATCTGTGCCCACACCTAGGTGTGGCCCTGCCACACGGCCACTGTCAGCCCCACCAGCAGATGCCCCTGGAGGCCCCCCGCAGCTCGGCCTACGTTTTGAGGTCTCGCCCTGCTTCCTCCCATCACTCGAGGGCCAGGTGGGCAAGGCCTCCTTTGTCACCCTGCCTGGGGCCAGACTGTCACCGAAGTTCCCAGGTATCCAACCCAGAAAAACGGCTTACCTGGAAGAGTATAAAGATGAGAAACAGCTCGTAGACCACACTCACGCAGAGCCAAAACCTCCAGTAAGCTACAAAGACAGATGACAGAAGGTCAGTGCGCCCAGCCCAGGCCTCCACGGCCCCGCTCAGCCCCAGGCTGGCTCCTGGCTCCTTCACACCCCGTGTCTTTTCTGGGCCCCTCACAGGTCCCTGGAGAGCCCTTTATAAAGCTGTAACTGAGAATTAGGCACAATTTCCCTCTAAAAAGTGAATTTTTTTCTTCATTTTTTTCCATTCCAGCCCTTAAATCTTTGGCCCGTGAACTGCTGCACAGAATCAGTCAGCAAACATCCCCGTCCTGTTTACCAGGGATGCTTCTAACCTTGCGCCATTAAGTCTGGAGTAGGTTTTTGGTGGATATTTCTTTCTGAGATGGAGTCTCTGTCGCCCAGGCTAGAGCGCAATCTTGGTGCAACCTCTGCCTCCTGGCTCGAGCGACCTCCTACCTGAGCCTCCTGAGTAGCTGTGACCACAGGTGCCTGCCACCACATCCAGCTAATTTTTTTTTTTTTTTTTGTAGAGATGGGGTCTTGACATGTTGCCCAGGCTAGGATACTTTTTTATCATGTTAAAAAAATTTTAAAATTCCAGTATGTTAAGCTTTTGTCATGGATGAATATGAATTTTTGTTTTTCTGCATTTCAGGGGATTAATTTTTTCATGTTGATGTGATGATGAGTTACGTTAATAGACTTCTAACGTGAAACCATCCCTCGATTCCTGACTTCCCATGGCTCCGAGCAGCTCATGGCAAGACACGCAGACGTGAGGTTTTAGGACCAAACGCAGGAGGCGCCGACGGACTCAGGGGAAGACGGCCACCATGGCTCACGAAAAGCCGCCCTCCATCGTCAGGAAATACAAACGCCCTGGTGTTCTTAGGAAAAGCTGCTTAGGGAGGTCTGGGACCCAAGACAGACAGCTGAGATCACAAACTGATTCCTCACGCGCGGGGTGAGAACCTGAACCTTCCCCGTGGCCCAAGGGCTAAAGGTCGTGGTGAGACTAATTTGAGGCAGCCCTCGCTCGACAAGGGCTCACTGACTGAAGGGGACGCCTTCAGAGCAGGTGCCCGGCCTGCCGGTGACACCTTCGGAGCAGGTGCCCGGCCTGCCGGCGTTCTCTGACGCTGACTGAAGGGGACACTTTCAGAGCAGGTGCCCGGCCTGCCGGCGTTCTCTGACGCTGACTGAAGGGGACGCCTTCGGAGCAGGTGCCCGGCCTGCAGGCGCTCTCTGAGGGGACAGCTACACCCATGAAACCACAATGTTCTGAGTGGGCCACAGGTCACCACGTCCGGGGCTAACTTCCCTCCCCGCCACTGCTGAGTCAAATCTTTCTCACATTTCTCCTGTTGGGAAAGGCCCCAGATCAGAAAGGTGATCTCGGACTCCTCTCCCCACTCAGGCTTCACACGTGACCAGCACCAGGCTGCCGCCCCCAAACACCCAGCAGGCCCTTGGTCTGCATTCCTGCCTCGCTCCCCAGAGCAACTCCAGACCTCCCTGACCCCAGGGCCACCCTCCAGCCCCGAGCGCTCCTTTGTCTTTCTAAACATCACACCAGAGGGAAAGACAGACAGGCAGCCTCAGCAGCCCGGGCAACACTGTGGCTGACTCAGCCTTCAGAAGGAGCCAGGAAGAAAATGCAGTTGACACAGAAGGGATGCCTGTCTCAGTGGCCCAGGACCTTCCGCCTCCCTCCGAGCTGCAGCCAACTCAAGTTTCCAAAGAAAGCAGCTCCCTCCATGGCTGGGCTGGGCTCATTTCCACTCTTCCTCATGAGGCCCAGTCGCTAATGGCGACGGCTACAGCCGCCGGACTGGGCGTTCCTGGGCCAGACCCAGGGGAGTGGGAAGAAGGTGGGCAGAGCCCACAGGGACCACCTTCTGGAGAAGCCCTTCTCCCTGTGCCTCCCAGAGCCTCCGGGGTACAGGGACCACCTTTCTGGAGAACTCTTCTCCCTGCCCCTCCCAGAACCTCCGCTGCACAGGATTCACTTGTCCACTTCAATGTGTTGTGACTGCAGAGGGTTAAGGGCTCCCTGCCGGCCCCCAAGTTAACAAGACATGTGGAAGAAGGTGGCTCCAGGACAGGCTTCCCCGTCAGTAAATTGAAGACTGGCAAAGTAACGTGGAATCTATGCCAAGCAAACTAAACTAACAGAAGAAAGGTAGAGCAGAGCTCAAACCAAAACTGAACACCCTGGGAACTCCCAGCCCTGCCCCGTGGGAGGGGACGAGCCACAGCTCAGAGACGCCACGGCTGGAGCTTTCGGAAGCGTCAAGACCTTCAGGCCCAGATGCCCCACATCCCACCAGGGGACCCGCAGCCGGAGCTCTGAGACTGTACAGAGCTGAGGATCTCCCGGGAGTCTCTCCCTGTGCCGGGGCCACATGCCAGGACAAGCTGCTGCCTGCTGACCAGTCTGCCCCACTCACGGCTGCGTCCCAGCACCCGGTGATGCCCGCACCCAGGAGGGATTTGGTGCATCTCCAAGCAAGGACGGCCACTGGCTGAGCTTCCGGCAGCTCTTCTTCCCTCCAAATCCACCCACCAAACACGTAACCGCACCAGGCTTTTCACTGCGTGACAGGCAGTTTTTAGACTATCGCTGCACTTCCCACTGCTCTACTGAGCAATCCAAACCCGTCGGAGGCAAGACCGTCTGTGCTCAGTCGACTGGGCAGACAAGAGCCCTGCGCCCTTCCCACACAGCTGTCAGTCGGCAGAGCAGAGCGGCCCACCAGGCACTCAAGGAGCCCTTTCTCAAGGCCCTGGGCAAGGAAGCGGCCAGTGAGACCAGCCCGCTTGGGTCACCGGATGGCTCCCGGCTCAGGGCCTCTGGGGATGGGGAAGCTTCACTCACCACCATGGCGCTGACCCTGGGGCAGACGCCGCTCTCCTGGAGACCAATTTTCTAACACGTATCACGGGCTTAAACTGTGTATGTCCTTTAATTCAATACTTACTTCTGGGACATTTTATTAAATGAATAATCAGATATTTACACAGAGCATAGGGAAAAAATTCACCACAGCCTAGTTTATTAAAATAAAGCTGGAAACTTTCTAAATATACAGTATTATGGCTAAAATAAATTGGTTAAATGTAGTACATTTAAATGACAGCTAAACAAGCAGCCATTAAAATTTCAGCTGTCAAAAAATTAGTAAGGAAATGACTAAAGTCATTTAAACTTATGACTAAAGTCATTAACAAAATCAGTAAGGAAGGGCCGGGTGCGGTGGCTCACCCTGTAATCCCAGCACTTTGGGAGGCTGAGGCGGGGGGATCGTGAGGTCAGGAGATCGAGACCATCCTGGCTAACATGGTGAAACCCCGTCTCTACTAAAAATACAAAAAACGAGCCGGGCGAGGTGGCGGGCGCCTGTGGTCCCAGCTACTCAGGAGGCTGAGGCAGGAGAATGGCATCAACCCGGGATGCGGAGCTTGCAGTGAGCTGAGATCCGGCCACTGCACTCCAGCCTGGGCGACAGAGCCAGACTCTGTCTCAAAAAAAAAAAAAAGAAAATGACTAGTTATTGAACCTGAAGTGGGGAATGTATGAAGCCACACGTTCAGGATTCCGGTCTTTGGAGGTCGTGAATATGTCCATATACACAAACGTGAAAATTTAACAGTGGTTATTATTTGTGGGTAGTTTTATTTTTAGGTATTTTTTGTATTTTTGAAATTTTCTATAATACCTACTCCTGTTGAACCAGAAAATACGTTTCTAATTACTTCATGTGGCCACTCCGGGGAGACAACCAACCCTACAGAGGCCGCAGTCACCTCCCTGGGCGGGACGTGGGGACAGAGTGCACTGAGCCTGGGGGAGCGCTGGCCCCGAGGGTTTGTTAGAAGTCAGGGCCAGAAGCTGGGGTGGAGGCCGAGGCAGAGTGTGCTGGGCAACCACTTCGAGGGCAGGGGGTGGGCAGCGCCTCACAGCCCCACCTGGCGCCCACAATTCCCGGCCTCACAGCCCTACCCGGCGCCCTCTGCCACCTGGTCTGTGGAAAGAGGAGGCAGAAGCAGGAAGAGAAGGGCCAGAGAGCCCTGGACAGGGAAGAGTGAAAGGGCCGGAGAAGGCCTGGAGGGACACTTGGTGGCTGGAGGAGGAGCACATGGCCAGCTGAGAACCCCACGTCCTCGTCCACATGGGAAGTGGCCTCGGAGGCCCTGGGGAGGGGCCGGGCGGAGGAAGGACAGGACACTCACACCCAGCAAGCAGCACAGACACAGAGTGGCTGCTCAGAACAGAACTGCCACAGGGGCACAAGGAGAAGGAAATGGCAAGTTACCTGGATGAGGTCTGGAAAATGGCCCGTCTTTAGCTTGTGTGACTCCAAAACATAAGAAAACCAAAATACTGGCCACAATACCTCTGCAAATAAAGAACAAACAGCCCCTCAGTGTGTGCAGGCTTCTCCCAGGAGGGAGGTGGGAGGCTGCAGGGACCCCCAGACACCCACTGTGGAAGAGCCCCCGATGCTGGGGCGGGAGGAAGGGCCTCGGGCAGAGCTGGGCAACTCCAGGGCGGGCAAGGCCCGGACACCTCCACCACCCTGGGCCCAACATTCGCCCTCACATGTGCCGCCCACCCAGTGGCTGGGAGCCCTTGTGCTCGGGCTGCTGGTGGTTCCCAGTGTCACATCAGGAAGACACTCGCTCTACACAGAGGCCACCAAATGCCCCCCATGTGACCATCAGCGATCGCAAAGCCCACATAGGAGGGAAGGCGTCAGGAGCTACTGCCTCCCTGATCCAACGTGGCAGGACCCCCAGGAAGTGTCTCTAGAGGGTTCTTGTGTCTTTTTGGGGTCAACTCATCCAACACCAACGGGACTCCTGTGATTCTTAAGATGGAAGCGTGACAGCTGTAACTGCAACCAAAGACGCAGGTTCACAGGAAGGAGGGCGCGAGGGGCTCCCTCCTCGGCAAAGCTCCTTGGGGCAGGCCTCAGCCAGAGTCTCAGTGGGTTTCACTGAGAAGCAGCTTAGACTGGTGGACGTGCAGACACAGAGCCCTGGTCACAGGCACACTGCTCACATCCACCTGCATCCGACGTGTGCACCCGCTCCGTGGACGCACTCCGTGGACCCGCTCTGCGGATGTGCTCTGTGGGCCTGCTCCCTGGACCCGCTCTGTGGGCCTGCTCCGTGGACCTGCTCTGTGCACCCGCTCTCTGGGCCTGCTCCGTGGATGTGCTCCGTGGACCCCTCTGTGGATGTGATCCGTGGACCTGCTCCGTGGACCTGCTCTGTGGACCCCTCTGTGGACCTGCTGCATGGACCCACTCCGTGGATGTGCTCTGTGGGCCTGCTCTGTGGACTCACTCTGTAGATGTGCTCTGTGCACCCACTCTGTGCTCTGCAGGCGTTCAGATGCACCCATCCTCTCCGCTCGTGCTCAGCTCGGGGTCTGAGACCCACTGGCCGCTGCACCACCCAGTCCCTCCCATGGCTCAGTGGTGCTGTGCTGACAGTCACACCTCGGTGTGTTCGCACGCTGGGCTGCTTCTGGGTTTGGCTGCTGTGAAGGAAGCTGCTGCGCGGGGGCCACAGAGACAAGCTATCTTTTTTTTTTTTTTTTTTTGAGACAGAGTCTCGCTCTGTCGCCTAGGCTGGAGTGCAGTGGCCGGATCTCAGCTCACTGCAAGCTCCACCTCCCGGGTTTATGCCATTCTCCTGCCTCAGCCTCCCAAGTAGCTGGGACTACAGGCGCCTGCCACCTCGCCCGGCTAGTTTTTTGTAGAGACGGGGTTTCACCGTGTTAGCCAGGATGGTCTCGATCCCCTGACCTCGTGATCCACCCGTCTCGGCCTCCCAAAGTGCTGGGATTACAGGCTTGAGCCACTGCGCCTGGCCCAAGCTATCTATTTTTAAGACAGCACTCTTAAAAAATATCTAATAACAACTTCAGTCTGAGAAATTCCCCTCTCTGCCTGCAGGAGTGCCTGGTCCTGAAAGTCCTGAGTAGACAGAGGCAGGTGAGGCCAAGCCCCGCCGGAGGCTTGCAGGATGGAGGATGGAGGAGGTCACAAGGCCACTGGCCCCTGGTGCAGCCAGGACAAGGGTCTGATGGTTCTAGGCAGGTGCTACTCTCCACCCAGAGCCCTGAAGGTCTCACCCTCGGCAGGACATTCATGGACCCCCAGGTGAAACCAGAGTTTCTGACCTGGTCTCCACCCAGGCCCCAGCTCCCACACGACTGCTGTCAACCTCCAGGGACAGAAGCAGAGATGCCCTCGTTGCTGGGTTCAGCAAGGTGGGACCCGCATCCCTGTCACAGGTGCCCCTCCCGAGGTCTCTCAGTGCTGACGGTTCAGAGGTGTGTAAAGTACCTTCCAGGGCCCCCTGAAGCCAGACAGGCCCCACCTCACCTGTGCCTCCATGGTGCATGGAGAGGGTCGTAACATTCAGTGGAAAGACACTGAAATGATCTCCTGTCCTCCCCAGAAAAGATAAAAATGAAAAGAGGAACATGGGCACTGGCCAAGGAAAGCTGCTCCTGGTGCAGGCACGTGTCACCCCAGGCCGCCATCCGCCCGACAGGCGCGTCACCCCAGGCCAGTGCTCCCTGAAACAGCCCATGGCACCCCCGGCAAGGCACGCCGCCCAGAGGCCAGCTCAGACCAGGTCACACAGGACTCTACTCTGGCCATACATCACACGTTTATGACAACTTTATAAGGCTAATTTGTTCGTAAGAATTACTTGCTGGGTGCAGTGGTTCACACCTGTAATCCCAGAACTTACAGGGAGGCTGAGGTAGGTGGATCACTAAAGGTCAGGAGTTTGAGACCCGTCTGGCCAACGTGAAACTCTCGTCTCCACTAAAAATACAAGAAATTAGCTGGGTGTGGTATCAGGCGCCTGTAATCCCAGCTACTCGGGAGGCTGAAGCAGGAGAATCACTTGAATCTGGGAGGCAGAGGTTATGGTGAGCTGAGATTGTGCCACTGCACTCCAGCCTGGGTGACAGCAAGACTCGGTCTCAAAAAAA
>NW_012122265.1:278555-298737 GCF_000951035.1 Colobus angolensis palliatus | reverse complement strand
AAAAAAAAAAAAAAAAGCCAGTGCTGCCACACGACTGCCCAGGCCTAGGCCTCCTTTGCTCTCCCGATGTACTTCCCCCTCCACCCGCCCTCACCAACAGTCCCTTCCTCGACATCACGTGGCATCTACTCCTCCTGTCTCTTCAGGCTCCCTTACGCTGGGATGGTTTCTCAGACTCTCCTTGTCTCTGATGACCTGGACGGTTTGGAGGAGGCCTGGTCAGGAATTCTGTGGAACGTTCCTTAGTGAGAGGGTGGGCTGTGCCTCCGTGTGGCGGGGCTGGGGTCGTCGGGGTTGGGAGGATCCGGCAGCAGCCTCACCATCGGCCACACTGTGAACATGACCAGTGGGTGCTGACCTGACCACTGGGCCCAGGGGTGTCTGCGGGCGCCTCCACTGCAGCGTCCCCATCCCACTGCCCTCTCCGTGCTGCACGCCCAGGAAGGAGGTCGCCACGTGCAGCGCACCGCGGGGCAGGGAAGAGGGAGGTCGCCAGGCGCAGCGCACTGCGGGGCAGGGAGCTCGCCACCTCCTGGAACGGGGGCTCTACCTCATTCACTGAAAACCTGCAGGGACGGTTGGTCTCTTTCCCTCTGTTTATTTGTTCAATCAGTTCTATCAGGATGGGCTTGTGCATGTTTATTTTATACTCTGGGTTATATTCTAATACTACTTGATTGATTTGTTGCTCTTTGGCCACTGGGGGGCTCTTTCGCTGGGAGGTAATCCTGTGACTGTGAGGTTTTGTTCCCCGAGCTCCTCATTGTTGTTTTTTTTTTTGAGACGGAGTCTCCTTCAGTCGCCCAGGCTGGAGTGAGTGCAGTGGCGCGATCGGCTCACTGCAAGCTCTGCCTCCTGGGTTCACGCCATTCTCCTGCCTCAGCCTCCCAAGTAGCTGGGACTACAAGCGCCTGCTGCCACGCCCGGCTAATCTTTTGCACTTTTTTTTTTAGTAGAGACGGGGTTTCACCATGTTTGCTAGGATGGTCTCGATCTCCTGACCTCGTGATCCACCTGCCTCAGCCTCCCAAAGTCCTGGGATTACAGGCGTGAGCCACCACGCCCAGCCGAGCTCCTCACTTTCTGGCACTGCCAGGATCAGCAGATCCTGGGCATTTCTTGTTCCGCTGCTGGAATCAGCCATTTCTTGTCAGAGCCCTGGCCCCACGGACTGGAGGACACTAGGAACCAGGATCTGGGCCTGGGTGTGCTCACTGCTGCACGCATAACTGGTTCTAGTCCCCCTCAGCTTGCAGAGCAACAAGATACGTGTGTATCCATTAACCACTGCACACACACTGTTTAACCATCCGTATCTCTTCTGGGCTAAATGTGCAATAGTAATCCACCATCACAGGGGTCATTCCAGCCTCCTCCCTCTGATTACCCAGAGACTCCCCTCCTCCTCCCTCTGATTGCCCAGAGACTCCCCTCCTCCTCCCTCTGATTGCCCAGAGACTCCCCTCCTCCTCCCTCTGATTACCCAGAGACTCCCCTCCTCCTCCCTCTGATTGCCCAGAGACTCCCCTCCTCCTCCCTCTGATTGCCCAGAGACTCCCCTCCTCCTCCCTCTGATTACTCAGAGACTCCCCTCCTTCCTCTGATTACCCAGAGACTGCCCTCCTCCTCCCTCTGATTGCCCAGAGACTCCCCTCCTCCCTCTGATTGCCCAGAGACTCTCCTCCTCCTCCTTCTGATTACCCAGAGACTCCCCTCCTCCTCCCTCTGATTACCCAGAGACTCCCCTCCTCCTCCCTCTGATTACCCAGAGACTCCCCTCCTCCTCCGTCTGATTACCCAGAGACTCCCCTCCTCCTCCCTCTGATTACTCAGAGACTCCCCTCCCACAGCCATCACACACACCACAGTAACAAGAGTTGCCACCCAGCAGCTCTGTGGGGAAAAACTATATCGACTAGAGCAGCGTCTGTGTCATTCCTTTTGCCTCTGGCCTTACAGACGCTGCTCATTTCCAAAGTTACTCAGCACCTTCCTCTGAACACCCTTCAGGAAGGTCACAGAATGCATTTGCAGAAGTTAATATTCTCGTCAGTCGGCCTTCCCCGGTGGGACCCCCATCTCCTCAATGAATGTTTAAAATCTGCATAAGGTCTTCTCTTGTGTTGTCCAGTTCTACAGGTTCGGACAAACGCACAGTCTCGTGTACCAACCAGGGCGGTGCCGCACAGAGTGGCCTCACTGCCATACGCATGCTGCGTTCTACTATCCACTCTCCCCTTTCCTCAGGAAACAACTGACGCTTTCACTACCACATCATTTCACCTCTTCCAGGTCATTGAGCTGAAATTGCAGTGCGTGGCCTTCTCTCTTAGGAACGTGGATTTCAGGTTCCTCCCTGTCGTTGTGGCTTGATGCTCATTTATCGTTACTATCTTTTAGAGACGAGGTCTCTCCCTGTTGCCCAGGCTGGAGTGCAGGGGCTCAATCACAGTCCACTGTAACCTCCGCCTTCTGGGTTTAAGAGATCCCACTCAGTCTCTCGACAGGTGGGACCATGTGTGTGTGCTGCAATGCTCGGCTAAGTTTTTTTAGTTTGGTAGAGATGGGGTCTCACTATGTTGCCCAGCCTGGTCTTGAACTCCTGGGCTCAAGTGATCCTCCTGCCTCAGTCTCCCAAACTGCTGGGATTATAAGCATGAGCCACCATGCCTGGCCTGCATGCAGGTTTTTTTGTGGACATAAGTTTTTAATTCAGTTGGATAAATACTTAGGAGCGAGATTGCTAGATTGCATGGTAAGAGGATATCTATTCATTTATCTATCTATATCTATATTTTTTGAGACAAGAGTCTTGCACTGTTGCCCGGGCTGGAGTGCAATGGTCCGATCTTGGCTCACTGCAACTTCCGCCTCCTGGCCTCCCGAGTAGCTGGGATTACACGTGCCCACCACCACGCCAGGCTAATTTTTTGTATTTTTAGTAGAGATGAGGTTTCACTATGTTGACCAGGCTTGTGTTGATCTCCTGACCTTGTGATCCACCTGCCTCAGCCTCCCAAAGTGCTGGGATGACAGGCGTGAGCCACCGTGCCTGGCCCAAGAAAAAATTTATATTTAGTTCTGTGAGAGTCTGTCAAACTGTCTTCTGAAGTGGCTTTAGCATTTTGTATTCCCACCAGCAACGGATGAGGGTTCCTCGGAAGTGTTTGATGCTGTCAGTTTTTAAGGTTTCAGCCCCTCCATCAGGTGTGCAGAGGCGTCTCCGTGTTTTCAGTTCCTGAAGGACAAATGATGCTGGCCACCCTCCCACCACAATCTCCCACCTGAACATCATCTCTAGTGAGCATCTGCTTAGACCTTTCACCCAGGTGTTTTTTTGTTTTGAGACAAAGTTTTGCTCTTGTCACCCGCGCTGGAGTGCAGTGGTCCGATCTCGGCTCACTGCAACCTCTGCCTCCTGGGTTCAAGTGATTCTCTTGCCTTAGACTTCCGAGTAGCTGTCACCCAGGTTTGTGTGTGAAAGAGAGGGTCTTGCTCTGTTGCCTAGGCTGGAGTGCAGTGGTGTGATCCTGGCTCACCGCAGCCTTGACCTCCCGGGCTCAAGTGACTCTCCCACCTCAGACTCCTGCGTAGCTGGAACTGCAGGTGTGCACCACCACACCTAGTTTTTGGAGTTTGTGTAGAGATGGGGTTTTGCCACGTGACACAGTGTTTGGATTTTGTGTAGAGATGGGGTTTTGCCACGTGACACGGTGTTTGGATTTTGTGTAGAGATGGGTTTTGCCACGTGACACGGTGTTTGGATTTTGTGTAGAGATGGGGTTTTGCCACGTGACACGGTGTTTGCTCTGTGTCCCCACCCAAATCTCATCTTAAATTGTAATCCCCACGTGCTGAGGGAGGGAAGTGACTAGATCATGGCGGCGGCTCCCCCATGCTGTTCTCCTGTAGTGAGGGAGTCTCACGAGAGCTGATGGTTTGAAAACTGGCAGTTTTGGCCGGGTGTGGGGGCTCACGCCTATAATCTCGGCACTTTGGGAGGCCGAGGTGGGCAGATCACTTGAGGTCAGGAGTTTGAGACCAGCCTGACCAACATGGTAAAACTCCGTCTCTACTAAAAAATTAGCTGGGCATGATGGTGCACGCCTGTAATCCCAGCTACTTGGGAGGCTGAGGCAGAAGAATCGCTTGAACCCAGGAAGTGGAGGTTGCAGTGAGCTGAGATCGCGCCACTGCACTCCAGCCTGGGTGACAGAGCGAGACTCTGTCTCAAAAACAAAAACAGAAAGGTGGCAGTTTTTCCTGTGCCCACTCTCTCTCTCCTGCCGCCTTGTGAGGAAGGTGCCTGCTTCCCCTTCTGCCATCCGCCGTGACTGTAAGTGTCCTGAGGCCTCCCCAGCAATTCCCAACTGTGAGTCAATGAACGTGTCTTTCGTAAATTACCCAGTCTTGGGTATTTCTTTATAGCAGTATGAAAACAGACTAATGGACCATGTTACCCAGGCTGGCCTGGAATTCCTGGCCTCAAGCAAATGACCTGCCTCAGCCTCCCAACATGCTGGGATTACAGGTGTGAGCCACCCTGCCCAGCCTGTTTTTCTTCTTCTTGAGCTTTAAGAGTTCTTTGCATATTTTGAATACAAGTCCTTTGTCAGATAGACGTTTTGTAAACATTTTTAACAGCTTGTGGTTCACCTTTTCATTCTCTCAACAAGCAAAAGTTTTAATTTTTTCAAGGTCTCACTCTGGGGGGCCCGGGCTGGAGCGCAGTGGTGCTAATTGTAGCTCATTGCAGCCTCAACCTCCTGGGTTCAAGCAATCCTCTCGCCTCAGCCTCCTGAGTACCTGGAACCACAGGCTTGTACTACCACAATTAGCCAACTTATCTCTTCCTAATTTTTAGTAGAGATGGGGGGGAAGGGGTCTCATTATGTTGCCCAGGCTGGTCTTGAACTTGTGACCTCCAGCAATCCTCCTAGATTGCCCTTCCAAAGTGCTAGGATTAGGGGCATGAGCCACATACCCAGCAGACAGTTTTAATTGTAATGAAGTCCAACTGATCAAGTTTTTATTTTCATGGATTGTGCTGCTGGTATTTTATCATCGCCAAACCCAAGGTCACTATACTTTCTCCTATGGTTTCTCCAAGATGTTTTATAATTAAGGCTGAGTGTGAGAGTTCACATCTGTAATCCCAGCAGTTTGGGAGGCCAAAGCAGGGGTCTGAGACCAGCCTGGGCAGCACAGTGAGACCTTACCTCTACAAAAAATTTTAAAAAGTCGCTGGGTGTGGTTGTGCACACCAGTAGACTTAGCTCCGTTGGAGGCTGAGGCAGGGGAACTGCTGGAGGCCAGGAGTTGGAGGCTACAGTGAGCTGTGACTGCACCACTCTACTCCAGTGTGGGTGACAGAGCAAGACCGTCTCAAAAAGGAACAAAAGGAGAAGTTTTACAGCTTTTCATTTTACACTGAGGCTTATCTAGAATCCATTTAGAATTAATTGTTGTGAGAAGTGCAAGGCCCATGTCTAGATTTGCACGTGGATGTCCTGTTGCTCTGGCGCCAGTGTTGAAAAGGCCGTCCCCTCTCCACGGAATCGCTTTTGTTCCTTTGTTAAGGATCAGTTGCCTGCAGTTGTGCACACCTGTTTCTGGGCTCGGTATTTTGGTGCATTTTTGACAGGAAGTCTTGAAATTGTGTAGTGTCTGTGTCCAACTTTGTTATTCTTCAGCACTATGAGTATATTTATATGCACTGCTTCATATGTATTACAAGTAAGGACATTTATATTTTAAGTGTATTATATTTATACATGTTACATGTATTTTATTGAGTAACATGTGTGAAGAGGTTTCATTTACTAAGTTTAAAATGGGATAAAAATGTAGTGGGCTGGTGAGGAAAGCTGGACACTCCCCAAGGCCACCCCCCCACAGGCAGATCAGCGAACGGAACCGTGTCCGCGCAGTGGAAACTCCCCAGCACGGCAAGGACGCCGCGAAGCCGCCCTCCAGTGGGTGAGTCTGGGCTGGAGGAGAAACTGCGTTCACAAGAAGCAGGGGCCGGCAGCGCAGACCCCGCCCTCACCCAGGCAGATGCATAGGCAGTGCCCGAGCCGGGGTGACCCGAGCGCAGGGGAGGCACTCTGAGCACAGGGTCAGAGGAAACTTGAACAATGAACATTTTCCACACCTCCATGCAGTGGTGGGCACACAGGGGTATGAATCCATTAAAAGTCATCAGCCGTACGCGCGAATCAGACATAGATTATAGGTCAATAAAGTTGACTCAAGAAAAACAAAACGGGGCCGGGCGCAGTGGCTCACGCCTGTAATCCTAGCACTTTGGGAAGCTGAGGCGGGTGGATTGTCTGAGCTAAGGAGTTCAAAACCAGCCTAGGCAACATGATGAAACCTGTCTCTACCAAAATATAAAAAAATTAGTGGGGCGTGGCGGTGCACAGCTATAATCCCAGCTACTCGGGAGGATGAGGCACGAGAATTGCTTGAACCTGGGAGGTGAAGGTTGCAGTGAGCCGAGATCGTACCACTGCACTCCAGCCTGGGCAACAGAGCATGACTCTATCTCCCCCCCCACAAAAAAAAAAAACAGGGAAAAAAGAAAACTGTCCCCCAAGGTGGGGAACCTGTTAGGTGCATAAAAACAACAATGACAGCAAGCTAAAGGAAGACACACTAGCTAGTTTTATAACTTTTTACCTTTAATAACATAAATATTAACTTTAAAAAATAAGACTGGGAGCTGCGGTGGCTCAGGCTGGTTGTTCTGGCATTCGGGGAGGCGAGGCTACACGTTCAAGACCAACCTGGTCAACGTTGACAGAAAAAAAAAATTTTTTTTCCATCCTGGCTAACACGGTGAAACCCCGTCTCCACTAAAAATACAAAAAATTATCTGGGCGTGGTGGCGGGCACCTGTAGTCCCAGCTACTCAGGAGGCTGAGGCAGGACAATCGTGTAAACCGGGAGGCGGAGCTTGCAGTGAGCCGCGATTGTGCCACTGCACTCCAGCCTGGGGGACACAGCGAGACTCCATCTCCAAAAAAATAAATAAATAAATAAAAATAAAAATAAGCCTAACTTCTAGAAAGTATTTTCTTTTCTTTTTTTTTGAGACAGAGTCTCACTCTGTCAGCAGGTGGAGTGCAGTGGCGCAATCTCGGCTCACTGCAAGCTTCACCTCCCGGGTTCACGTGATTGTCCCACCTCAGCCTCCCGAGTAGCTGGGGCTACAGGCATGAGACACAACACCCGGCCTAGAAGGTAGTTTCTACATAAGAAATCTACCCGTAAGGACATCAGATAATTCTCGTATTAAAAGTAAACCGGCCCCCACAGCCTCCTGGATACCCTGTGTGTGGGTGCCCTGCGTGTGGGCGCCCTGTGTGTGAGCTGGGCTCCTGGTGTGCAGCAGTGCGGGTCCAGGCCATGAGAATGGACTCAGGACAGGTGCACCACAGCAATTTCACTGGAAGGAGCCGCAGAGCCACGGTCACTGCCAGGGCAACCTACAGCAGCCGAGCCTTGCAGGAAGGAGCCCGGAGCAGGTTCCAGGTGCCAGCAGCAGAGGACGGGTGGCTTCTTTTGTGCCCTCAAAGAGGGTGAAGGGGGCAGAGAATGTGAGCTGGGAGCACATACAGTGTCCCCAAAACAGAACCACAGAGAAAAGTGCCCAGGGCCCTGTGAATTCCCGTCTCCTGGCCCCTCTCAATGAGCACACACAGGGGCTCCCTGCTGTAGAGGACACGGTGGCAGAACCCAGCCTCTCACGTCGGGGGCCACTCAGGAGAGGCCAGAGCTGGGTGAAGAGGGGGACATGCCCTCCGCTGTCTAAGCTCCTGGCCCCTCTGTCTAGGTCACCAGTGCTTCTCACAGGACCCAGGCCTGGGAGAGCAGGGCCTAACTTGGGGTGGTGAGGCTTTGTGATGCGCCTGGTGGGGGCCTGGTGAATGCTTTTGGGGAGCGCTCCCAAGACACCCCCTGTACTCCTGCTCTTGACAGTTCCTGCCATGTGGGACACTTGAGGTGAGACCCAGTCCTGCTTCCTAATCCACCTGCCCTGCTGTGCCCGGCAGATGCCACAGACCCTCCTAGCCAGGTGCTGATGGATGAATTCAAGAAAGACCAAGTCCTACTTGAAAGCTCCTTCTAGGCATACACGGGGCTCCTGCCCACTGCCTCACAGGTCCAGGGGCCCCAGGCACGGCACTTGCTGCCTCATCTATTTCTGGAGCCTAGTTACCCAGTGCACACCAGGCCTGCAGGTTCTGCACATGGCCCCTGCTGGGATTGCCTGAGAAAGGGAGGAGGAGTGAGCTGGGCCTGCAGGACAGGAGGCGCTGGCACCTCAGGCTCAGAGGAAGGGGAAGGGCCGGCAAAGCTGACTGGGAGAGGGATGGCACCGAGGCATGCAGCCAGGAGCCGGGTAGGGAGACCAGGACAGGAGAGGCCACCTGTGCCTCCCAGGTGAGGATGGAGGGTGAGCTCCTCTGGGCAGCAGGCCGCACAGCCCTGGGTCCAGGCACCCCAACAGCAATTTCTAACCAGAAATGCCCCACTGCCCCCAGGGAGAGGGGCTCGGTTATGAGGTCTGCTGTGCGTGATTCTAAAGCATCCCGGTCGCCTACAGACAGGGCACTGGGTGTGCTTGTGTTCTAGAGCCCACAGGGCTGGTGGCAAGTCAATGGGCAAACAGGGCCACCAACGCCCGTGCAGGCGTGACGACGTTCGTACCATGCCTACCCATCACGCCATCCAACACTCACGAAGACATCGCGACTCCTGCTTTACAAAATGACGTGCTGGCCCGAGAGCTGTAGGGACAGCGAAGTCCCACAAACCCCCGGGCTCCCGCCAACCACAGCCGACTTGTGGCCCCAGCACCAACAGGCTTCCAAGGCCCTCCTTCCACCTCTGTCCCACCCTGGTGCTGGTCTCCAGACTCTGCTCCGGCCGCCTCCCGCCTCCCGCCGGAGCAAACGGGGCCCCAGCCCTGATGGTGACAGCGGCCTTGCTGGGCAGGAGGCGGCCCTGGGCAGACACACCCCGTGTGCGCGTCGGAAAAGCAGCGCGAGAGGAGAGTCTCGCGGTGCAGAAAACTCAAGACTGATTCACAGGCTCGAAAACCAGCTTCTCTTCCACACACACTTCTGAGACTGGTGTCAGATTCCATGGAATTCAGGCAGAGGACACACCCAACGTCTAGCCTGCCTGTGGAGATGAACCTGAGAAGATGAGTTTACTCGCTTCCTGACCACGTAAGCGAGGTCGCAGGCTGCCGACCAGACGGTCAGCGGTCCGTGTCGGCCCCCGTCCGTGCAAGAGCCCCGCAGGCCGATGGAACCAGCACGCGGCCACCACGGGAACCTCACCCCCGGAGACGCCCAAACTCAAGGGCTCAGCCCTGTAGCTGCTGCAGCTCGTTCCAGCCTCTCGACATGCAAAACTCAGGGGACACGTGGCACAGGCTGCCGGCCACATGGAGATGACACAGACTCCTGGCTCCCAGTGACAGGCGAGGGGGCTGACCAGGAACACCGTGCAGCACCAAGGACAGCCCCGGGAGTCCGCGCGTCAGACACACTCAAGGGAGAGGCTGGCGGCCCCACGCAGCCCCCCCGGTGAAGGCTTCCGAGCCCCTGGCAGCCCGAGCAGCAAGGACGCCACACCCACCACGCAGGGGCACAGGGCAGTTTCGGAAGGCAGGACGAGATGACAGGTTACCTCTTGGTGTTGTAGGCCGTGTCCTGAGGTGTTTCCTCCAGCAGCGTCACATAGCCAAGCGTACAGGTGAGGATGAAGAGCACGGTTAAGGTGTGGGCTCGCCTGAAATCCAAACACGCATATGCATGGTGTCAAAGCCTGGGCAGCATTGCTAAATACTCACGTAACAGGCCCCAAATCCTCTCTACATCAAGGAGAGGGCTTAAACTCCACTCTCCAACTCCCAGCCAGCAACTGGCTGCGAGTCCCTAGCTGGGTAACTCCGAGATGACCCAGCATCTGCTGGCCAGTCACAGCTGAGACCAACCCCCAGGAGGCTGGGCAGGAAGAGCCCCGTGTTCCCAGGGAGCTGAAGGCTGCTGCTTAGAGGGCATGTGCCGCACGTGGCGTCCAGGGCAGGTATCTGCTATTAAGAGCAACTGGACATATCAACATGGTGCTTTTCACTGCGCAAGACAAGCCGAGACAACCAGTCTTTCGGTCCATGAAATAACCTCTGACATTCAGTGCAGCAGCCCAAGAAACCAAGAGCTGAGAAGGGGCCTGAGCAGAGGCCTGCAGTGACCGCTGCCAGCTGGGGGACGACGCGAGCCGCGGGTCTGCCGTCCTCTGGCCTGTCAGAGCCCAGACGTGGGAGGAGGACGCAGGGCACTCCCTCTGCAGTCTTGTCTTGTCCCATCGCTGGTGGAAAAGCCCACAACCAGCCCAGAACCAGAACCAGAACCAGAACCGGCACCGGGGCCACCGGACCCCAGTCTGCCTGTGCCAGACACTCGCCTGAGACCCCCCCTGCACAACCACCTGCAAATGGAGGCAGAGACCCAGTTCCTCAGTTCCTACATCCACCAGAGTGTGTCCTCAGAGGATGTACCCTCCGTGCCTCAGTCTTGTCTTGTCCCATCGCTGGTGGAAAAGCCCACAACCAGCCCAGAACCAGAACCAGAACCAGAACCGGCACCGGCGCCACCGGACCCCAGTCTGCCTGTGCCAGACACTCGCCTGAGACCCCCCCTGCACAACCACCTGCAAATGGAGGCAGAGACCCAGTTCCTCAGTTCCTACATCCACCAGAGTGTGTCCTCAGAGGATGTACCCTCCGTGCCTCAGTGTCCTCATGTCTAACCCAGGTCCTACATCCACCGGAGTGTGTCCTCAGAAAGATGATATACCCCCTCCCTGCCTCAGTTTCCTCATGTCTAAATGGGGGAGCTTCTGACCTCCAAGGACATCATGAAAATTAAGTGAACAACGCACTTAAAGCATGTTGCCCAGGACTTGCCTCCATGAAACATAAACTATTTGTGCCCTAAAGAAATGAAAAGGCAAGTCACAAACTCGGAGAAAATATTCACAATACACGTATCTGATAAAACTTTGTAGGCCACACATGTCTGCAGTCCCCATACTTTGGGAGGCTGAGACAGGAGGATTGCTTGAGCCCAGGCGTTCAGGACCAGACTGGGTAACACAGTGAGACCCCATCTCTATAAAAAATTAGCCAGGTATGACGAGGGCACCTGCAGTCCCAGCTACTCGGGAGGCGGTAGATTCGTTCGAGCCCAGGTCGAGGCTGCAGTGAGCTAGGACAGTGAGCTAGGATGATCGTGCCACTGCACTCCAGCCTGGGAGACAGAGCAAGATCTCTCTCAAAAAAACAAAACAAAACAAAAGACTTTTTATCCAGAATTGATAAAGAACTCATACAGCTCAATAAAAAATTTAATGAAAAAATAGGCAAATAATTGAACATACACTTCACAAGGAAAACATTCAAATGGCCAATAAGCACATGACAAATGAGGAGCATCACTGGTCACCGTGAAAGCAAATCCAAGCCATGACACAACATAAGTACACATCTGCTAGAAGGGCTGAAGTTAAAAGCAGGACAACGCCAAGGGCTAGTGAGGTCTCAGAGCGAGATGCTCACGCACTGCAGGTGGGACTGCAAAAAGGCACAGAAAAGTGAGACCTACGTCCACCATCCAGCCAGCCACACACTCCCAAATGTGGACCTGAGAAGATGAAAACACAGGTCCAGCCAGACTCACATGCAGATGTTTCCGGTATAATAGCCTAAAACGGGAAACGAACCAAAACTCTATCAGTGGACGAAAGGCTGTGGTCCCTCCGTACTGCGGAGCAATGCTCAGCACTCAGAGGAACGTGCTGCTGGCAATGGCCTCCACGTGGACGGATCTCAAAGACACGCCACTTGGGAGGCCCAGGCAGGAGGACTGTTTTGGGCCAGGAGCTCAAGACCAGCCAGGGCAACATCGTGAACATCGTGAGATCCCATCTCAAAAGATAAAAAAAGAGAAAGAAAAAGAGGCTACAGAAGTTAGGCACAGAAGAAACCTCCCATCTGGTGCCGGCCACACCCAACTCAAGGAAGAGTTTGCATCCACGAAAAGCAGACTGGAGCGGAGACACGGGCCTTCTGGGTGATGGAATGTTCCAGTGAGTGTGGCTGTCGCGGCGCACGGACGTGTCACCTGAAAACGGGTGCTGCACGGAACGCACCCACGCCTGGATTCAGCCAGTTTCATGAAGAGCCAGGGTAGAGCTGCAGGAGTGCAGGTGGGGGCTCCAGGCGAGACCCTGGCCAGAGTCCACCTGTGCTCGGAATACTGCCCTTTTTCTCATTTTTAATCCTAATTAATCTTGCACATTTACTCCACATTAATTTTAATCCATATTAGTTTAAACAGCAGTTTGGCAAGTTGACACAAATGATTCCATTAGGATTTCGACTGGAGTGGAATTGAATTTACAAAGTAGTGTGAGGAGAACTGCTGGGTGACTAACATTTAGGATTCCCATTCATGAGACACGGACTATTTCTCCATTTACTTAGGAGTTGTTTTACGCCCACCCGGTTATATTAAGCAGACTAGCCCTGTGGGGAAAAGAGAGATCAGACTGTTATTGTGTCTATGTAGAAAGAAGCAGACATGAGAGACTGCATTTTGTTCTGTACTAAGAACAATTCTGTATCCCTAGCCCCAGCCCTGTGCTCGCGGAGACTTGTGCTGTGTTGACTCAAGGTTTAATGGATTTAGGGCTATGCAGGATGTGCTTTGTTAAAAAAGTGCTTGAAGGCAATATGCTTGTTAAAAGTCATCACCACTCTCTAATTCCAAGCACCCAGGGACACACTACGCTGCGGAAGGAAGGCCGAGGAAGGCCGCAGGGACCTCTGCTCAGGAAAGCCAGGTATTGTCCAAGGTTTCTCCCCGGGCGATAGCCTGAGATATGGCCTCGTGGGAAGGGAAAGACCTGACTGTCGCCCAGCCTGACACCGTAAGGGGTCTGTGCTGAGGAGGGTGAGTGAAAGAGGAAGGCCTCTTTGCAACTGAGATACAGGAAGGCATCTGTCTCCTGTTGGTCCCTGGGCAATGGAATGTCTGGGTGTAAAACCTGATTGTGTGTTCTGTTTACTGAGAGGAGAAAACCGCCTCAGGGCTGGAGGTGAGTGTGCTAGCAGCAACACTGCTCTTCATGCCCAGATGTTTATGTATGTGCACATCAAAGCACAGCCCCTTTTCTTAACCGTGGCTATGACACAGAGACACTTGTTCACATGTTTTCCTGCTGACCCTCTCCCCACTGTACCCTCTTGTCCTGCCACGTCCCCTCCCCCTCTCCAAGATGGGAAAGATAATGGTAAAAATACTGAGGGGGCCGGGCGCGGTGGCTCAAGCCTGTAATCCCAGCACTTTGGGAGGCCGAGACGGGCGGATCACGAGGTCAGGAGATCGAGACCATCCTGGCTAACACGGTGAAACCCCGTCTCTACTAAAAAATACAAAAAAACTAGCCGGGCGAGGTGGCGGGCGCCTGTAGTCCCAGCTACTCGGGAGGCTGAGGCAGGAGAATGGCGTAAACCCGGGAGGCGGAGCTTGCAGTGAGCTGAGATCCGGCCACTGCACTCCAGCCTGGGCCACAGAGCCAGACTCCGTCTCAAAAAAAAAAAAAAAAAAAAATACTGAGGGAACTCAGAGACCGGTGCCTGGCATGGGTCCTCGGGTCCTCTGTATGCTGAGTACCGGTCCCCTGGGCCCACTTTTCTTTCTCTATACTTTGTCACTGTTTCTTTTTCTTTTCTCAAGTTTCTCATTCCACCTGACGAGAAACGCCCACAGGTGTGTGTGTGGCGGGAGGGCTGGCCCCCTTCAAGCCCCTAGTGAAGAAAACAGAATGAATTCTTCTTTTCTGAGACAGGGTCTGGCTCCATCGTCTAGGCTGGAGTGAGGTGGTGTGATCTTGGCTCACTGCAACCTCCCGCTCCTGGGCTTAAGCTATCCTCCTACCTCAGCCTCCTGAGTAGCTGGGACTACAGGCACGCACCACCATGCCCAGCTAATTTTTGTATTTTTTGTGGAGATGGGGTTTTGCCATGTTTTCCAGGCTGGTCTCAAACTCATGAACTCAAGTGATCTGCCTGCCTTGGCCTCCCAAAGTGCTGGGATTACAGGCATAAAAGTGAATTCTTCTGCCATATTTTACAATCCTAGGCATTTAAGACAACCAGAGGTAAATAAAGGTTTCATTGTAACTATCAACCACCTTTTTTAAAAATACATTTGCATTTGAGTCCTAAGCCACGAGGAGACTGCAGGGCACCTCAGCCTCCCCGCTGAGCTCAGTACACTGGGGCCCTTCAGAGACCTGCCCACAATCACAGCAGAGGACCCATTTCAGAAGGCCCTCGTAGACCTCCATTCCTAAGGGTGCCTGGATTTGGCGACCCAGAAACTCACTCTCTGCTGAACACTACACTTACAGAATGCGTCTTCCTGGTGACAGCCCTTTAGGGGAAAGGGGCTGGGGCTCAGCTGGGGCCCAGGAGTCCCCCGGCCTGCCCCTCCATGAGGCCCACCCTTTCCTCCATACAAGTGACATCAGATTTCGGTGAGGAGAGTAAGATGACCCCGGTTAGGATAAGAAGAGTCAGGAGTGTTTGGGGGCAGGTGCCGTGGCTCACACCTGTAATTCCAGAGCTTTGGGAG
Organism: Colobus angolensis palliatus; assembly: GCF_000951035.1. Lineage (NCBI taxonomy): Eukaryota > Metazoa > Chordata > Mammalia > Primates > Cercopithecidae > Colobus > Colobus angolensis. The sequence continues at coordinate 284,020 of NW_012122265.1, read as the reverse complement.
GCTGAGGCAGGAGGATCAACTGAGCCCAGGAGTTGGAGACCAGCTCGGGCAACATAGTGAGACCCTGTTTCTACCCAAAAATAAATAAATAGATAACTGGGCGTGGTGGCATGTGTCTGGCCCCAGCTACTTGGGAGGAGGCAGGGTGAATGGAGATTACTTGGGCCCAGGAGTTGGGGGCCACAGTGAGCTGAGATCACATCCCTGCACTCCAGCCTGGATGACAGAGTGAGATCCTGTCTCAAAAAAAAAAAAGAAAAAAGAAAGAAAGAATAAAAGAAAGAAAGAAAAACAAACCAAAAACAAGCAGTGTTTAGATCACAAAGCCACTGATGTGATGACGAGCGGGAGCGTGGTGGCTCTGGCTGTGTACGTGCCCGGGCCAGGGCACCCTCATGCAGTGTGCGTGGTGTCTGCAGGCAAGTCAGGGGCCGGTAAGTGACACTGTGCAGGTCATACAGCAAGGCGGGCGGCGGGGCCCGGAGCCTCCTGGACACTCGGCCATCACAGCCATTCCCTGAGCCTCCGTCCCAGCCGCACCCCGGAGAAGGCACAGCCTGCCTTCCTGAGCCTTCCTTCCAGTGGAGTGAGACCAATACAGGCGGGCTAAGAAACCCTACACGTTATAGAGAAAAAGAAAAGAGGGATAGGAGTGATTAGGGAGGTTAAAACAACTACTTTTGTTGCAAAGCCAGGTCCCAGTAAAACCATGCCAGGAGGGCTCGTGGCCTGGGAGGCATCTCCGGAGACCACAGCAAGGAAGGAGCATGAGGAGCAAGCAGTCTTGAGCTCAGCCTCCATCCCCAGCAGTTCAGAGAAACGGCAGGGACCTCTCCAAAGGGTGCACATGGCTGAAGTGACCTTCGGAGGAGCCAGGGACAGCCTCACCCTGGGGCTTCCTGACAAGGCCCATCTTGTACGAAGAACAAGGTCGAGGGGCCCCAGACACCCAGAACTCTGCTGAGGACCCACAGCACAGACGGACAGGGTGTGGTGTGCACGGGAGCAGGACTTTGCCTGGCTGGAGTGCAGGTGCCGGGCCAGGAGCCTGTTGTGAGGGAGGCCTCCAGTGGGGAAGCTCACAGGGCCTCCACAGGACCCTGCCTTGGAACCACATGGCCGCCCCACGTGAGGGGTTCTCACTCTGGGCAGTAACGTCTGTAAGAAAACAGGGGTGAAGGAGCCCCAGCCTAAGGGAGTCTCACTGTGGAAGAGACGACAGCCCATCCACCTGCTCAGATGCAGAATGGGAGACCCAGAAGCTAGATCAACGTGAGGACACCACTCACCCCTGTTCTGCAAGAGACCAGCAGGACCCAGAGGAAATGCCTCGTCATCTCCACGTGGGCTCAGGAAGGAGATGGGAACAACCAGGCCTCAGGGACACCCAGAATGCCACCACTCTACACACAGACCCACCGGAGGAGGAGGCTGCTGCGCTTGGCCCCACCCTGACCCTCAGACGTGCCCGCACCTCAGTCAGCGTCTGCCAGATACAGCACAGGCTCCAAGTCACATGCAGGATCCCAGGAATAAACACAAAGCTTGAAGGGTGGGGCAAGCAGCCGGTGTCCCTACAGCACACAAAGACAGGATCACACGCTAACACAAGTTAAAATTAAAACTTGACTTTGGTTTTTCTTTTTGAGATGGAATCTTGCTTGCTCTGTCACCCAGGCTGGAGGGCAGTGGCACGATCTCCACCTCCTGGGTTCAAGCAATTCTCCTGCCTCAGCCTCATCATGCCCGGCTAATTTTTGTATTTTTAGTAGAGCCTGGGTTTCACCATATTGGCCAGGCTGGTCTCAAACTCCTGACCTCCTGATCCACCCACCTTGGCCTCCCAAAGTGCTGGGATTACAGGTGGGACACTTGACTTCTGTAATCCGACTTTCCATGACAGAGACCTTCCTGTGGTTTCTAAAGTGGCCACCAACCCAACACTCACTCCTTATGTAGCCCAGGGAAACTCTGATCATTAATCAACTCTAACCCAACACCATCTTTCCATTTCCCCAAAACACAGAGATTACCTGAAATATAAAGATAACCCTTTGTCCCTTCAGGTAAATGTGCACAGTCATTGAGGGGGCCACCACGTGCCCAGCACCCTCTTGGCCCTGGGGAAGCAGAAATGGGAAGACAGAGGACCCAGCAGGAAGGGAGGCAGAGGGTAAGGGACCCAGGGAAAGGGCAGCAGCCCTGCAGGAGGACACGTCCCAAAGCCGCTCAAATCCAATGCTCCTGGAAAGTGAGATCCGTATGAGTGAGTTCCAGTCCTTGTGCTACACACAGCATGATGTCCACACATCTTGGAAGCGACAGAGTGCTGCTCAAGACAGCATAAGACTCTAAAGGCAGACTCCTGTGTCCCTCTCAGGATGCCAGTTCTGTTCAACGGCTCCTGCCACCCCCCTGCCGTCTGGGCAGACTCCCCGGGAAGGTGCGGCTCCTGTGATCAGACACAGAACAGAGCTGTGATAAATCCTGGGAATTCAGCCACTTCACTAGGGTGAGGGCATGGGGACAGCTGGCTCCCTGCCACGGGGAGTGGAAAAGACCCAGCTGCCTCCTTGGAGATGGCCACTCTCATGCCCACTCTCATGGTGGGCAGGAAGGCCAAGACCAAGAGGAAAACGCCAAGGAAAGGCCATGCCCAGATGGGCTGCTCAAGGCCTGTGAGAGGCTCCTGGACGGGGCACTGGCCCTCCTGGCTCTGACCAGCAAGACCAGAAAGACTTCATCTGGCTACTCGTGCCTCCCAGGTCTAGGCAAAGCTGGGAAAGCCCCAATCCGGGACAATGGAGAAAGGCATCTTCCAGAAACCTGGGGTATCTGAAGGTCAGAGGTCACCCCACACACAAAGTCCTGGGGTCACTGAGAAGGTTCATTCGAGGCACCTATTCCGAGACATAAACATAAAAACTCTCAGAACATCACAGTGGTCCCCGGCGGGAGCTGATCAGCAAGTGTGGTCATCTAAAGCTGCTTCAGCGTCTTCCACGGACAGGTGACAACATTCACAGACATCTCACCAGGTAAGGGGTCTCCAAGTGCTCTCCCAAACAATTTCCAGACCACACGAGCTGCCACGTCTTCACACAGTTCTTCTCGGAGTCTGTGGATCTAAACATTTTCCTCGGGATGTTCCCCACAATTGTCCTTGCTACCCTGAATGAATCTAGAGAAGAAGAGCTCAGCCTCGGGCTCCCAGGGCCAGGCGAGCCCTGAATCTAACTGCAAGCCCTATCCCTACGGCTGATAAGCAATCACAGAGAAACAAAATTCACACACGGCAGCCATCACTGGCTGGAGGAAGTGCACCCATCCTTGAAAATGAACGCCCTGGCTGGGTGTGGTGGCTCACGCCTGTAATCCCAGCATTCTGGGAGGCTGAGGTGGGAGGATCACTTGAGGCCAGGAGTTCAAGACCAGCTTGGGCAACACTGGGGGACCCTGTTTCTATTGAAAATAAATCAATCAATAAATAAAAATGAATAAAAAATAAAAAGTAAAATTATCTAAAACACAAAATTAGAGTTAAAAAAATGCCAGCACAGCAAATCAGTACAGGTGGACTCAGGAGTTCGGTGCAAGGTTCTGCAGGTAAACAGAATTCTCACCAGACAGGCATTGAGTTACCTGCCACGAGGAAGCATAAAGCTCCTGCCTCTGCACAGGGAAGGGAGGAGGTGCAGCAAGAATCTGCCCCACGCGTCTCTACAGGGACCGGGTCGAGGGGAAAGCCAGAGCCAGAGCCAGAGCCACCCACCCAGAAGACCCAGGAAGGAGGTACCTGGACCAGCCAGCCCCACTGCAGCCACTCCTGGAGAGCCCTCCTGACCCCCGTGGCCTCCTGACAGGCAAGCTCTGCTATGCCCAGGCATCTGTGTCCCAAATACCCCTTGAGGGCAGGGACCACTGGTCTGTGCTTCTAAAGAGACCGGCACCTCCTACCTTTGAGCTGCTGCTGCTGCTTCCCTGGTACTGGGTGGGCTTGTGTGTGCCCCCCGGCTTCCGCCACACTCAGCACCCCTCCAGCCAGCACATTTTGTGCCTTCTGAAGTTCCATGCCTCAGAATCTAAGCTTGTTTAGTTCTCTGCTGTGTTCCGTAGAACGGTAACTGACACAGTAGGGGTCCCCAAAATGTGCCGAACGGCCAAATGAGAAACAAGGAGAGCCAGTCCAGTCTTCTTGCTCCAGGACCTCCGAGACTCCGGTGGTCCCCAGCTGTGCTGTGAGAGGACAGCCTGAAGGGGTGTGGCAGGGCACCTGATGGAGAGGCCTGAGGTCTACAGGGCCAGAGGGTCCACGTGGCAGGCACCCCATCTCCTCTCCCTCCCGAGGGCCCCACAGCCACCTGGTGCATTCATCTCCCCAGAGGAGAGCTCCGATGCCCCCCGCGCAACAGCAGCTGCCCACACCTCACGGAAGACCCTGCGTGGGGCCTCCTCCACCCTAACCCACTTTCCCACCACTTGGACAGTCTCTCTCCAGAGCTTTGGCTGCCGGTGACAGGCCAGGGCCAGTGAAGTCTCTGCCTGTGGTGGTGCCTTCCCCTGACATGTCCCTTACTCCTCCATCAGGCTCTCTCACCCCTCAGATTTGCTCTCCGACCATCCCACAGCACGGTTCTCTTGGAAGCGTCCATAAAGCCTTCCTTCCACTGCTGGCCGCAGGCGCCTGTCTCCCACACGCTTTCCTGGGGCGGACGCCACCTCTACTGCCCCTGTGCCCCCGGGCCTTCCACAGGATGGGAACTGGGCACCTTGCAGTCAAGAAAAGCCAAACCCTCCTCTCATGAAGCCTGCTTTCAGGTCGACGGCTTGATTCTTCTCACAGAAGAGCATGGGCAAAGGGCCAGCCCAGGGTCGCAGCCATCGGGAGGAGGACCGGCGCCTGGAGCCTGTCTGGACACACAGTGCCACACTCCAGCTGCTCCCGGGGGCCTCTTCCTTCTCCACCCCCGTGAAAGGCAGCGTGGTGGACAGGGGGACCCCAAGGTTTAGCTGGGGCTGAGTTGTGCAGGGAGAAGGCGCTGGCCCCGCTAAGGGCAACTGAGGAGAGAAACAGAGCCTTGATTCGACGAACACCGACTACATTCCTGAAGCACGCACAACACTCTGCTAATCAACACCATCGCCACGCGGGGTCGGGGGCGACACGCTAGATGATTTCGTGCAGCCGCAAGCACTGAGGAGCAACCACAGACAGAATGACGGGGGACACAGGAGAAGCTTGGACCGCAGGACAGAGAAAGCGATTCTGGGGTGACGCTGGAGGCGAGTGGCGGGGCGGGGGTCAGGATCGCAGAACCGCGCGGTCAGAGGCGAGGCGGGCAGGGTGGGGAGGGCGGCGAGGGAGACGCAAAGCGGCCGCAGGGAGGGTCTGCCCAGGGTCTCCCCCACCTACAGCGCCGCCCTCCGCCCTCCGTCAGACCCGGCGTCGGGAGCTCGGTCCGGCC